>NC_064620.1:67225555-67534027 GCF_023898315.1 Schistocerca nitens | reverse complement strand
ACCTTTAAGCAACTAGAACTAGCACCAACATCGTCCACTGAAATTAATAGTTACAAAAAATTCTAAAAAACAAAACATCTTGTGGGTCTGATGGTATTTCAAACAGAGATCTGAAAAATTGTTTGAACATAGTAAGTAATGTCCTTAGTGGTATATGCAATGCATCACTGTCATAGGGAATTTTTCCAGACAGGTTAAAATATGCAATTATTAGACCACTTAATAAGAAAGGTGACAAGACAGATTGAAATAATTATCATCCAGTTTACTTCCTGACATCTTTTTCCAAAATATTTGAAAAAGTGATGCACTCAAGAGTAGTCGCACACTGAAGTGAAAACAATTTACTTAGTGTATCATAGTATGCATTCCAGAAAGGTTGTTCGACTGAAAATGCTATTTATATATTCACCCATCAGTCAGTACAAGCCTTAAATAATATTATGTCGCTCGATGGTATTTTGTGTGTTCTTACAAGGACTTCGATTGTGTAGATCATGAAACCCTCTTAGGAAAACTCAAGTTTTATGGAATTGTTGGCTTTATGCACAGCTGGTTTGAATCATAGGAGATAAACAAAATGCAGAAAAGTTGTGTTGAATAATTTAGACAATGTCAGGAAGGTAGAAAATTTTAGTGACTAGGGTAAAAATCACAAAGGGAGTCCCACAAGGTTCAATTTTGGGTCTACTCCTATTCCTTTTAAATGAGAAAGGCTAACATTCAACAAGAAAAATGGTACCTTTTGTAGATGGTGTTAGTGTCATAATAAATGCTATTAGAGATAAACTAACAGAAGAGTTAGTAAATGGTTATTCCAAAGAATTATGAAGTGGTTCTCCGAAAATGGATCCTCGTTAAATTTTGAAAAAACACACTACATTCAGTTTTGGTACGGCAAGTGGAGACATACCAACAACTGATGTAGCTCATCATCAGGAGTCAGTAAGTAGGGTATAATGTTCCAAATATTTGGGTGGACATATTGACGAAAACTTTAACTGGAAAGAGCATATAAGTGAGTTTCTAAAACAATTAAGTTCAGCTACATTTGCTCTTCGTATAATTGCTAGTCTTGGAAACAAACGTATCAACCTCCTGACATATTTTACGTATTTCCACTCGACAATGTTGTACGGAATAATTTTCTTGGGTAACTCATCACTTAGAAAGTATTGATTGCACAAAAGCAAGCAGTAAGAATAATAGGTGGTGCTCATTCACGCTTCAAGGAGTTAGGCATTTTAACTGCGCTCTCACAACACATATTTGCTCTAATAAAATTCGTCACAAATAATCCATCACAATTTTATAAGAACAGTGATGCACGTACCTACAAGACTAGAGAGAAAAATGATCTTTACTACCCATTGTTAAAGCTGTCAGTGGCTCAGAGAGGAGTTCAATGTGCAGCAATAAAATTCTTTGATCTTTTGCCCAATAACGTAAAATGTCTGCCAAGTAGCGGAGCAAGTTTTAAATGTAATTTAAAATCATTTCTCCCGGACAACTCCTTCTATTCCATTGACAAATTGCTGCTTAAAAACTGGTCTCCCAAACAAAGGACCTTGTTTTTAAGTGTAGTTGCATGGCTAAGAATAAAATGATATTGTTTTCATTAATGTTAACATTAAACATATATACACACCGTGTAAACTGACTCGTTTCAACCATTTCGATAAAAGAATCGTTCAAATGATGTTTGGAACACGTAACTAATCATGAGTCATGGAACTTCTGGCAGTGTTTCGTATTATGTGTGAACGAAAGCCAGAAGAAAGTGCAACACGCAAAATACACATAGTAATTATTGGAATAGGGCACCTTTCGCAATTGGTGAACTTAAAGTAATGTAAGGTACATCCTTTTTTTCCAGAGTGTAGAAAAATTTCCGCTAACAATCACAATAAAAGATTATTTATTCGTCACACGACCTGTTTTGGGCTTGTGTCTATCGTCAGGTGTTTATACATTCATTTACATGTTTACATTGGAGGAGATCACTGTTTGAATACAAAAAAATTCTTAATTTATTATTCGGACATGTCCGAAAGAACAGATACCATCTCCAAATACGAGGGCGGTTCAGAAAGTAACCTCCGATTGGTCACAGTGCGGGTTGTGGGGGGAGTAGCGACGCCATCTGTGCGTTCACGCACTCAACAGGTCAGTCGGCATCAAGCCGTGGTCGAGTGAACGTCGTACCTGCGCTAGTTTAGTTTTTGTGGCAGTTTGAAATGTGTGCTGCAATAGAAAACCCCGCCAAATGTGAAGTGCGTGCTGTCATAAGGTTTTTTACAGCCAAAGGATATTCTGCGAAACCTGGATTAAGTACGTGAACCCTGAGACAAAAGAACAATCAAAGATGTGGGCACATTCAAATTCGCCTACCAAACCAAGAAAAGCCTCGCAAGATTTTTCTGCCAGGAAACTGATGGCAACGGTGTTTTGGGATGCCAAAGGGGTGTTGTTGGTTGAATTCATGGAACGTGGTATGACCATTAATCAAGACGTGTACTGTGAAACAATAAAAAAGTTACGACGGGCTATACAGAACAAACGCCGTGGTATGCTGACTTCCGGTATCGTTTTTTTGCACGATAACGCCCGTCCTCACTCTGCTCGCAGAACAACGGCCCTTCTTGAGTCCTTCAAGTGGGACGTTATCAACCATCCACCTTACAGCCCAGACCTGGCGCCAAGTGATTATCACCTCTTCATGCATTTGAAGAAATGGCTCGGGTCACAGCGGTTTGATGACGACGAAGAGCTCAAAGATGCGGTCACAGGCTGGCTCCAGGCACAAGCGGGTGATTTTTATGCAGAAGGAATTTCAAAGCTTGTGAAGAGATACGATAAGTGCCTCAATCGCTATGGAGACTACGTAGAAAAATAGTGCAAAGATGTAGTTGTAAGATGTATATATTAAAATATTTTTATTTAACTTGGTGTATTTTTTTAAATCAACCGGAGGTTACTTTCTGAACGGCCCTCGTATATATATATATATATATATATATATATAGTTAAGGCTCACTGGCCATTTGACCATCTTCTTTTGTGTGGATGCACAAACAGTGCCCGAACTCTTACGGGAATGGGCAGTAAAGCCGCGGGTAATGAGTATAATGGGCGGGGGCACTATGAGTACAGTTCGAGACAATAAGTTGCGAATGTGGATGTCACGGGAGGCGTGCCAGAGATAAGTCCCTGCAGTCGCACCATTAGCTGTGTCCTTGGTGGCTCAGATGGATAGCCGGCACGATAGCTCAGCGTGTTTGGTCAGAGAGCTCGTTGGCCTCTGTAATAAAAAACTGAGTGAAAGGATCAACAACGAAATTGAACGCATGTCATGTGACGTCCGTAACGAGCAAATACAACGAAAAAAAAATGGATAGAGCGTCTGTCATGTAAGCAGGAGATCCCAGGTTCGAGTCTCGGTCGGGGCACACATTTTCAACTGTCCCAGTTGATTTATATCAACACCTAGGGGTATTAATTTCATTGTAATGTCACACCTGTAAGTGGCAAGGTAACATTTGTCGAAAATATATCTATACTTATATAAGGATGAAGTGTCATTATTATAATTATGCTGTGGTGACAGTTTTTCCACTCAGTTGCTCATATGTTACCGTTTTCAAGTTGTAACGGAACATATTAAAGGCTTTACTTTAATGAAGTATGCGATACCCTCCAAATTCAACCAGTTTAACGAGTATTTATGATTATAGAAAAGTTATTGTGTATGTTAACAATGATTGCACAACATGTCTCCATAAACAGTCAACCCATTAAATTATACTGAATAACTGACCCACACAAAAGTTAGTATCACTTGATCACTGATAAAGCAAATGTTATCATGTAAAAACACTAAGTTCATCTTAAATAATTAATATGAAGTACGAAAAATAGTGGGCAACTTAGGTATTTTGGATCTCCTTAAATAAAAATCACCCAGTGGAACCTATTTGTTCACTAGGAGCGTTTTCACTCAGTATTCACGTAATCAATCCTATTTTAGACGAAAACCAATGTAATTCTTAATAATTCATGTTACTTACTTATTTATGCAAATTAGAGAAGTCAATTCACAAACTTCAAAAAACGGCCTTTTTGTAACAAAGAATTATTTTGTCAAGTCAACAAATCTGTCTGTCATTTTAATAACATGTTAAATTATGTCACTCGATGCAAATTAATAACTTATCTGCAGAAATTATGATAACAGATGTACATGTGACTTATAAACTATATCTCTTTTTAGTAGTTCTTTGATAATGTTATAAATACAAGCAGCAAGAAGGGTCGGGGGCGCAGTCGGAAAGTCACTTTGGTAAAGTGTGTTTGTGTGTTATTGTTTGAGGTGGATAAGCAATGCAAAGAACATGTAAAGGAAGTACTACTTTGTGTTGGGTCATGGTCTTTGGCGGACAGTGGAATTAAGATGGCCACCAGAGTAATAAATATTTGAAGTTTACATATTTGTTGGTTTCGCTCGTTCTTTATCATCAAAAGCACATAAAAAACACGGGACCTCATGTTTTTAACCATAGACAACCAGATTTAGAGCCAGCATCAGCATCGAGACACAGCAGCGATCCAGCAAGCAACAGCGATTACCACAATGCATTTTAATGGTGCCAACCTAACATCAAGTGCTAACAAGCTCCGTAAATTGGAGTGAAATAGTGCGATTATAGCAATTAGGAATATCTACGACAAGGCGACCATTACAAAGTCCATATTTCAGTTTTTCAAAATTTAGCTGCATGTTTCACTACTGTGTCGTGAGCTCGTGACATACACTGTGTTTACATTCAAACTTGTAGATTATGGTCAAAGAACTTTGGCATAGGAGGTGCAAAGATGTTACTCATACAGCTAAATTTTTAAAAAACTGAAACATGGACGTGAAAATGGTAACAAATGTGCAACCGACTGTAAAAACTGCCACCACATCATCATCATAATAAGGATACTTCATCTTCATGTAAGAACATACACATTTTCGACAAATACTGCCTTGCCACTTACAACTGTTACACTTGTATCTGTTTAGTCACCAGCAATCAATTTTCTTTGTATTCAAACAGTGATCTCCACCAATGTAAACACGTACATGGATTTTTTTCTGTTTTCCGTTTTTCCCTTAGCTTTCCCTTTGCTTCCCAAATAAATGAATCGAAACGCGTATGGCAACAAACAAACTGCCTTCAATTGGCTGCATAGATGGTACATAGCCCCAGGAATGTACATGAATGTACACTCCTGGAAATTGAAATAAGAACACCGTGAATTCATTGTCCCAGGAAGGGGAAACTTTATTGACACATCCTGGGGTCAGATACATCACATGATCACACTGACAGAACCACAGGCACATAGACACAGGCAACAGAGCATGCACAATGTCGGCACTAGTACAGTGTATATCCACCTTTCGCAGCAATGCAGGCTGCTATTCTCCCATGGAGACGATCGTAGAGATGCTGGATGTAGTCCTGTGGAACGGCTTGCCATGCCATTTCCACCTGGCGCCTCAGTTGGACCAGCGTTCGTGCTGGACGTGCAGACCGCGTGAGACGACGCTTCATCCAGTCCCAAACATGCTCAATGGGGGACAGATCCGGAGATCTTGCTGGCCAGGGTAGTTGACTTACACCTTCTAGAGCACGTTGGGTGGCACGGGATACATGCGGACGTGCATTGTCCTGTTGGAACAGCAAGTTCCCTTGCCGGTCTAGGAATGGTAGAACGATGGGTTCGATGACGGTTTGGATGTAACGTGCACTATTCAATGTCCCCTCGACGATCACCAGTAGTGTACGGCCAGTGTAGGAGATCGCTCCCCACACCATGATGCCGGGTGTTGGCCCTGTGTGCCTCGGTCGTATGCAGTCCTGATTGTGGCGCTCACCTGCACGGCGCCAAACACGCATACGACCATCATTGGCACCAAGGCAGAAGCGACTCTCATCGCTGAAGACGATACGTCTCCATTCGTCCCTCCATTCATGCCTCTCGCGACACCACTGGAGGCGGGCTGCACGATGTTGGGGCGTGAGCGGAAGACGGCCTAACGGTGTGCGGGACCGTAGCCCAGCTTCATGGAGACGGTTGCGAATGGTCCTCGCCGATACCCCAGGACAACAGTGTCCCTAATTTGCTGGGAAGTGGCGGTGCGGTCCCCTACGGCACTGTGTAGGATCCTACGGTCTTGGCGTGCTTCCGTGCATCGCTGCGGTCCGGTCCCAGGTCGACGGGCACGTGCACCTTCCGCCGACCACTGGCGACAACATCGATGTACTGTGGAGACCTCACGCCCCACGTGTTGAGCAATTCGGCGGTACGTCCACCCGGCCTCCCGCATGCCCACTATACGCCCTCGCTCAAAGTCCGTCAACTGCACATACGGTTCACGTCCACGCTGTCGCGGCATGCTACCAGTGTTAAAGACTGCGATGGAGCTCCGTATGCCACGGCAAACTGGCTGACACTGACGGCGGCGGTGCACAAATGCTGCGCAGCTAGCGCCATTCGACGGCCAACACCGCGGTTCCTGGTGTGTCCGCTGTGCCGTGCGTGTGATCATTGCTTGTACAGCCCTCTCGCAGTGTCCGGAGCAAGTATGGTGGGTCTGACACACCGGTGTCAATGTGTTCTTTTTTCCATTTCCAGGAGTGTATAAACACCTGAGGATGGGCCCAAGCCCGAAAGCGGTCGTGTGTAATCTTTTATTATGACTGGTAGCGGATATTTTTCTTCACCCTATTAAGGAACAGTCAGGGAGTTCAACAGCATCCAATAAGCATAAAATTGACATTCTTTTTTCAATTTAACTTACGATCTCGGCAACGCAACCGATATCGCAGGGTGCACTCCGGTGCAATGGCGTTCGGCTAGGTGGAAGATAATTCGAATTTTGGTGGTGCAAGAAATTTTCATCGCTAGACAAAGGGAAAGGAGCTGGTGGCGTGCAGCTACCATTACTAAACCATTGTTCTGGGTTAAATACCAAAGGTTTCCGCGTTGTCTCAAACAAACGTTAAGCTCGGCGATCAGATATACATTGTATGCTAAGAAGTATCCGAAAACCACACGTAATGCAGAATTGACAGCTAGATATCGGTAGAGGCCAACCCGCCAGTATAAAAGGACGTTGGGAATATTGTGTTGCCAGTAGAGAAGCAGCGACAGCAGAATGTGTTTGTCGGAAAAGCTCAGTGACTTCGAAAGTGGACTAGCCATTGGATGTCACCCGGGCAACTAGTCCACCAAAGACATTTCAGCCCTTCTAAGGCTGCTCAGTGGTGATGTGATTATGAAGTGGAAGCATCAAGGAACAACCGCAGCTGATCCAAGACCAGTCACACCTCATAAAGTGACGGCTAGGGGGCTGCCGTGTATTACAGAGTGTGGTTGTAAAAAATTGCATGAAAACAGTGTGAAAGGTCTCTGTTGGATTCCTTTCATGTTTAATTTCTCAAATTTGTTGTCTTTTATGGAATAAATTCCTCTTCTAAATTTACTGTGGCGTTTCTGACTATCTGGGAGGAGACTGAGTAGTGGAACGTGTTACTTGTACACGTAAACAAGAACGATCTGTCACACTACTACACTTGAAAACACAGTTAATATGTAATTCATGTCACACAGTCTCATACGGAACCTACATCCGCTTTCTGTGATAAACAGTATATGATAAGATACTGTCATCCCCCTTCCCTTCTGTGTGAGAGGATGAATGATCATATTAACTGTGTTTTCAAGTGTAGTAGTGTGACAGATCGTTCTTGTTTACGTGTACAAGTAACACGTTCCACTACTCAGTCTCCTCCCAGATAGTCAGAAACGCCACAGTAAATTTAGAAGAGGAATTTATTCCATAAAAGACAACAAATTTGAGAAATTAAACATGAAAGGAATCCAACAGAGACCTTTCAAGTGGAAGATCACTCATGAGTTCCAGAATGCCGCCAGTAGCCCAGCTAGCACAGTGACTGCGTGTATGGAGTTAAAAAGAATGTGATACAATGATCGAACAGGACCCGCCAGGGTAGCCGAGAGCGCTAACGCGCTGCTTCCTGGACACGGGTATGCGCGCCGGACTCGGATCGAATCCGCCTGTAGGATTAACGACGAAGGGCCGGTGTGCCGGCCAGCCTGGATGTGGTTTTTAGGTGGTTTTCCACATCTCATAGGTGAATACCGGGCTGGTCCCCACGTTCCGCCTCAGTTACACGACTCGCAGACATCTGTGCACTATTCCATGGCTTACATTAGGCACAGACAGCTGGGGTACACTAATTCCTTCCCAGGGGGTACGGGGTGGCGGCATGAAGGGCATCCGGCCACACCTTAAATGTACCATGCCACATCCGATTAAGGGGCTCCGGAACGCCCTATACTTGCAATGTTAAAATAACGCTTATAAATTACATCTTTGCTCACAAAGTATTTGAGGTAGGAAGTTGAACTTTTTACAGATTATTTATTGGAATATGGGCTACAACTTAACACAGGGATTTTACAAAATTTTAGTTCAGTTATTAAAGATGATTTTTTTTCAATTGTAATGAAAATTCACAACATTTTTTTGCAATTTTTTATTTATATATTCAAAAATATACAGTTTTTTGGAAAAAGGCTGTGTTAAATTATGCAGATGGTACTGTGTAACATTTACTGAAAGTTTGAAACAAATATGTTTGGAAGATCCTTAGAAAACATGTAATTAGTATGAGAAAATAAAAGTTTTGGGAATCCAGCGACAAAGATTGGATTAACTTTTTAGTGCATTCCAGGTCCATAGGATGGATTATCTTCATCCTCTGCAAACTCCTCCTCGAGCTTCCTCTTGCTCCTCCTCCTGTTTACTCTTGATTGTATTTCTAGACTCTTTACAGCCCTGTCTGCAGCCCGAAGGCGTTCCTTGTCTAAAGCAAGCATCGCTCGTACCATGTTAGAACCTATCTTCATTCCCATATTTCTGAATACCTTGCGCCATACAATGTTGCCATCATTGAAAGTCGCAACAGCATCATACACACCAAAGTGAAGTGTTTCTGTTCCAACAAATACAGTCTTGGGGATTCTCGACCATATAACACTATTTACACATTCATTGGGGTTTTGGGTTTTTCCGTGAATACACTTTTTCAACAGTTTAGGTGCTGCTAAGTCTCAGAAAATAGGTTTTATCACCTCCATTATTGCATGAGGCAGACTATGCTTATGAGTGTACACTTCACCAGTTAGCAATCCTTTGTTATATTTACACCAACTGTCTTCTTCTTTGGGACACAAGCTATGTTGGGGATTTTCATCGTCTTTATTGTTTACAGTAATAACACATACCTTTGGTTTTCCAACATTTCTCCTTTTCTTAAAAGCCTTCAGAGGATTTCTAATAACTTTACTTTTACTCATTATTATACTTCAACGAAACAGAGACTCAAGAAACAGAATTAATTACGAATATTTTCGAGATAACGACAGAGTAAATAAACATGAAACAATCGACAATCACACCAGCGATATATATTGAACCATCACAGGTTAGCCACAACACATACTTAATCTCACATCACTAAAATGTACCTGATGAACACGGACGTTAATAATAACACCATTTGACAGCAGTTTAACAGCGCCACAGTGGGTCACGCCCATGTAGAACACATTTCAAAAAAAATTTAAAAATAGTTGTAGTCTTCGGAATTGAATAAATTATATATCTATTAAAAGGTAATAGTCTGCAGATTCAGAAAACGCTAAAAAGTAAAAATTGAACTTTTCATGATTTTGAGCCTTTCCGGAGCCCCTTAACCATGGCCGACCTGCGTAACTGCAGGACAAGGCTCAGACAAAGAAAGAAAGAAAGAAAGAACAATGATCGAACAGCTCCTCATGAGGCGCATATTTATGTAGTCAGTACCAAGAGAAGCTTGAGGTGGTGTAGTCCTAAGCTCGTGATCTAAGGGCTAGCGTTGCTGCCTGTGCATCACGGAGTCCTGTGCTTGATTCCAGGCCGGGTTGGGGAATTTCTCTGCCTGGGGACTGGATGTTTGTGTTGTCATCATCATTTAATCATCATTGAAGAAAGTGGCTAGACTGAACTGTGTAAAGATTGGGAATTTGTACGAGCGCTGGTAACCGCGCAGTTGAGCGCCCCACAAACCAAACCTCATCATCATTTGAGATGTGTAAAGAGCGACGCTACAGGATAATGGATGACTGGAAACGAATCATTTGCAGCGATGAATCACGTTATATGAGCTGTGGCAATACAATAGAAGAGTTTGAGTTTGGCGAATGCTTGGAGAACATTGCCTGCTATCATGTGTCGAGGGCGAAGTACGGAGGATGTGGTGTTACGATATGGGAGTGTTCTTCGTGGTTAAAGCTTAGTCCTCTTATTGCTCTTAAGAAAACGCTAAATGTGGATTAATATGAACACATTATCTAGCAATATTACAACGTACATTGGAGGAATAGTGCGGAGACCATGGCTTTTTCTATCAGCATGACATTGCACTTGTTACAAAGCAGCATCTGCGAGGCAACGGTCGGTGGTCAATGTTGCTGTTGTGATCTTCAGTCCAGAGACTGGTTTGATGCAGCTCTCCCTGCTACTCCATCTTGTGCAATCCTCTTCATTTCCGAGTATCTACTTCAACCTACATCCTTCTGAATCTGCTTCGCGTATTCATCTCTTGCTCTTCTCCCTCTATGAATTTTACCCTCCATGCTGCCCTCCAGTACTAAATTGGTGATACCTTGGTCCCTCGGAACGTGTCCTACCAACCGATCGCTTCCTCTAGTCAAATTGTGCCACAAATTGTCTTCTCGCCGTTTCTATTCAGTATCACCTCATTAGTTATGTGATCTACCCATCTAACCTTGAGCATTCTTCTGTAGCTCAAATGGTTCAAATGGCTCTAAGCACTATGGGACTTAACATCTGAGGTCATCAGTCCCCTAGAACTTAGAACTACTTAAACTTAACTAACCCAAGGACATCACACACATCCATGGCCGAGGCACGATTGGAACCTGCGACCGTAGCGGACGCGCGGTTCCAGACTGAAGCGCATAGAGCCGCTCGGCCACATAAGCCGACTTTTCTGTAGCACCACATTTCGAAAGCTTCTATTCTCTTCTTGTCTAAAATATTTATCGTCCATGTTTCACTTCCATACACGGCTACACTCTATACAAATACTTTCAGAAAAAACTTCCTGACACTTAATTACATATTCGATGTTAACAAATTGATCTTCTTCAAAAATGATTTCCTTCCACAGCCAGTCTCCACTTTATATCTTCCCAAATAGCAAAACTCATCTTCTACTTTAAGTGTCTCATTTCCCAATCTAATTCCCCCAGCATCACCTGATTTAATTCTATTTCATTCCATTATCCTCGTTATGCCTTTGTTTCATCTAATATCCTCCTTTCAAGACACTATCCATTCCGTTCACTTGCTCTTCCACGTCCTTTGCTGTCTCTGACAGAATTACAATTTCGTTGGCAAACCTCAAAGTTTTTATTTCTTCTCCATGGATTTTAATTCCTACTCCAAATTTTTCTTTTTGTTTTCTTCACTGCTTGCTCAATACATAGATACAATAACATCGGAGATGGGCTACAACCCCTTCTCACTCCCTTCTCAACCACTGCTTCCCTTTCATGCCCCTCGACTCTTATAACTGCCAGCTGCTTTCTAAACAGATTGCAAATAGTGCAAATGGAGTGTAGCCATGTATGGAAGTGAAACATGGACGATAAATACTTTAGACAAGAAGAAAATAGAAGCTTTTGAAATGTGGTGCTACAGAAGAATGCTGAAGATTAGATGGGTAGATCACGTAACTAATGAGGAGTTATTGAGTAGAATTCGGGAGAAGAGGAGTTTGTGGCACAACTTGACAAGAATAAGGGACCGGTTGGTAGGACATGTTCTGAGGCATCAAGGGATCACAAATTTAGCATTGGAGGGCAGCGTGGAGGGTAAAAATCGTAGAGGGAGACCAAGAGATGGAAACACTAAGCAGATTCAGAAGGATGTAGGTTGCAGTAAGTACTGGGAGATGAAGAAGCTTGCACAGGATAGAGTGGCATGGAGAGCTGCATCAAACCAGTCTCAGGACTGATGACCACAACAATAACAAAGCATCAAATGGTTCAAATGGCTCTGAGCACTATGGGACTTAACATGTGAGGTCATCAGCCCAAGAGACTTAGAACTACTTAAACCTAACTAACCTAAGGACATCACACACATCTATGCCCGAGGCAGGATTCGAACCTGCGACAGTAGAAGCAGCGCAGTTCCGGACTGAAGCGCCTAAAACCGCTCGGCCATCGTGGCCGGCCCAATCAGCATCAGCCACGCCCATGCTGCCTGTGTGAAGTTGTCGGCACCATTTCACTATGGACGGGCGCGACACTGCATTCGGTCCACACACCGGCAGAATTTGACGGTGAATATGCATGCAATTTAGACATTTTGTCCACAAGAATTGTACTTCATCTCTGGATTATGTTTCCATTTGCCGTGCCATTTCGCTCCCACACTCTGATCCAGCTGTTATCCCTGCCATAGCTGGACATTGAAAACACGTACTCTTTTCTGACAACCAGCCACTCTTGCTGCGTAAGATCTTAAAGTGGGAAGGCATGTATAACATCGGAGAAGTCCCTAAGTATATGGTCCAATCAGGTTGGGAAAAAAAAGAAAATAGTTCCATTCCTCGATGAAAAAAAAAGATATATTATGCGTTTAGTGCACTGCACAAATTTGAACCCTTACATCCATGCAACAAACATTTGAAACGACTTTTCTGGATTTTATTGATGAGCGCAGGTAAATGCATGGCATGGAATTTCCTGGCTGTTCGAGGATGGCTCAGGGCTTGGTTTTCTGGAGCGTTTCCTCACTGGAAACGCATTATTTTCGTCATAAAATGGCTCTGAGCACTATGTGACTTAATGTCTGAGGTCATCACTCTCCTAGAACTTAGAACTAATTAAACCTAACTAACCTAAGCACATCACACACATACATGCCTGAGGCAGGATTCGAACCTGCGACCGTAGCGGTCGCTCGGCTCCAGACTGTAGTGCCTAGAACCGCACGGCCACTCCGGCCGGCCTTTGTCATCACATTGCTCCTATTTTTCTTCACTGTCTTCTTCCTCTTGTATTCTCTCTTGTGGTTGTGAAAGTATAGGTCCTACCCGAATGCAGACCCATTGCTACATCCAGAAAAATATACTGGCGTTTTGCTGTGAGAAAATAAACAATGACTTATTCGGAAGAGTAGGGTTACAAAGCTATTTGTAGCCTAGGGTATTAGTATTAGCATAATACAGCAAATTGTGAACACATTATAGTTCAAAACCTACTGGCACGTTGCAGGAAGAGAAACGATTGATGCAAAGAAAGTGCATGGTGTAAAGTACAGGCACAGTCACGCACAGCCAAGCACGCAAGTTCCGTTAATTACCAGAGCCAGAAGATAAATGTTGCATGTAACATATATGCGACATGATAACTGAAGAGCTTCAAGTAAGATCCAGAATGGTAGAGCACTTGCCCGCGAAAGGCAAAGGTCCCGAGTTCGAGTCTCGGTCGGGCACACAGTTTTAATCTGCCAGGAAGTTTCAAGTAAGATGTTCATATTACTTCATCGACATCTTCTAAATGTGAAATAATTTGCTGTAGGAGGTTAAGCTGATGGGCGATGGCATGTGTCAGATCGCGACATTGGTGGAAGCTACGAGGCGTGTCCGGAAAGTAAGTTCTGTTTCGTTCTGTCGCCACCGCAGCGCTAGAGTCGCCTTTCCGCAAATTCGCCTTCGTCTCTCTGGTCCCTATTCTGCTGGTGTCACTCAAAACCTTGTGCAACAGCTCGGTTGAGAGCGGATCGACCACCCACCGTACAGCCCCGAACTCGCATCTCTGACTACCACTTGTTCTTGAACCGCGATTTTGGCGGAAGGCTTTGACAGCGATGACGACGCAAGAAACAGTGTTCAGCAGGGGCCGTATTCATTGGCACCATCTCTCTTTGATAAATGTCTGAACACTGGTAGCAACTATGTAGAAAAATTGTTTAAAATACTGCCCCAATACAAAGAGCTGGTACCGTGATCTGACCACTGATTGCTGATATTTTAGTAGCCAAGATATTATGAGCCAAGACATTATGACCACATGCTTAATAGCTTGTATGTCCGTCTTTGGAACGAAATACAGCACTGATTCTGCGTATCTCGAGCCGACAGTTTATTGGCATGTTTGTGGAGGTATGTGACATTAGACGCATACGCACAGGTCACGTAATTCGCTTAAATAACGGGTCGCTGATTTGCGTACGCGGTGATGGCACCCGATGGCGAGTAAGATTGGTTCCATGGGATTTACATCAGGCGAATATGGTCGCCGAGACATCAGCGTGAGTTCACTATAATGCTCCTAAAACGACTGCAGCTCTGTTCTGGCTCCGAGGCACGGACAATTATACTGCTGAAACATGACATCGCCCTTGGGGAAGACATCAAGCATGAAGAAATGCAGATGGTTCGCAGCTGTCAGCATGTCTTCGATTACTACCACAGCTCCCTTGCAAGCGCAGGAGAATGTCTCCCCTTGCATAATACGCCCCTCCCCCCCCCCCCCTCCCCGCCACTCCGGCGACCGTGGTGCGCTACACTTTCGAGGAGCCGTTCATCTCGATGACGGTGCTTGAGGAGACGACCATCATCCTAGTGAAGCAAAAATGTCATTGGCCCAAAGAGCCGACACGTTTCTACACTTCTGGCCATTAAAATTGCTACACCAAGAAGAAAAGCAGATGATAAACGGGTATTCATTGGACAAATATATTATACTAGAACTGACATGTGATTACATTTTCACGCAATTTGGGTGCATAGATCCTGAGAAATCAGTACCCAGAACAACCACCTCTGGCCGTAATAACGTCCTTGATACGCCTGGGCATTGAGTCAAACATAGCTTGGATGGCGTGTACAGGTACAGCTGCCCATGCAGCTTCAACACGATACCACAGTTCATCAAGAGTAGTGACTGGCGTATTGTGACGAGCCAGTTGCTCGGCCACCATTGACCAGACGTTTTCAATTGGTGAGAAATCTGGAGCAAGTGTTGGCCAGGGCAGCAGTTGAACATTTTCTGTATCCAGAAAGGCCCGTACAGGACCTGCAACATGCGATCGTGCATAATCCTGCTGAAATGTAGGGTTTCGCAGGGATCGAATCAAGGGTAGAGCCTCGGGCCGCAACACATCTGAAATGTAACGTCCACTGTTCAAAGTGCCGTCAATGCGAACAAGAGGTGACCTAGACGTGTCGTAAGTAGGCTGTTTAGGTTTTTATATTGGTAACGCCACCGCCACGTAGCGCTCTATATGAAAAATACTGACTGTGCTGTGTGAAGGCTGTGGTTGGTTTTCATTGTTGGAATATATACTGTTGTAGTGTTGGGCAGTCGGCTGTTAACAGCGCGTAGCGTTGCGCAGTTGGAGGTGAGCCGCCAGCAGTGGTGGATGTGGGGACGTGAGATGGCGGAGTTTTGAGAGCGGATGAACTGCACGTGTGTCCATCAGAAACAGTACATTTGTAAGAATGGATATCATGAACTACTATATATATTATGACTTTTGAACACTATTAGGGCGAATACATTGTTTGTTCTCTATCAAAATCTTTCATTTGCTAACTATGCCTATCAGTAGTTAGTGTCTTCAGTTGTTTGAATCTTTTATTTAGCTGGCAGTAGTAGCGCTCGCTGTATTGCAGTAGTTCGAGTAACGAAGATTTTTGTGAGGTAAGAGATTTGTGAAACGTATAGGTTAATTTAGTCAGGGCCATTCTCTTGAGGGATTATTGAAAGTCAGATTGCGTTGCGCTAAAAAATATTGTGTGTCAGTTTAGTGTTGATCAAAATAAGTAAAGAGAGTAATGTCTGAGTACGTTCAGTTTTGCTCATCTGTTTGAAAATCAAATAATGTAAGAGCACAGTAATTCATTAATTTTTCTAAGGGGACGTTTCATGTGTCGACCCTTAGCCGAGGATACCTCACTGGAATCTTCTGATTTTTTCTTGTACTTTGTGTAATTAGTGTAGCTTTTGTTTATTGTTAGCGCGTAATTGTAGAGAGAATCTCCTTTGTAGTTGTAGTTTTTCGTTGTTGTACAGTAAAACAGTTGTGGCATGCATGTAGATTTGCACCAAGTATTTCGCAGATGCGCTTGCAATTAACTAGATATTATTTTCAGTGCTATGTTAATGTGTTCTCTTATTTTTGCTCTTCAAATTGTGCTTTTCTGTGTTATCGTGTGAAATATTGTGACAATAATGGCGAGTGAAAAACGTAACACTAGGCTCCAAAGTAAACTGAGAAATAATAGTGACGACGAGCTTAGCTTAGCAGCACCACTATGTAATGAGATAACAGACATTCAAAGTAGTAATTTGGTAATTGCGCATAGGGAAATGGAGCGGGCGGCAAATAATGGTGTAGACAGTGAAACAAGTAGTGAACAGGGAAGCATTATCGATCGATCGGCCGGCAACAGCTCGCCTCAGGAATCCGAAATGACAGAACACAATATTGCAAATACTGTAGACTCGACGTTTCCTCAAATGAGTCAAGACACATTTTCTGCTTGTCAAAATGTGAATGTTGCCGGTGAAAATGCACTGCCAAAAAGCATAGAGAAACAGATTCTAGACACTAATACATTATTATTGCAATTAATGCAACAAATGGAACAAAATCAGAGACAAACACAGAAAAAGCTTCAAAAGTTACACAATGGAACAAAATCAGAGACAAACAAACCAAAAGCTTCAAAAGTTAGACACAATGGAACAAAATCTTCGGAAGTTAGACACCACGCTTGAACAAACACGTGAAGGGTTAACTACTGAGTTACATAACATTGAATCGAAATGTCAAAAAGACTGTAATGACGTAAAAACACAAATCTGTGAGCATTTACAACCTACTTTTTTTGCGGCATGAAAATGCATTACAGAACCACGAAGCAGCCATAAAAGAACTGCAAACTATTGTTCATGAAAATCATGAGACCTTGCAAGCTAAAATTGACTCAGTTGCATCTACCGATTCGGTTACGCAACTTGCAAAAACTCAGGAAAACGTAAAGGACACAGTAGATACTCTGAAAATTGGTTCAGAAAGACACATGGAGGAAATTAGTTCATTATCGGAGAAAGTAGTTGAACTTTCGGATCAGCTACATAATTTATCTACGAAGGTAGATGATAATCTGAATGACACAAAACCGGTAGTCTTTAATGACACAGAAGAGTGCGAACAAATTAGGAATTTCTAACAAAATCAGAAACAAATTAATACGCAACACCAAAGAGAAATCCGGGAAGTACAAGATCAGCTGACACAGGTCATACAAGAATTACGTATTTCAGAGGACATTCGTGCTCCAATACGGGAAGAGGTACATAGAAATACGGAACAGCCACAAAATAATAACACGGGGTACTTCGGATATTATGAAAGAAATTCGCAAGGTACACCGAATTTTGAAATGGAACCGCCGAAACGACGTAACAATGACCGATATGCGACTCGCCGACATGATGATTTTGACTATAAGCTGTTTATTACTACACGTAAATTCAAAACATTTAAGAATTCCAGCAACGACATTCATCCACAAGCGTGGCTTCATCAATTCTCTCATTGTTTTCCTCCCAACTGGTCATTAGAGCACAGATTAGAATTTATGTGTGGCTATTTAGAGAATGAACCAGCTGTAAGAATGCGATCGGTCATTCACGATTGTCACAGTGAAGGAGAATTTTATCATGCCTTCCTCTCGGCATATTGGTCTCAAGCTACACAAGACCGAGTAAAACATAGCATCATAATGATGAAACATTTCGAACAATCTGAATTTTCCAGTCTTGTGAAATATTTTGAAGAATTAGAAATTGACACTGACAATCGCGGAACGCGAAAACAGGAGCACAACAATTACAGGTCACATCCGTCGCAATTCCGCAATGACAGAAATAATAAATGGACATGACAAGGCTATTCTTACAACGCAAATCGTGAACAAAACGACACCACCCATATGACAACCACTGGCAGAGTAATAGTTACAGAGAAATATCGCATTTCCGTAGTAATGAATATGACAGAGATAACAATAGAAACAGACAATATGGGAACCGAAACATTTATTATCGAGGGAGACATAATAACTTCAGATGCAACAGTTCAGCACGCAGTTACGATTCAGGGAGAAATTCTCCACCATGTGACCAACAAGAAAGGAACTATGGAATCTACCGACATGACGACAGACGATATAATCGTAACGACCGACCTGAATTTCATCAGAACTGGCGGGATTCAAACAGGGCAGGGCCCTCTCGACAAGGTGAATTTGTTAGATATCCAAATCCCAATAACGACGCGCGCCAACAAAGAGACAGACAATGACTCGCACCACAGGCAGCCACGTGGGCCGGCTGGCTCAGCAAAAAATAACATTGACGCTAACCTTGAGAAAAATTCCAGTATTCTTTACCGAAGTATACCGCATGATGATTGCGTTGAAGTTGAAACTCTGCGTACTAGGAAGAGTAAAGGTTTACACCACATTTCACATGTAAAACCGTTTATTGAGAGATAATCTGCTTTTTAACTTTGTCTTTGCTATAAAACTTTTCACTTCACCTTACTAGTACTCTTTGTCACACTTAGAAACTGTTAACATGCAACTATGTTTTAAAATTAACTATCCAGTGTAGAAACAAGAGAACTTAGTTTAACAGAAATTACGAATGCATTGTTATAGTGAACAGACGACAAAGTGTTGTTATTTGTACATTCTTACTTGTTATTTGCATGATTACATGTAACGACTATCAGGCTTACATATTTAGAACATATACTGCTAATGAGATGTTAATGCAACATTTTGGTTTACTTGAAAAGATACTCTTTATTTGAAGTACATTTGTGAGATTAAAGATGACTTAGCATTTGGTTTCTTTGATAGCTACACAATTATATCACGATGCTACTAATATGTGACACAATTTGCATTGTTGTTTTGCGGTGTATCTGTTTTATATCTGAACAGTTTTTCTGTATGATTCTGGAAAGTAAAACATGTTTTAGTAGTAACTTTTGTGGTATAGCTACAATGAGACAGCCTTTTTCGTAGCACAACAATACATTACATTATAGTACTTTCTTGATCACGGTAAGGTACGTAATAACTATGATATCTATAGGCAAAGCACTTCACTTTTGTTTATGATAAGGTGAGTACATTGACTTCAGTAGAACTTTGCTTACAGAGGACGATAACTACGACACTTCCGCAGAATTATCTTACATCAAGACATACATTTAGCGCTACAGGACACGCATTTGAGTGATCAATTTTGTACTTAAACCACTCATTTTTCAAGATTTTTGAATTAGCAAGAAAGTTTTCGTGATACATTTCAATCCATTGCTGTAATCTGTAACACCTGAGGGTATAATTACATTAATCCTCAGGGGGGTACACATCTACTTTGTGTACCATGTGTTTGGCAAGCACAAGGAGCCCTAGCTAATATGGTATTTGCTTATACAACTTTACACATCGGTACCATGTGTCTCTAGCACATAAATTACACAGCTATCTGATCAGTTAACTGAGAGAGACAAACATTTTTTTTACTACGTCAGTGACACATGTTTACGCAATTACACAGTTGGATAACTTCACACTTATGAAATTGTATTTTGTCTGTACTTTGTGAACTGTTCATATTTTTTTCGGGACCATTGTGATACTATGAGAGCTTTGAATGATATATTTGGTGTGGGATCATGATTTTTAAAGTACATTTGAGGTAGATGACATTATTGAAATGAGCAGAGAATTTTTTTTAGGTTTTTAAAATTATTGTAGAAAGCTACGACGTTTTTGAGATTTAGCTGAGGTGTTATGGTGTTATTATTACAACGACGATGTGTATTATGCTTTTGAGGTATGTTTATGATCAATGGGATGATGCTATATGGGGAATCTGATTATGCTATGTATTTATTATGATGAAATATTGAAGACGTGTTGATGAGTATGAACATGTACATGTGTAATAAGATAAGGAATAAGAAGTAGTGGTTAGGGACTCTGGTTTATGAAAAGGATGTTGGAAACCAAGAATCGTACTTTAAGAGTTATGAAATGTGTGTACATATGTGGATGTTAGTTACCACAATGCTGACAAAACTTTTTGGACACTGTTATATGTGAGATTTTGTTTCTACACACTTCTAATGTAAATTTCTAACATTTGAATTTTTTTTATTTTTTATGTAGTGGAAACTGCTGCTGTAAATATTTCAGTAAAGAAAGTAGATGACCTTGACGTAATGTGCTGTGGAGGCCCATCTGAGCGACAGTCACCTGGGAAAAAGCCATTAGTGTGTGCCTTTCAGAGGCACAGGTGGAGAAAATAGGAGGCCATTATCCTCGCTATTGACATTTCTTTGTAGAAGCATCGCAAATACGACACGCTCAAACTTGAAGACATGTGATTACAATGTGGAGCTCTTTATTTATGATATTTACTAAAATGCCTAATGAAATGATGAGAAACATTTTACATCTATTGTCTTTCTAGTTGAGAGATTTTTTTGCCTTTGGAGACGCCATTTGCCTAGTGAATGACGTTTCATATGTTGCTTTATATATATATTTGCTCATTTCGTTTAATATCTAGTTTCTAGCTGCACTGCAGCATTGGTTATATAAAATAAAATTAAATGCATTTGCTAATGTGAACACTTTCTGTCAACAGATCTATTAAATAATAATTTTATGATTCACATTCTTCGAAAAAGGACCACTTGGAAAGGTAAGAACAACAAGAAGGGACTAATAACAGTAACTGCATATATAATTTTCCTTTCAAGTACTTGGTAATTACTTTTGTAGAATAAATTGTGATGCATCAATCTAGTGTTAAGATGTGACATAGGTATTAAACATGGCCATTGTTACTGTAATATTTTTTCTGCTTGAGCTTTGTCATGTTTAGATATAAGTTATTGCATTTGCTGCTGCTGTTTGCCAGGCATAGTTCTACTGAATTTTACCTCATGTTAAGCCAGTTTTACTACTGATTTATTTTTCTTGGTTGCTGCACATTGGCTCATATTAGTTATAATGTTGCATTTGCTTTGCTAATATATATATATTGCTGCTTGCTTTGCCAATTTGCATTTTTTTGTCATTGCTGTTTGTGTTAATTGTTTTGTGCTGCTGCATTGCCTCGTCCCTTAGTTTATGCATCTGAGCTCAGTAGATTTAAGTTAGCTTAAGATGGGGTAGGCTATATAAGAGAACGAGTTGTGATGAATTGGAAGAAATGCATTGAGAAGCTATAAGAAAATGGTTTGGCCAAAAAAGGATTTTGAAAGAGGATATGAACAAAAAAGTAGGGTTGAGGGACAACAGGTTTAGGTAGGATTTTCTTGGAAATAAATGATGAGGTAAGATAATGGAAAATAAATAATGAGGTGAGAAAAATGTGAACACATGAACACAGAAAGTATGCTTGGATAGGATTTTTTTGGTGGAAACAAATGTTGAAATAAGAGGAAAGCTCTATGGAATGAAGTTTTGGGTTGGACTGCAGTACCAAATGTCACACTGAAAACAAACCCTGGCCTGTCCTTTTGTATCATTCCGCTATGTGTTTGTGTACCCTTGTGTATTTGTGTTCTTCCTGTCTTTATGTGTTTATCTGATAAGACGTATGTTGTAGAATTTTTCCAATACTCAGTTACATTCACTATGATGAGGAATACTGTTATCCTCAAATATAATTTCAATTAATAATATGTCATTTTCATTGTAAAGATTTTTACACATTATTAATTGTGTCCTGTTTCAATGCTTATGTGTGAAATTAATGTTTCGAAAACTATTCTCATTATTATATATATTTACTTACGTCATAATTCCTGTAACACTGATGTATATGTTTATTTCTATTCTTTTGTAAAGCCTGTGTTACTACAAATGTTATCTGTACTGTTATGTTCTTTAATGATGTATTTTGTACCTTTGTAATTGTATTCTTATGCTGTAAATTTATAATTGTATAGACCCCAGTTCTTCATATTAAGTATCATTTCAGTGCACACGTTTCTGTTGGTCAAAATATATGCACAGTATGTGAGATGTTGGGACTGTTAGTGTTTGCACGTGTGTCAATAATTCAGCAAGGGACTGGATAACAGCATTGCTGGTTCTAAGGACATTTTAAAAAAAATTTTTGTGAGTGCACAAGTGGTGGTTCATGGACTTGCTATATTCTCTGCAAGACTCTTCGATGGTGATTGTGCACCTGCACAGTCGCAACAGATGGCTGCTGGCCGTCTCTACAAGGACTGCAGTGGGTATGCACCTTTGATGACCCACCAATACCATTATTTCTACAAGGACTGCAGTGGGTCTGCACCTCTGTTGGCCCACCAATACCATACTTTCTACCAGGACTACAGTGGGTCTGTTCTGCGATGACCTACCTACCAATATTCTTCAAAACTTCGACTGACTCTGCTGTGGGTTTGCTCTGTTGTGGACCATTACCTGTCTGCATGTTAAGAGTCAGCATTATCTTTCTGTTGGAAGGACAACACTACTTCTTCAAGACTGCATGGAAATCCATTACTTCCATGTGCATTTTGTTTTACTGCTCAGACTTTGAGAAAAAAAATACACTGCAATTTTACTGTGATGAATGATCAGGACTGTCTTTATGGACTGTGAGAAAATTTTAGCTTTTGACCAACATTGTATCAATAAGTGTGTGCATTTGATATCTTTGTTATTGTAATTATGAAAAATTTTATCAAATCGTTTTTGGCCACTGCCCAAAACAATCTGTAAAATTTTTTGTGGGGAGCATAGGGGCTATGTAAATAGGCTGTTTAGGTTTTTATATTGGTAACGCCACCGCCACGTAGCGCTCTATATGAAAAATACTGACTGTGCTGTGTGAAGGCTGTGGTTGGTTTTCATTGTTGGAATATATACTGTTGTAGTGTTGGGCAGTCGGCTGTTAACAGCGCGTAGCGTTGCGCAGTTGGAGGTGAGCCGCCAGCAGTGGTGGATGTGGGGACGTGAGATGGCGGAGTTTTGAGAGCGGATGAACTGCACGTGTGTCCATCAGAAACAGTACATTTGTAAGAATGGATATCATGAACTGCTATATATATTATGACTTTTGAACACTATTAAGGCAAATACATTGTTTGTTCTCTATCAAAATTTTTCATTTGCTAACTATGCCTATCAGTAGTTAGTGCCTTCAGTAGTTTGAATCTTTTATTTAGCTGGCAGTAGTGGCGCTCGCTGCATTGCAGTAGTTCGAGTAAAAAAGATTTTTGTGAGGTAAGTGATTTGTGAAACGTATAGGTTAATTTAGTCAGGGCCATTCTCTTGTAGGGATTATTGAAAGTCAGATTGTGTTGCGCTAAAAAATATTGTGTGTCAGATTATTGTTGATCAGAACAAGTAAAGAGAGTAATGTCTGAGTACGTTCAGTTTTGCTCATCTGTTTGAAAGTCAAATAATGTAAGAGCACAGTAATTCATTAATTTTTCTAAGGGGACGTTTCAGTGTAACCAATGGCACCCCATACCATCACGCCGGGTGATACGCCAGTATGGCGATGACGAATACACGCTTCCAATGTGCGTTCACCGCGATGTCGCCAAGCACGGATGCGACCATCATGATGCTGTAAACAGAAACCGGATTCATCCGAAAAAAATGACGTTTTGCCATTCGTGCACCCAAGTTCGTCGTTGAGTACACCATCGCAGGCGCTCCTGTCTGTGATGCAGCTTCAAGGGCTGGTTCAAATGGCTCTGAGCACTGTGGGACTTAACTTCTGAGGTCATCAGTCCCCTAGAACTTAGAACTACTTAAACCTAACTAACCTAAGGACATCACACGCATCCATGCCCGAAGCAGCATTCGAACCTGCGACCGTAGCAGTCACGTGGTTCCAGACTGAAGCGCCTAGAACCGCACGGCCACACAAGCCGGCGCAGCGTCAAGGGCAACCACATCCATGATCTCCGAGCTGATAGTCCATGCTGCTGCAAACGTCGTCGAACTGTTCGTGCAGATGGTTGTTGTCTTGCAAACGTCCGCATCTGCTGACTCAGGGATCGAGACGTGGCTGCACGATCCGTTACAAAAATGGTTCAAATGGCTCTGAGCACTATGGGACTTAACTTCTGTGGTCATCAGTCCCCTAGAACTTAGAACTACTTAAACCTAACTAACCTAAGGACATCACACACATCCATGCCCGAGGCAGGATTCGAACCTGCTACCGTAGCGGTCACGCGGTTCCAGACTGAAGCGCCTTTAACCGCACGACCACAGAGGCCGGCGATCCGTTACAGCCATGCGGATAAGATGCCTGTCATATCGACTGCTAGTGATACGAGGCCATGGAGATCCAGCATGGCGTTCCGTATTACCCTCCTGAACCCACCGATTCCGTATTCTGCTAACAGTCATTGGATGTCGACCAATGCGAGCAGCAATGCCGCGATACGATAAACCGCAATCGCGATATGCAACAATCCGACCTTTATCAAAGTCGGGAACGTGATAGTACGCATTTCTCCTCCTTACACGAGGCATCACAACAATGTTTCACCAGGCAACGCCGATCAACTGCTGTGAATGCACTGAAAAGCTAATCATTTGCATATCACAGCATGTTCTTCCTGTCAGTTAAATTTCGCGTCTGTAGCACATCATCTTCGTGGTGTAGCAATTTTAATGGCCAGTAGTGTACATCTACATCTACATATATACTCCGCTAGCCACTAAGCGGTGTGTGGCGGAGGGCACAATTCGCAAAAGTCATATTTCCCCCCCTCTGTTCCACTCGCGGATCGCGCGAGGGAAAAACGACTGTCTGAACGCCTCAGTACGAGCTCTTATTTCCCTTATCTTTGAATGATGATCATTACGTGATTTGAAAGTTGGTGGTAATAATATGTGCTCTACATCCTTAGTGAAGATTGGATTTCGGAATTTAGTGAGCAGCCCCTTCTGTTTAGCCCGTCGTCTGTCTGCAAGTGTGTCCCACTTCAAGCTTTCTATGAGATTTGTAACGCTCTCGCGATGGCTAAATGTACCAGTCACGAATCTTGCCGCTCTTCTTTGGACCTTCTCAATCTCTTGAATCAGACCCAACTGGTAAGGGTCCTATACAGACGAACAGTACTCTAAGACTGGACGAACTAACGTATTGTAAGCAATTTCCTTTGTTGAAGGACTGTATCGCTTCAGGATTCTACCAATAAACCGCAATCTAGAGTTTACCTTACCCGTTACTTGTGTAATCTGATCATTCCATTTGAGATCATTTCGAATAGTCACACCCAGATACTTGACGGACGTTACCGCTTCCAAAGACTGGGCATTTATTTTGTACTCGTTCATTAATGGGGATTTTCGCCTTGTTATACGCAGTAGGTTACACTTACTAATATTGAGAGATAACTGCCAGTCATTACACCACGCATTTATTTTCTACAATTCCTCATTGATTTGTATCCAATTTTCGTGTGATACTACTTTCCTGTAGACTACAGCATCATCGGCAAACAGTCTAAGGCCGCTGTCAATACCATCAAGTAGACCGTTTATGTAAATCGTAAAAAGCAGAGGACCTATTACGCTGCCCTGGGGCACACATGAAGTACGCTTGTTTCCGTTGGAGTTACCCCGTTCAGGACGACATACTGCTCTCTGTCTGTTAGAAAGCTTTCTATCCAACCGCATATGTCATCGGATAGACCGTAAGCGCGCACTTTTTGTATCAAGCGACAGTGCGGAACTGAGTCGAACGCCTTTCGAATGTCGAGAAATATGGCATCAACCTGGGAGCCGGTATCTAGAGCCTGTTGTATATCATGCACAAAGAGGGCCAGCTGTGTCTCGGATGGCCGCTGTTTCCTAAAACCGTGATGGTTTCTGCAGATGAGCTTCTCAGAGTCTAGAAAGGTCATTATGTCTGAACACAAAATATGTTGAATGATTCTACAACAAATCGATGTCAGTAAAATTGGCCGGTAATTATGTGCATCCGATTTTCTACCCTTTTTATAGATTGCTATGACCTGGGCCTTATTCCAGTCCCGTGGGACACTTGATTGTGAGGGCGGAACGTGTAAGCAATGAAGGTCAGGAGACCGCGACGTCTTAGAACCGTCTGGGCCAGAAGCCTTCCTGGCGTCTAAGGATCTTATCTGTTTTGCAATCCCAGATACACTAAACACTATGTCAGCCATCCTTGCGTTTGTTCGATAATTGAAAGGGGGAATGGTGCTGCAGTCCTCTACCGTAAACGAGTTTTTGAAAGGTAGGTTTAGAATTTCGGCCTTCTGTTTCCATTGATCGACGTCGATTCCCGATGGTCCCGTGCCCACTACATTCGTAACTGACGTTGCCGTTTGGTCAACTTGTGAACAGGTAGGTGTGGTCTGCAGCGGAGCTCCAAGTTCAACAACGTACGCTGACTGTGTGCTCCGTAACACTTTGTGCGTGCAGCAACACTGTGCCCTCTCCACAGAGATGCCACAGATCACCATCTATCCTACTTTACAGAGCGGGCGAGCCTCCTAACCCCACCTTCTGTGAAGAGTTGGGGAGGTTCAACCATTGAGCTCCTAGTGGCAGTTTCACTCTCCTACCTTTTTCGGTAGATGCTCAACGACAATAGCACGCGAACTCTCGACCATCTTCGCCGTTCCGTCTATGCTGACCTCGGCGTTGACAGGCCGTTAATCTTTCCTTTCACAAAGTCGCTTATCTCAATGGATTTCCCCATTTTCAGGCCATATATTCGCTAGGGTGCCCCCCCCCCCCATCAGTCTATGCTGCGCTTACATAGTTTTCATAGAGCTTCACGTGCCCGCAACTTCACCAGGCGACATCCAGCCTCGTGGTGGGCAGCGGTCAAAATTTTTTGGCTTATCAGTGTACTACGAGGCGTGTTTTTTTAAGTAAGTACTGTTTTAAAATTTAAAAAAGATATGATAAGATATCTCAATAATTTTATTTTTACATGAAAGCCTGTACCTTAATCTACTTTGCTACATAATTTCCGTCAATACTGAGGCATTTGTTAACGTTGTACCAGTTTCTGAATACGCTCCTCATAGAAGTCTGCCGCCTGACTTGTTAACCACTGCATCGCAACTGTTTTAACTTCGTCATCGTCTTGAAGACGCTGACCGCCCAGGTGTTTCTTCAAGAGCAGGAACAGATGGTAGTCACTGGGCACAAGATCGGGGCTGTACGGAGGATGATCTAGAGTTTCCCATCGAAAAGATGTGATGAGATCTTTGGTCTGATTCGCCACATGCGGACGGGCATTGTCTTGCAGCAAAACGGTGCCCTTTCTCAACTTCCATGGACTGTTGCTTTGATTCTGGTGTGACGTAGGCCACCCATGTTTCATCGCCCGTAACAATTTGGCTTAAGAAATCATCACCGTCGTTGTGGTAGCGCTCAAAGGAAAGTCGATGCACTGTCTAAACGTTTCGTTTTGTGCACATCCGTCAACATTTTCGGTACCCAACGTGCGCACAATTTTCGGTAATTCAAGTGCTCGGCCACAATGCCATACAAAACACGTGAAACATTAGGAAATTCATCCCGCAAGGAGGAAACCGTAAAGCGCCGTTTTCTCTCACCTTATTGTCCACTTCCTGCACCAAATTTTCATTAACAACCGAAGGACGCCCACTCCATTGTTCATCATGCACATTTGTGCGGCCATCTTTAAATGCTCTCACTCACTTTCTTACCATTCCATCACTCATAATGTTTTCTCCGTAAACTGCACAGATCTCACGATGAATATCGATCGTTTTTAGGCGTTTAGCACTAAGAAATCTTATAACAGCCCGTACTTCACAGTCGGCGGAACTCACGATTATCGGAGGCACCTTAAACTCTCAGTACACAACGTAAACAAGGAAGTATCACACTGTAATGGCGTCATTGCGTAGTTTAAGGTACAGGCTTTCATGTAAAAATAAAATTATTGACCTATCTTAGCACGTATTTTTTAAAATTTCAAAACGGTACTTACTTAAAAAAACACGCCTCGTATGTACTCTCCTTCGTAGGAAAATTCTGTTTCACGTGCAAAAAGCCTTAAATAGACACTACGCAGCTCCATGAGTACATTCTATTAACGGAGTGTTTACTGTAGCAATGCTTAGAAATTACTACGTCGCTCAGTGCTCCAATGCTCTCAGGGCCCAACTTTATGACTGCCAAGAGAAAGCAAGGCTCGCCAGTATAAGCTAAATTTATCCGTGGAACATAAAATTTAACTGCTCCAAAAGACCTTTAAACAAGTGCAAAGCAAAGCATTACAGGGATGGACGAAAGCTTTGTAGCGTTCGAGTCCGACAAGAACTTGATATTTGCAAGCAAATATTTTTACCTCGGGCATACGGTGCAAGTGTAAAACTAGAGTGTGAAAAACAATGTTAAGGCCTTATTAAGAGGGCTTTATTAAGAGATGATTCTGATCTGTATACCAGAACGATGCCGGCGTGGAAAAGGAGGAAAGTAACTTTCGCATAACGTGTTACTGGGAAGGAATTGATCTCGATGAAACGAGGACCATACATAGAAAGAACTGCTTCATATAGTGTAGGTGGTAGCTGAAAGAAATACCTAATGAGACGAATTGGAATGACACTTTTATTCAAAGACCAGTATTACACTGATGTCAGTGGGATTTGTTATGGTCCGCTGGACATTACCAAAGGCGGGGCTCGGCTTTCCGTACGGTGTATGTGATGACCAGCAACGGCAATGCACGCTTTGCAGCATGCTCCTATGCAGGTCGCGAGGTTGGTAGGGAATTCTTGTGGTAAGTCCTTCCATTCCTCCACCAGCAAGGTTGAGAACTGGTCGATGGTGGTTGGTGCATGTGGGATTGCTGCAATATGTCGCTCCCAGCGCCCCCTGTGCGTGCTCGGTGGGATTTGAGTAGGGGGAGCGAACAGGCCAGCGGATTACCGAATACCCTCTCGTTCGAAGAGCTCCTCCACTACGCAGTTGGATGCGGTTTGCGCGTTGTCATCCACAAAAAAGAAGTCCGGATCGAATGCACCCCTGAGAAACGGACGTGGTACGGAGCCACGGCAACGATGACCGGTGAGATCAGAGGTCGCTTGCAATATTACACCTCCCCATACTTTAACGTCTTGACCACCAAAACCATCATGTTTGGCAATGTTCCTGGGTGCATCACGCCTTACCATGTCTCACAATTTGAGGATACGTTCAGCATTGTGGAATATGATCGTTTTTGTAGCCCAGGTGTTACGGTGTGGGGAGGCATAATGTTGCAGTGGGGTACTGAACTCGAAATCTTTCAATAGGGTACATTCACCGGTTAACGTTATTGTGAAACAGTACTCCTTCCCCATGTGGGTCGTTTCAGGGGTGCATTTCGTCCTGACTTCATTTTTACAGATGACAATAGGCGACCGCATCCAACTGTGCAGGTGGAGGACATCTCGGAATGAGAGGATATTCGGGGAATGGACGGGCTTGCTCATGGAGCATGTGTGGGATGTGTTTTGAAGACGTGTTGCAGGACGTCTACAGAGTGCGTTCCATAAGTAAGGCGACCAATTTTTTTTTTCTGACGCAACGGTACACCACAGCGTGTTGTAACCGGCTGGGCTAAGTGGAGGGGGGTGTTAGCTTCGAAACGCTCTTTGTCTCATTCGACTGCGAGCCATCGGAGAGTCAGGACGTGCGTTTCCGTCAACGCTATCAAATTTTGCGTTAAACTTGGGAAGTCCACCACCGAAACGTTTCCATTACTTCAGCAAGCCTTTGGGACTGATTGCTTGTCCAAATCACAAGTTTTCCGATGGCACAAGCCATTCATGGAGGGCCGAGAGGAGATCACCGACGAACCTCGCAGTGGACGGTCATCAACCGCACGAGTCGACGAAAATGTGGCGTGTGTCCGCGATTGTTTGACCTCTGACCGAGGGCTGTGCCTTCAGTTGATAGCACAAACTCTAAACATGTCAAAAACAACCGCTTTCCGCATTGTGACCGAAGATTTGAACATGAGAAAGGTGTGTGCCAAACTCGTCCCAAAAGTGTTGACTGACGAACACAAGCACATACGAGTGCTTCGGTGCCGAGAACTATTGGAAACGTGTGAAAATGATCCTCATTTTTTAAACTCAGTTATCACTGGTGATGAGTCATGGATTTTTGAGCACGACCCTGAGACAAAAAGGCAGAGTTCAGAGTGGCACACCCCATCGTCGCCCCGTCCCAAGAAGAAACGCATGAACAAGTCCAGGATCACAACCATGCTCATTGTCTTCTTTGACGTCAGAGGCATTGTCCACCACGAATTCGTACCTACGGGGACTACAGTAAACTCAGCTTTCTACTTGGAAGTGCTCAATCACTGAAAAGGAGAGTCTCGCGCTGCCCAAGCGACATCAAGGACACGTGGAAAGTTCACCACGACATTGCACCGAGTCACAGCGCCTTCATTGTCAAGGACGTCCTGGCCAGGACCAAGACCCCATTGGTTCCCCAGCCTCCACACAGTCCTGCAGACTTTTTTTTGTTTCCTCGGTTAAAAGGAGTCATGAAAGCAAAACATTGGAACATGATTGAAAGCATCCAGGCGCATGTTACATCAGCTCTAAAGGACTTTCCGGAAAAGGAATTCCAGGATGCCCTCCAGGCATGGAAACACCGCCTCCAGAAGTGTATCGACGCAAGATGGTGCTATTTTGAAATTTTTTCGATTATTTGTACGAATGTATACAATGAATAATTTTTTTTAATTTGGTCGCATTACTTATGGAACGCACCTTGTACATGCGCCAACATCCATGAGCAGTTACCAACCTCGCTGGTGGAGGAAAGGCACGCCCTGCCACAAGAACTACTTGCCAGTCCCGTGGCCAACGTCGGAGTGCGTCACAGAGCACGCATTGCCTCATTATGAATCACGTCCCCCATTTTGTGGTGTCCAGAGGACCATCATAAATCACGGTGACATCGGTGATTGTCTTGGAATAAGGTCGTCTCTGAAAATCTCAACGCGTATTTCCTTGAAATTGGTTGATTTCGGGTAGGGGGCCTGTTCCGGCATAACAGCAAGCGTCGGCACGTCGGCCCGAAACGTTGCAGCTGAGAGGCCTGTGAGGCGACGTCAGCCAATAGTACGCTCTGACCAGGACGACACCACGACAGCAGAGCCACCTAGACGAAAAGAGTGTAAGCGACGCTACGGCTATCCTCGGCCGCACCAGAAGACGAGCTGTCATCCTTACTCATTAGTCGTGAGTTAAGTTTTGCTTGCATGGAAATTGTATCTCCAATAGAAATGCACACTATTTTTGTAAAAATACTGTTGTCATTCTGCATGTGTGAAAGTTTTTACAGTGTGTAGATACATCCTTCCCGCTTGTTTTCAAACTTAGTTCAACCTGATGTGACTCTTAGTTCAACCTGTTCCCGTGAGTGGCGTCGTCTCAGCATGTCTTCAAGATGGCTCCTACATTTGACGTTCGTCAGAAGCAACGTGTTGTCATAGAATTCCTGTGCTGTGAAAACGAGACAGTGGGAAACACCCACAAGAGGTTGAAAAAGGTGTACGGAGATGCTGCTGTCGATCGCAATACAGTTAGTTGGTGGGCAAGGAGGTTACGTAATGAAAGTGGGCACGGCAATATTGAGGATTGTCCTCGCAGTGGCAGCCCTCGTACTGCACACACTCCAGACAATGTGCAGAGAGTTAACGAATTGGTGACTGCTGACAGACGCATCACAGTGAACGGATTGTATCGCTACGTAGGGATAGGGGAAGGAAGTGTTTGCAGAATACTGAAAGTGTTGGCGTTAAAAAAGGTTTGTGCCAGGTGGGTTCCCAGGATGTTGACAGTGGCTCACAAAGAAACAAGAAAAACGGTATGCAGCGAACTTTTGGAACAGTACGAGAACGGTGGAGATTAATTTCTTGGAAGAATTGTGACAGGTGCTGAAACATGGCTCCGTCACTATTCACCAGAGACGAAGAGGCAATCAATGGAGTCGCATCATGCAAATTCACCCAAGAAAAAAAAATTCAAATCCACACCTTCTGCTGGAAAAGTTATGGCTACGGTGTTTTTCGATTCCGAAGGTCTCTTGCTTGTGGACATCATGCCAAGTGGAACCAGCATAAATTCTGATGCATATGTGACGACACTGAAGAAACGTCAAGCTCGACTGAGTCGTGTTCCACCACATCGGAAAAAGCAGGATGTTTTGCTGTTGCACGCCAATGCACGGCCACATATCTGTCAAAAAACCATGAAAGCGATCACAAAACTCGGATGGACAACATTGAAACACCCGCCTTACAGTCCTGACTGGCTCCATGTGACTATCATCTGTTTGGGAAACTGAAAGTCTCTCTTCGTGGAACAAGGTTTGAAGATGATGACTCCCTTGTGTACGCTGCCAAACTGTGGCTCCAACAGGTTGGTCCAGAATTTTACCGTGCGGGTATACAGTCGCCGGTTCCAAGATGGCGTAATGCAGTTGAGAGGGATAGAAATTATTTGGAGAAATGAAAATATTGTTCCTAAAGGATGTATCTACACACTGTAAAACTTTCAAACATGTAGAATAAAAGATGGGTTTTTAAAAAAATAGTGTGCATTTCTTTTGGAGTGACCCTCGTATCAAAGGACGTTGATTATATGCATGTCGCCAATTGCTTGCGACACTTCGTTGTAATAAAGGCAAAGTTAAGTATTGTCAATTCAGTTTACTGCAATACAATCCATTAATATGATTAGCTTGAACGTTGTCTAGCTGTCCGAGAAAATAGCTTCCTAGGCGCCCTATGTTAGACTAATGGGCAGGATCCCACAGAACCAAACAGCGAGACCATCGGTCCCACAGGCGTAAGGAAGGATGGGGAAGGGAGTCGGCCGTGTCCTTTCAAAGGGAGCATTTGCTTGAAGCGATTTAGGGACAACCTGAATCAGGATGGCCGTCGTCCCCTCGAATGCTAGTCCAGTGTGCTAACCACTCTGCCACCTCGCTCGGTCGTACTTCTTTCGGTTACATTCTGTACAGTACAGTAGTGTAGCAGTTTTTTCTGTATATGGGCCATTTTCCATAGACCTATGATTCTTGGCAGTGTCACATCATGCGGAAGTTACTTTCGTCCTTAATTTTTGGACTACAGTGTGCCCGATGCTGAGAATAAAACACGTTATTACAGAGTTAATAAATCGCAGTGACTGGCTACTGATACGAACTGGTTTTTTCGTAATGGAGAGCCTGATAAATACATTTGGGTCGAGGCTGGAGATTCGAAGGCTCTCCTTCAAAACGGGGTGGGGGGATTACCCAGATACCCAGAGACTGTACAGAGCTGATGAGTGGAAAAGTTATAACAGCACTTTTGATGAAGAGTGAAGAAAGATTAACGGCCTGTCAACGCCGAGGTCAGCATAGACGGAACACAAAACTTGGAGAAGGATGGGAAAAAGGAAATAAGCAGTGTCCTTTTCAAAGGAGCCATGCCATACTCACAAGGGAACCTCCCCATCGCACCCCCATCAGATTTAGTTATAAGTTGGCACAGTGGATAGGCCTTGAAAAACTGAACACAGATCAATCGAGAAAACAGGAAGAAGTTGTGTGGAACTATGAAAAAAATAACCAAAATATACAAACTGAGTAGTCCATGCGCAAGATATGCAACATCAAGGAGAGTATGAGCTCAGGAGCTCCATGGTCCCGTGGCTAGCGTGAGCAGCTGCTGAACGAGAGGTCCTTCATTCAAGTCTTCTTTCCAGTGAAAAGTTTACTTTCTTTATTTTCGCAAAGTTATGATCTGTCCGTTCGTTCATTGACGTCTCTGTTCACTGTAATAAGTTTAGTGTCTGTGTTTTTCGACCGCACCGCAAAACCGTGCGATTAGTAGACGAAAGCACGTGCCTCTCCACTGGGAACCGAAAACATTTGATCGCAAGGACATAGATCAACCGATTCCTCCACAGGAAAACACGTCTGATATATTCTATACGACACTGGTGACGGCATGTCGTCACATGACAGGAATATGTTGTCGACCCACTTAACTTGCCCACTTGGCGAATGGGTAAAAAGATTATTCTACCTTGCCCGATTTAGGTTTTCTTGTGGATGTGATAATCACTCCAAAAAAAGTGATGAAAACATAAGAGTTTGTCACATAAACTGCAACAAATGAATGCAACAGTTTCACAGTCGCACAATTTTCCATGTGCTCTATCAAAACATCTGTTTTTAACGTTTTCAAATTTTTCCGTGTGTAGACCGTCAAATCCTGCATATGTCCAAGCAAATCTGAACATGTCCTGGAATTTTGGAGAGCGAAGTTGATTGTGTGTGAGTGCCTGAACTTTGATAATTGACACACCATCACGTAAACAATACTGCTCTGTGCAGCTTCGCAAAATCATAGAATCTTTTCACAATGTATTTCACTTGCCGAAAACCAAACACATCTAACGGTTGCACAAGAGGTGTACAACCTGGAGGAATGGTAATCACGTCTACTCCCACACTAAAATTGTACAATGCCTGATCCTTCTGTCCTGTATAGGCTGTATAAAAAATTAAACTTTGCCCTGGAAGGAAGACTTGAACCAAGGATCTCTGGTTCCGTAGCTGCCCTCGCTAACCACGGAACCACGGCGCTCCTGAGCTCACACTGTCCTTGATGTTGCATATCTTGCGCATGGACTACTCAGTTTGTATATTTTGCTTAATTTTTTCATAGTTCCACACAACTTCTTCCTGTTTTCTCGATTGATCTGTGTTCAGTTTTTCAAGGCCTATCCACTGTGCCAACTTATAACTAAATCTGAGGGGGGGGGGGGGTGCGATGGGGAGGTTCCCTTGTCAGTGTAGAGGAACTCGAAAGTTAATCCAGTGTGCTAATCACTACGCTTTTTCACTTAACTACATATTTTTTGTGTATGAATTGCTTGTTTCGTACCACAAAGCGTGAACGTTGCTCCGTAATTACTTGGATGACAATATCCCGTGTGCATTGTTAAACTGTTGTAAAAGATATGACAGCCATTACACTGATGTCATCGCGATTTATTATGGTCCCTGTACGTTACAAAAGGCGGGGAGTGGCTCTTTATAGGGTGTGTAATCACCATGAACGCTAGTGCATGCCCTGCAGCATGCTCCCATGCCGGTTACGAGGTTGCTGTAAAAGAGGAAGTGATTACGGGAAGCTTAGACTGAGTCAGCTGAACAAGGATTTGGGCTGTACCAAAGTAACATCCGTGTTAAGCGAAATATAACTAAGTTTTAACTTATAAACAGAGCCCACGTCTAGGAGAAAGAAAAAGTAACCATGTTTGTTTTGCTGAATCCGTCGACCTAAATGCATTTCATTATTAATAAAACTGGGACTAAAAGTAGTGCGCTTCGGTACCCAACAACATCGTCAACTAAGAAATATATTTTAAAAAGAAGAAATCGGAAAACTCATCTGCTTATAGATAACAGGATAGCATTAAATAAAATTAGCTACGAAGTATTGTGGAACATTATCTAGGAAAGGCAGTGATTTTTACATCTGACTAAAGTAATAAAACGCTTGTACAGAAATAACTATTGTTGGTAACCTACATTTTTAGAAGGAAATATAAATGGTACTAACGTTGTACTTAGATGTCGTATGATGGCAACGGCCATAGAAACTTACAAGCTTTTTTTTTTTTTTTTTTTTGGACTTTCTAATAATTGCAGACAGTGGGGAATACATACAAAAAGCCACTCTTCAACTCAGTTTGATTGTCGCACAACAAATCTTAGCATTTCGAGAAACTTTTGAATGATCAAGACCCTATTAGGTTTAGAATAGTAATTGATAATATGCATTGAATTTTCTAGGATACGCTTTATGTTTCCAAAACGAAATTAATATTAAAATTAAAATAGCAATAGTGACTTACACATACGGCACTCTACAGATACTAAAAAAAATTAAAAAATTAGTAGTTGAGAGCCTTGTGAAGTCTTATAAAACTATGAGTATCCCTATTCTGTTATATGAAAGTCACATATGGCTTCTAAAGAAAGAGACAGAATGTTACAGAAATGAGGTTTTTGAGAAAACCTGCAGTACTGAATTAATATCATGTGTTTTTATTTCTCATTAACACCTGATTTCCTTCTGGCACGATCTAGGTTTATCTAGAGCATTAGATGTATGATTTTTTTAGCGTTGCAGAAATAAGTACACAACTGAAAATAAATATTTAGAAGAACGCAAAAGAATGATGTAGAACAATTTAATATGTCACGTAGAAGCAACCATACCAGTATTACAGTAAATTTTTCGAGGTATCTGACAGTGTCGTCGTGTTGTTACACACACTGAAGAGCTAAAAAAACTGGTACACCTGCCTAATATCGTGCAGGCTCCCCTCAAAAACGCAGAAGTGTCGCAACACGACATGGCATGGACTCGACTGATGTCTCAAGTAGTGCTGGAGGGAATTGACACCACTAATCCTGCAGGACTGTCCATAAATCCGTAAGAGTACTACAGCGTGGAGAACTCTTCTGAACAGAGCGCTGCAAAGCATTCCAGATATGCTCCATAATGTTCATGTCTGGGGAATTTGGTGGCCAGCGGAAGTGTTTAAACTCAGAAGAGTGTTCCTGTAGCCACTCTGTAGCAATTCTGGACGTGTTGGATGTCGCATTGTGCTGCTGGAATTGCCTGTCGAAGTGCACAATGGACATGAACAGATGCAGGTGATCATACAGGACGCATACATATGTGTCACCTGTCTCACACATATCTAGACACATCAGGGGTCCCATATCACTACAACTGCACATGCCCCACACCATTACAGAGCTTCAACCAGCTTGAACAATCCCCTGCTGACACGCAGGGTTCATGGAGTCATAAGGTTGCCTCCATACCCGTACACGTCCATTCGCTCGATACAAATTGAAACGAGACTCGTCCGACCAGGCAACATGTTTCCATTCATCAACAGTCGAATGTCGGTGATGACAGGCCCGGGCGAGGCGTAAAGCTTTGCGTCGTGCAGTGATCGAGGGTACACGAGTGGGCGTTCGGTTCCGAACGCCCATATAGATTATGTTGCGTTGAGAGTTGTTGACGGCCCAGCACTGAAATCTGCAGCAATTTGCGGAAGGTTTGCACTTCTATCACGTTGAAAGATTCTTTCAGCCGTCGTTGGTTCCATTCTCGCAGTATCTTTTCCGGTCGCAGCTATGTCAGAGATTTGATGTTTTACCGTATTCGTGATATTCATGGTTGATGTTGTTGTGGTCTTCAGTCCTGAGACTGGTTTGATGCAGCTCTCCATGCTACTCTATCCTGTGCAAGCTTCTTCATCTCCCAGTACCTACTGCAACCTACATCCTTCTGAATCTGCTTAGTGTATTGATCTCTTGGTCTCCCTCTACGATTTTTACCCTCCACGCTGCCCTCCAATGCTAAATTTGTGATCCCTTGATGCCTCAAAACATGTCCTACCAACCGATCCCTTCTTCTAGTCAAGTTGTGCCACAAACTTCTCTTCTCCCCAATCCTATTCAGTACCTCCTCATTACTTACGTGATCTACCCACCTTATCTTCAGCATTCTTCTGTAGCACCACATTTCGAAAGCTTCTATTCTCTTCTTGTCCAAACTGGTTATCGTCCATGTTTCACTTCCATACATGGCTACACTCCATACAAATACTTTCAGAAACGACTTCCTGACACTTAAATCTATACTCGATGTTAACAAATTTCTCTTCTTCAGAAACGCTTTCCTTGCCATTGCCAGTCTACATTTTATATCCTCTCTACTTCGACCATCATCAGTTATTTTACTCCCTAAATAGCAAAACTCCTTTACTACTTTAAGTGTCTCATTTCCTAATCTAATCCCCTCAGCATCACCCGATTTAATTTGACTACATTCCATTATCCTCGTTTTGCTTTTGTTGATGTTCATCTTATATCCTCCTTTCAAGACACTGTCCATTCCGTTCAACTGCTCTTCCAAGTCCTTTGCTGTCTCTGACAGAATTACAATGTCATCGGCGAACCTCAAAGTTTTTACTTCTTCTCCATGAATTTTAATACCTACTCCGAATTTTTCTTTTGTTTCCTTTACTGCTTGCTCAATATACAGATTGAATAACATCGGGGAGAGACTACAACCCTGTCTCACTCCTTTCCCAACCACTGCTTCCCTTTCATGCCCCTCGACTCTTATAACTGCCATCTGGTTTCTACACAAATTGTAAATAGCCTTTCGCTCCTTGTATTTTACCCCTGCCACCTTCAGAATTTGAAAGAGAGTATTCCAGTTAACGTTGTCAAAAGCTTTCTCTAAGTCTACAAATGCTAGAAACGTAGGTTTGCCTTTCCTTAATCTTTCTTCTAAGATAAGTCGTAAGGTTAGTATTGCCTCACGTGTTCCAACATTTCTACGGAATCCAAACTGATCTTCCCCGAGGTCCGCTTCTACCAGTTTTTCCATTCGTCTGTAAAGAATTCGCGTTAGTATTTTGCAGCTGTGACTTATTAAACTGATAGTTCGGTAATTTTCACATCTGTCAACACCTGCTTTCTTTGGGATTGGAATTATTATATTCTTCTTGAAGTCTGTGGGTATTTCGCCTGTCTCATACATCTTGCTCACCAGATGGTAGAGTTTTGTCATGACTGGCTCTCCCAAGGCCATCAGTAGTTCTAATGGAATGTTGTCTACTCCCGGGGCCTTGTTTCGACTCAGGTCTTTCAGTGCTCTGTGAAACTCTTCACGCAGTATCTTATCTCCCATTTCATCTTCATCTACGTGCTCTTCCATTTCCATAATATTGTCCTCAAGTACATCGCCCTTGTATAAACCCTCTATATACTCCTTCCACCTTTCTGCCTTCCCTTCTTTGCTTAGAACTGGGTTGCCATCTGAGATATTCATGGTACACACGTGAAATGGTCGTACGGCAAAATCCCCACTTCATCGCTACCTCGGAGATGCCCTGTCCCATCGCTCGTGCGCCGACTAGAACACCGCTTTCAAACTCACTTAACACTTGATAACCTCCCATTGTAGCAGCAGTAATCGATTTACCAACTGCGCCAGGCATTTTTTGTCTTACATAGGCGTTGCCGACCGCAGCGCCGTATTCTACCTGTTTATATGTTTCTGTATTTGAATACGCATGTCTATACGTTTCTTTGGCGCTTCAGTGTAGAACAACGCTTCTTGCCCCTCTTGCAAGTGGGCATCAAACGCTCTTATCAGTATGATGTTACACCCCCCTGTGGCCTGGTCACATGTCCGGTGTCAAAGGTGTCATAAAGTTGTTGTAGCCTTTCGTGAGGCAAGCTGACCCACAACTGTTGTTAACACGTACTTGACAGCGTGGATACTGGCACCGGGAAGAAGTCGATGGTCAGTTTGCTGATGACGGAAGTACCTCTACAACACGCAGACCGTTCATGTACGAGGGTCACTCCAAAAGAAATACACACTATTTTGTAAAAATCCATCTTTTATTCTACATGTTTGAAAGTTATACAGTGTGTAGATACATCCTTTAGGAACAATATTTTCATTTCTCCACATAGTTTCCATCCCTATCAACTGCCTTACGCCATATTGAAACCAGCGCCTGTATACCCGCACGGTAAAATTCTGGACCAACTTGTTGGGGCCACTGTTTAGCAGCGTGCACAAGGGAGTCATCATCTTCAAACCTTGTTCCACGAAGAGAGAGTCTTTCAGTTTCCCAAACAGATGATAGTCACATGGAGCCAGGTCAGGACTGTAAGGCGGGTGTTTCAGTGTTGTCCATCCGAGTTTTGTGATCGCTTCCATGGTTTTTTTGACAGACATGTGGCCGTGCATTGGCGTGCAACAGCAAAACATCCTGCTTTTGCCGATGTGGTGGAACACGACTCAGTCGAGCTTGAAGTTTCTTCACTGTCGTCACATTAGCATCAGAATTTATGCTGGTTCCACTTGGCATGATGTCCACAAGCAAGAGTCCTTCGGAATCGAAAAACACCGTAGCCATAACTTTTCCAGTAGAAGGTATGGTTTTGAATTTTTTTTTCCTTGGTTGAATTTGCATGATGCCACTCCACTGATTGCCTCTTCATCCCTGATGAAAAATGATGGAGCCATGTTTCATCACCTGTCACAATTCTTCCAAGAAATTCATCTCCGCTATTCTCGTACTGTTCCAAAAGTTCGCTGCATACCGTTTTTCTTGTTTCACTTTCAGTAATCTGCTAACACTTCCTTCCCCTATCCCAACGTAGCCTGACAATTCGTTCACTGTGATGCGTCTGTCAGCAGTCACCAATTCGTTAACTCTCTCCACATTGTCTGGAGTGTGTGCAGTAAGAGGCCTGCCGCTGCGAGGACAATCCTCAATATTGCCGTGCCCGCTTTTTTCACGTAACCTGCTTGCCCACCCACTAACTGTACTGCGATCGACAGCAGCATCTCCATACACCACCTCAACCTCTTGTGGATGTTTCCCACTGCCTCGTTTTCACAGCACAGGAATTCTATGACATCACGTTGCTTCTGAGGAAGTGTAGCAGCCATCTTGAAGACATGCTGTCACAGCGCCACTCACGGGAACAGGTTGAACTAAGTTTGAAAACAACAGGGAAGGATGTATCTACACACTGTAAAGCTTTCACACATACAGATTGAAAACTGTATTTTTACAAAAATAGTGTGCATTTCTTTTGGAGTGACCGTCGTGCAATGTGTGGACGAGCATAGTCCTGCTGAAAAATGGCACTACGATTCTGTCGCATGAGAGATAACACAGAGGACGCAGGATGAACTCGAAGTATCCTCGTGCAGCCAGAGTTCCCTCAATCACTACCAGCCGCGAGCTGCATTTATACTCGATGCCAACCCCCATCCCCAGGGCGCCAGGAGTAACACGTGAAACGTCTCCATGTGAGCCATTTTGAAAGGCAACCTTCGGCTTTGCCACAATTCTTAATGACTGAAATATTCGGTATGACTATGTCTAGACAGAAAGATGGTTGAGAGTGTGTGACACTACAGGGACATTTCATCATCAAAGGAGAATGCGTTTTTCAATTGCAAATTCATATCTATGTTCTATATGTGTCTGTGTAGTCCATTATCATCCATTCATGTTATACCTTTCCTGTCCCCACTGTCGTCTGCTAGTATGAACGTGTCATTTGCCTGTAGCTGGCACTTCAGGTTTCCTTAGCTGACAGGAGGTTTCCTTGAATGTTAACGGCAGTTTAGCCAGCCTTTGTGTAGAGGTTTGAATACGGCTACGCTGGGGCGGAGAGACATTAGTGGCGACTGGTCAATACGTATTGTGAGGTTGGTACAGGTAGAAACCGCTTACGCTCTCTGGGCCCTTCTGGGTTGCTGTGTAGACTCCGGCGAGCGGGGAGGTTAGTTTCGCTCTTCCCTTGTACACCGGTGAGTAAGGAGGCTGTGAGTAGTATCTCTCGTTGTTAAGTAGTCACTCTGGTGTGTGGCATTGATAATCGTGCCGCACCATTTATTTCAATCAGGGAACGGAGTTAATTTCATTAGTATTCACTTTATTCGATGATATCTTTTATGCAACTGCAGGTCGACGTGGACGAGCGGTGTCGGCACGTGATGCACAGTTTTAGTTAGTTTTGTGTATTATGTATGAATGTGTAGCTTGCTTTGTGGAATTCTTATGTTAAATTTTAATTTACCATTCAATTTGTGTCTCATTCCTAGTGGCTTAATAGTCTGCACTCTGCTGCACCACGTGCGTTTCTTTGTAAACCACGAGGCTCCAATTCGACGTAAACACCTCTCCTGTTCGAACTGAAGGCTCAGTTTCATCGCGGAGTAATTGTGCTCATATTTGGTAAATTTATTTATAGAATTACTGAGCTGTACAGAGTTTCAGAAGTGGGTTTTGTTCTCTGTTACTGACCGCGTCGCGCTCTGACCCAGCGTCCTTGCATGTGGAGCAGCGGAACTTACAAATTCTATCTTTCGGCGTGTGAGTGATCAGTCTGACCGCGGTATGTGTGATTTTGGTAAATCGTAACCAGTAATTTAGCAGATTTCCCCCACACGTGTCATATCAGTTGTTGCGCTGTTCAATGTACTATGTGCCGAGATTCTCGCGCCAGCATTCCAAGTAACTGTTTTTTAACTTAACATCTGTGTGTATATGTTACTTTTAATGTGGACATAAATGTTAATTACTGCTAAATTCTATTGATTGGCGACTCCATAGTGTCCTGTGCACTACGACCAGATAATGGGTATACTTGAAAGGAGAGACAGCATTGGTCGTATATTTTTGTTTATTATCGCAAAATCGATTTTCGGTCACTTAGTGACCATCTTCAGTGCTAGAAGTTAAAAATTTTTTCACATTACGATCAGAGAGTATAAAACAGAAAATCACAATTACATCTGCATATGAACATAACACTTGTTAGGAACATACCTGTAATATATAACTTAAATTAGTAAGCACTGGTGTCAATAAGCTTACGGCGATCACATAGACTGAGGTCGCTGTTTACATGCACTTGTTCAGCAGACCTCGGTGTGATGGGGCTTGACACGCCCTCTATGTGACATAGTATTACTGGTTTTGCGAGATATTAACACTAAATAACTCTTGTGCATTTGTGAATCATGAAGTAATTCAAATTTAAAATGTACGTAAAACACATAGCAGACGAAGGGGGAAGGAAATATCTAAAATACATTGGAGTATTGTTTTTAAAAAACAAACTTATAAAACAGATCGATAATAAGTTGTCAGAGTGCAGGACAGGTAAAAGAGCAAAAGACAATGAAAAAGAATAATATATGAATAACATGAAATGAGGTATAACACAGGTTTTTAAAAAACATAATACCCACCATCTGGCGTGGGAAGTTAGAAGTACATCGTTCGTGATTTACGTAAAATGTTACGTTAAGACTAAGGAGTCAAATATATAAAAAGTAATAACAGTACGAAGCTGCCATTACTTAATAATTAAAATGCCGTGAAACAATGTTCATTACAAAAATGTTTGTAGGTGTGGATCCTGATAAAATGAGGGAGCCTATAATCACTGTTATAACACTGCTAGCTTGCCCAAAGGGACAAACGAGACGTACATCAGCATGTCGGTTAAATATGATAACAAAATTGTTTATCCACGCATCACCTGCCAAAATTTTGAGGTTACTATTAATATTGTCTGTCAGTCCTTTCTTTCTACTGTAGTTCTCTGCTTTTTTATTACTGCACTTACTACTGTCTTCCACTGTTTATTTTTAAGTATGGTATCCCAAATTAAATGTGTGTCTGTTTTTACAACATATATGTGTCGTTATGAACATGACGTAAAATCTGTAGAAAGCGTGGTTAGTTCTAAGAGATGGTCTGGTGGTCCTCATCTTTACAGGATAAATAAATCAATAGACTAGATTAAAAATTAAATAAATAAGCTAATATATCGCAGAAACAGTGAAGACCAAAACGCAGTCTCCTGCGGCACACGTGATGTTGCTTCTACGTTTACATATGCCTGTGAACCTCTGCCCATGATAACATGGTGTGTTCTGTAAAAAAACGACAAATAAATAGTGACTGCTGGTTAAATGTCGTGTTGGATATTCTCGCCCAGTCGAGACAAAGAGATGAACGGAAAATTTTATAATCTGCTCCTACTACTGTCTTTTTAACAGTGTATTGCAATGCCAGCGCACGTTCGGAGTCACAGCTTCATTAGCAGCGCCAGCTTCATTAGCAGCAACTTTTAAGTATGGATCGTCTGTGCGATATCAACGTCTGCGATATTTTATAATGCACGATTGTTTCTTTTTTTTTTCGTTTACCACAATATCTAACACAATATGTATTTCAGTAAAATTTTGTAACAAACTGTTTTCTTTATATGTTCCTTTTAATTGTAACAAATGCTCATTCAGTGTAAATTACATGTAATGAAACTTTATACATTGCAGGTTTTCTACTGTCACATCAATGTCCACATCGGAACATCTCCGAGAGAGAAAATCTTCGGCGCCATTTTATCTCTGATTTATCCATCTTTATTTACAGTCTCCCATGAGGTAAAAAACAGTTCGGTGTGTGTGTGTGTGTGTCGTATTCTACACTGTGTGCATATTTACATATCAGAAGAGTTTTACATATATTTTTTAGTACTTCGTGAATACAAGCAGTCGAAAATACAACGTAATGACGGAAGGGGGGAAAAAATCAGCCTTCAGCTAATGTAAACAATAGGAAACATAATCTAAACGTGAACAACTAATGTAAAAAAAATAACAAAAGTAATCTAAACGTGAACAGCCTACTGAAGATGAACATGTCTGACCGAAATCGGTAACGGTGCTATTTGTATAAATAAATAGCTTTATTAACAGCGGTTGCTCTTTTCTTCTGTGCAATAATCTGCTTATAAAGGCATTCCTATTGGCGCTAAGAACCAGTTAGTTTCCTGGTATGGCACTTAGAACGTTCTTAATAATTTATTTCCTGATTTGTCTCGTTATTTTTTGTAGTGGTGCGTTGAGCAGCATAATTCTGTTGCATCAAAATACCTTCTCAGTTGATTGTATACAAATAAGTTATGATAAAACAGAGATACATCGTCTTTCCATTCTCCCGACATATGTCAGATTTGGTGCTTAGAACATTCTACATTTCCTCTCTTCAACTAAATAATGATGAATACACGCTACATAGTATAATACAGTATTTGTCCATCGACACTCCTAATGGCATGAAGAAGTATTATTGAATGTGTCTGATTGTTACACTTAAATATCAGTCAGTATATTTTCTACAATAGCGGAGTTTCTCGTACTATGCATTACGGATAAACTTAAATTGGTGGTAATATTTTGTCACCTGCACTTGGTGATCACAGCCTATGCCTGCCAGTATTGTTAGACGTGAATCTCACTGGTGTGTGAAAGTCAATTGTAAATGAACATACATTCATTCATCCATACATCCATACATATTCCCTCCCGTAAACGCCAACACGAAGAAGAACTCGATGGATGTGGGACGAGGCTAGAAAGCTTTAAAAGCCCCAGTACGCAGTCAACCTTGTTGGTCAGATTCACTCTTCTCTATCCAAGCGTTTATCAAACAAGCCCTTACAAAGTACCAGCAAAGTTTGTCAGTTTAACCTCACCATTGAAGGACGCTGCTCATGTCGCGAAATATTTTGCACTATTGACGAGGGCTACAAATGCAGACAATTCATTTCTTACCTTGGCCTTAGAATCAGGTATAAAGAATAAAAACGGAAAAATAATGCTGGTCCAGGAAATGGATGAAATTGAAAGAGAAATACACACAAGAAAACAAATAATGTAAACAACAACGAATGTAATACAGCCGTCTGAAGATGAACCTGTTAGTTGCGAAACCGGTAACGTCGCTATTTGTGTGAATGAATAGCATTGTTAACAATAGATGGTTGCTGTGTTCTTCTTTGCAAGAATCAACATTAGTAACTTAGTTGATATCCTCGGTGTAGCGAACCAGCTTAAATCGCTTAATAAAGGCAAGACCTCCGGTCCAGATTGCATACCATATAGGTTCCCTTCAGAGTATGCTGACACAGTGCCTCCATAATTAGCAATCATATGCATTCAGTCGCTCATCGAAAAATCCTTCACTAAAGACGGGAAAGTTGCAGAAGTCACACCAATATTCAAGAAAGAAAATAGGAGTAACCCCCTGAATTAGAGAACCATATCACTAATGTCGATTTGTATAGGGTTTTGGACATTATAAATTACCTCGAAGAAAACGATCTATTGACAGCAGCCAGCATGGATTCAGAAAATATCGTTCTTGTGAAATACAAGTATTTGTTATCACGAAGTAATGAGTGCTATCGACAGGGGATGTCAAATTTATTCCATATTTCTAGATTTCCAGAAGACACCGTTCCTCACAAGCGATTTGTAATCGAACTGCGTGCCTATGGAGTATCGTCTCAGTTGTGTGACTTAGTTCGCGTTTTCCTGTCAGAGAGGTTACAGCTCGGAATAACTAACGGAAAATCATCGAGTGAAAGAGAAGCCACATCTGGTGTTCCTTAAGGAAGTGTTGTAGGCCTTCCGTTGTTGCTGATCTGTATAAACGATTTGGAAAACAAACTGAGCAACCGCCTTAGAGCGTTTGCAGGCGATGCTGTCATATACCGTCTTGCATCATACTACAACAGCCAACTGAAAAATGATTTAGACAAAATGCCTTCATGGTGTGAAAAGTGGCAATTGACTCTACATAGTGGAAAGAGTTGAAGTGGATACATGAGCACCGAAATGAATCCGCTAAATTTCGGTTAAGAATAAATCACACAAACCCAAAGGGTGTGAATTCAACTAAATATTTAGGGATTTCAATTACGAATACTTGGAACAATGACATAGATAATGACGTGGGGAAAGTGAACCAAAGACTACGCTTTGTTGGCAGAACAACTCGAAAATGCAACAGGTCTACTAAACAGGCTGCTTGTCCGTCCTGTTCCGGAGTAGTGATGTGCTGTGTCGGATCCGTATCAGGTGGTGTTGACAAAGGACTTCGAAAAAGTTAAAAAAAGGGCAGCTCGTTTTGTATATCGCGAAATAGAGGGGAGGGAGAGAGAAAGAGAGAGAGAGAGAGAGAGAGTTCCACGGATATGATACGCGAATTGCAGCGGCAGTCATTAAAACAATGGCGTTTTTCCCTATGCGGCAGGAGCTTCTCATGAACTTTCAAACAGCAACTTTCTTCTCCGAATCCGGAATTATTTTGTTGTAGCTCACCTGTACATGGGGAAATGATCATCACAGTAAAGCGAGATGTAGATTTTATTATTAAGTTTATCTTCAAGCAGTGATTAGTATCAGTATTTTCTGTTGGACTTTTATTTCAGATCTTTTTTTTTTTCTTAAGAAAATGGACGACTTCATTCGGCAATGTAAAGTGGCCCTCACATGTTCAATAATATAGTGAAACCGTCAATATATTGACCATCTGAGAGGGCGTATTGACGTGTTGCTAACACTAGAAATATTGACGAGCAGTATAGATGGCCTTCAAAATATCCTCAGTATTCTCAGTACATACTGAAAGTGTGAAGTCGAGTATTGACAATTTGACAATATTCTTCATTCATATGCTGACAGAGTTTCATGAACCAACCAACTGCCTTAGTGTACATTGTGTATGTTTTCTAATCGTCTGCGTGCATTATCATACCTCAGATTCTATTTTTCTAGTACCGTAGTCTTTTAACACAAAATAATTTCAATATAGCTGTACGTTGGCGATCGTTGTATGTGGCATTTTAGGATGGTCTACGGAGGATTTTCTCTGACAATGCTTAGTTTATTGTGTTGAAAATATAGTATACGTTGGTGAATTACATAGCAATTTGGAAAAAAACCCTACCGCTTCAAAAAAAAGGTACGTCAGATATCTTCAATGACCATTAAGAAGTCTGAGGAATGCAAATTGTCACAAAGCATTAAAAAATGTTTTATCTTAATTTCCTGAACATATTCGTGCAGGTAGATATAATTTTTTCACAGGTTTATGTAGAATTTTACTGTGTTTGCTGATCTTTTAGTACTAAACTTCGAGAATTCGAGTGACCTGCCTGTCGCTATAAACCTCAAAGCTAATACTAATTCCTCGTCGACTGCGATTGCCTCTCTCATTATCGTATTTTGCTTCTCAATTTTATTGGGTATCAACATTACTTGTACAATGCAGGACTCGTCGGAAAATAATTTTTGTAATCTTTCGGCCCCTTGGGACTGATGTGTCAGTAAATTAACATGTTACCAGTCGCTTCTTTTCTTCAGCCCATGTCCTCTTTTTCGCCGTACTCTTTTGTCTGCATGCTACAGCTCTTATATCTTGCTTAGGCGACAGTCACCAGCATGTACAGATTTTACAAAATGCATAACACTGTGCTGTCTGTAATAATGTTATTTTCTTTTGCTACCGGTTTAGGCTCTGAACCATCATCAACGGCAGTTGTGCAACGTACAAAAATGGACACTGGTCACATGCCAAACGAAATGAGACAAAACAGGAAAAACCGTTAAATCGATCGAAATACTCACGAAAATGATCAGAGATGTATCACATGTCATACATGTTTTCCACATCTACATCTACATCCATACTGCGCAAGCCATCTGACGGTGTGTGGTGGAGGGTACCTTGAGTACCTCTATCGGTTCTCCCTTCTGTTCCAGTCTCGTATTGTTCGTGGAAAGAAAGATTGTCGATATGCCTCTGTGTGGGCTCTAATCTCTCTGATTTTATCCTCATGGTCTCTTCGCGAGATATACGTAGGAGGGGGTAATATACTGCTTGACTCCTCGGTGAAGGTATGTTCCTGAAACTTCAACAAAAGCCCGTACCGAGCTACTGAGCGTCTCCCTTGCAGAATCTTCCACTGGAGTTTATCTATCATCTCCGTAACGCTTTCGCGATTACTAAATGATCCTGTAACGAAGTGCGCTGCTCTCCGTTGGATCTTCCATCAACTCTATCTGGTACGGGTCCCACAATGGTGAGCAGTATTCAAGCACTGGGCGAACAAGTGTACTGTAACCTACTTCTTTTGTTTTCGGACTGCATTTCCTTAGGATTCTTCCAATGAATCTCAGTCTGGCATCTGCTTTACCCACGATTAATTTTATATGGTCACTCCATTTTAAATCAGTCCTAATGCCTACTCCCAGATAATTTATGGAATTAACTGCTTCCAGTTGCTGACCTGTTATATTGTAGCTAGATGATAAAGGATCTTTCTTTCTATGTATTCGAAGCACATTACACTTGTCTACATTGAGATTCAATTGCCATTCCCTGCACCATGCGCCAATTCGTTGGAGATCCTCCTGCATTTCAGTACAATTTTCCATTGTTACAACCTCTCGATATACTACAGCATCATCCGCAAAACGCCTCAGTGAACTTCCGATGTTATCCACAAGGTCACACCCTTGCGGCACACCTGAAATCACTCTTACTTCGGAAGACTTCTCTCCATTGAGAATGCTGCGTTCTGTTATCTAGGATCTCTTCAAGCCGATCACACAATTGGTCTGATAGTCCATATTCTCTTACTTCGCTCATTAAACGACTGTGGGGAACGGTATAAAACGCCTTGCGGAAGTCAAGAAACATGGCATCTAGCTCGGAACCCGTGGCTTTGACATAAGTTACCACAGAAAACGATAAAACAGTAATTCAATATTTCAGTTTTGTAATTTGATTATTGCTGAAGTATTTAATGGCAACTTCTTTGGATTCAGTCAAGACTGTCATCTTTGACGTTGAAGCTCTTTGCCTTGTATTGCTGTACGTAACATCATATTTTAAACTTGTCACAGTTTTTGATTTTTCTTGGCATTTATGGTTTTCTGTGGTGATGTATGTCAACTTACGTAAGACATGTGATACATCTGTGATAATTTTCGTATTTCGATCGATTTAACGGTTTTTCTTTTTTTTATCATTTCGTTTGGCATCGTCACAGTGTCCTCTTTCGTATGTTGTACAGCTGCCGTTGATGATTTTTCAGAACCGAAACCGGTGTTACGCATTTTGTAAAATACAGCCAATACAATTGCGGAACTCACTTTCTTGTGTGATCCACATCTTAACCTTGTAAAACCACGTTGTCAGCTGCCAATTTTTGTCAATATTGTAGATGGTGTGAGGTCGCTTAACCCTTTGTTTCCTGACATAAGAAAAAATTTACTTTTTAACATTTTCTTTGCAGAATTTATGCTATTGTGGTCTCAAATGACGGTATGATTTTTTGTAAAATTTTATTTTATTTTTCACAACTTTATTCTCTCCTGGTACTCAGAAGTACCGTCAGACTACATGGACAGAATCACAACATGCGCAGAAAATGCTCCAATTTTTATAAGTTGTACTTTATTCCACATAAATATTAAATATTTTTACATTAGAAAATTAATTAACAGAAATATGAAATTTCTGATTTTTTTTTAAAAATTTCACATAAATTTATTCTAGTGCAACTTCACAATACATAGTAACTTAGCTATACATTTTTGACAGTGTATACATATCACATATTTAGTGATACCTCATGAAATTGTAGGAAACAGTTCTTTTTCTCACTGCAGCACAAATACACTTTACATGTACTACATTGTGAATGTGGTCTCGACTGAATTTTATTTTTCGCACCCATTTCGCATCGTCCTCTTTTACAACTGAACACTACAAAATGGTTTCCTCAGTTGCCAAGACGTACATCCTTCGAAACAGAAAAGCTATCCTTCCTTCTCTTTGGGAGAGTTATTTCACCAGAGTTTCTCTTTTTGAGATTTGACACTTGCTGTTCATTCATTAGCCCTAGTGCCACAGCACGCCTGAATTCCAGCAGTGGCAGTGCCCCATGTAGATCACTGAAAACGACGTAAGCATTGACAAAAGCAATTTCTATTGCTCCCCAGAAGAGACGGTGCCACCATTTCTTTGATCGCTTGTCAAGACCATAAGTTGAACGTAATCTGTCTGCATGATCCACACCATCCATGTTTTTATTGTAATCGCATACAATAACTGGACATGGTATAGTCATACTAGTTCCATCTTTCTGTTTTCTTGTCACTACGCTCTGTTCAGTGCCATGGAAGTTTGACGGAAAATACACTACTTTATTTTCCTTCCATTGAAATACTGTTAGGTCTAAAGATGACTCTCTGTGATTTGATTTAGACATTTTTCTTTAGGTAAATTGCCTGGCAAACCTTTCCTGTGTGTTCTAATTGTTCCACAGGCAAATGTATTTACCTATTTCTATGTGAGAAAAAGTGGACAGAACAACTAGTGAGAGGTAACGCATTGTTGCTACAATAAAGTGTTCACACAACCTGACGGCACTAATAAGTCCTCCTTATATTTTCCACTTTATCTCATTCACATTTAACGCAATGCTTCAAACTAATATAAAAAAACAAAGAAGATAAGTACGTACAATGGAAAACTCAACGGAAGTTTCAATAAATTGCGCACAATTTCAGGCAACACCATGGAAACATGCACATACAATCTTCTCTTTTCACAGCAGCGCGCGAAAAACAATTACAAGCTCTGACCGCCAGAGAGGTCTATGTATTGCACAATAACATCTATGAAACAGTAGAGCAGAGTTACTGTTACGTACCGACAGGCTCTCAGATCACGAAACTGCACCACGAGAAAATAATGAGAGTCAAAACTTACTGGTACTTTTAAGTACCGTCAGGCAACAAAGGGTTAAGTATTTTGAAGGTTTGAAAAACTAGTTTCGTCAATAAATATTGAACGTGTGCAAGATCCTGAAGCATAAGTCGGGGAGGAAATGGAAAACGTGTGAAGTAGTCGTCTGAAGACGGCAAGGCGCAGACTTCAGTAGCCTGCCCGTCGAATGGCTGACGGAACGACAACCAGTGAGTGATGCGCACTGGTGTGCGGGCTCATTAGGCGGCAGTTTACCTGGAGTAGCGAGCATTTGGGTTTCCCCGAAAGCGCCTTTGAAAGCAGGAACGTAAACTGACCTGCCGGATGAATGGGCTCGGCTGAAACCGCGACGGCTCTATGCGGGACGCGGCACTTAATGGCTTTAGCGTGAACGCCATATCCGCTGCTTGTTGTTCTCCGCGGCTGGCTTCGGCAGCGCGTGGCCAAAGAGGTACGTCGCTAGGAGATGCGCGAGAGCGCCACCTGTCCCTAGTGGTTCGATTCTGCCTCCTCTGCACTTGGGAAATCACTCTCGCTGCTTTTCACCCGAAAGCGGAACTGCTGACATATTTTATATATGCTTTTATTCATTACTGTCCCGCTGTTGTTGTGGTCTTCAGGGCGAAGACTACCATTTATTCTATCTTGTGCAAGTCGATCCATCTCTGCATAACTGCTGCAACCTATACGAATTTGAACCTGCTTAATGTGCTACGATACCTTCATGGCTCAGTGTTGCGTTTATCAATAAAAAATAATAAAAAGATAAGATATTTGTATTGTAAGCTTATTTGTCCGTCGCTGACATAGAAGACCGCAAACCTTCTTTCCTTCCCGTCTGGGAAAGCTGTGCAGTGACTAGAGTACATGTAAAGCTTACTGGGACAGGGTAAATGCTAGCTACAATGAAGTCGATAATTCGATTTTAATACTGGCATTTTAATTTGATATCCCCCACAACTGACAAAATGTACAAGAAAAAAAATGGGAATTTTGTTGTCCACCCTCACACTCCTGAGAATGGCACATTAACAATTTGCAATTACGCGCCCCTATTGCCGGCAGCTGCGTTGATAAATACTCGGCACCTCGCAAGGATAACTACCAGATCAAGAATATGAGGTCAGCTGTTGGAAGTGATTGAGCGTTGGTGAAAATCTCGCTTCTGAGCACACAAAGAGTTCTAACCGCAGAACTCTGCACGGAACACGTGTTGGTGCAGTGCTGCGATAAAGACCGTATATCTCCCTTCGAAGACGATGGCCAACACGCCGTCTCCAAGTCCGTACCGCTCGATGGATGAAGGCGAAGTCCACTCGCTCCACAATTTCTCGTCTCCCACGCGTACGAAAACGCGGCGGAACAATACTTAGTTTCAGCCAATGTCGAACGCTCTATCATCGCCGAAATCCCTCCAACGGCATTTCTGAGATCTAGCCAATGATCGAGTAGGTCATATCGCCCCTAGGCAAACGAAATTCCCGTCTTCGCGACGTGTTGCCCAGCACAGGTGACTCCGGATGCCGGACGATCCCCAAAAGCTCCGTATTGTCCCGCGTTTCCGGTGACCGCTACCTGCCGCCCACGGCGGCCCGGCGACCTACGGACAGCTGCAGACTTTACATTCCACAATTCTCAACTTCCGACACTTTTCACCAACGCTTTAAGTTAGCGGCTCAATCATGCAAACATGCAGGGAATACTGCTCGAGAGTGCCTCATGGCCGGCCGGAGTGACCGAGCGGTTCTAGGCGCTACAGTCTGGAACCGCGCCACCGCTACGGTCGCAAGTTCGAATCCTGCCTCGGGCATGGATGTGTATGATGTCCTTAGGTTAGTTAGGTTTAAGTAATTCTAAGGTCTAGGGGACTGATGACCTCAGAAGTTAAGTCCCATTGTGCTCAGAACCATTTGAACCATTTTTGTTAGATAAATACGAATTAATCAATTAAAATGGAATGTTAACGGATTTTATCCCTGCCTAGTAAATATGACTTTCAAGAAAGCATTGAATAATTAAAAAGTACTGGTTGAGAACACTGCATCAACGTTTCTTGCTTTGCTGGAGGCAGTACGATTGAATTGATAAAACGTGGCATAGAAATACTTTACTCCTAATTCCAATTAAGCTGAACTCTGCGTTCCGGCATCGTCATTACATCAGACCGGCGAGTGCATTGGCAGATGACATTGTTTCGAGGCCAATGACCGATCTGAATATTACGCGGTTCGCGTAATAACATTGCCCGGTTTCTGAGAGAAAAAGTTTGGTAATAATGATCACAGGGACGCATAAATTATAATGTGATGGATTTAACAGCGAATGAATGAGTGTGCGAGTATCAAAATATGTGACATAATGGCCGTGTCTTTTGATTGTATTTACTTAGATATATCAATTTTGTATAACACCAAAGGACCAAAGACCTTCGTATGTGAGATAAATTTCAACGTGAAAAGTGTAGACGTTCCTGAAAGAAAGGATTCTTAACTAACTGACGGCCTTACAGACAGACACATCACAAATGACAAGAAATTTTTTTAGTGTGATATAATTACAAATTTATGGTTTTATGATTTTTTCTTTGGTTGTACAGTGAATCCTTCGTTTCTGCCAAATTTCATGATTCTAGACCAATGAGAAGTAAGTTTGCGAGTATTAAAATATGTTGCATAAATGGCCGTATTTTTCGATTACGTTGTCTTAGAAGCTTCAGTGTTTTATACGGCCAAGGGTCTGTTGGTCTTAGTATCTGACATACATTTCAACTTGAGACGTCTACTCCTTTCTGAGAAAAAGGGCTTTCAACAGAAGGACAGACGTATGGATGGACAACAAAGCGATTCTAAACGGGTTTTGTTTTAACCGACTGAGTGACGGAAGCCTAAAATAAGAAGAAACGTACATGTTCAATTATTTGTTAATTATTTCTTTCAAATATGTTATGAACAAAGTTGATACACTGTAAACTACATTTAATTGCAAAATATTGACTCTCCTTGTCGTTTTTAGTTTGAGAATTTATCGTCAATCAAACAAACATCGTAAAAATACCTCGAGCCTCCAATGCACCACATTGTAAAGCTTTGGTTAGCGGAATTCGCATCTATTTAAAGTTTGTTGGAAACATGATAGACTGGAAAAACAATAAGAGTTCTAAGGTCCATGTCGTTTAGCGTTGTAATTTGCAACAGAGTACTGGAATTCAATGTTATATGCATCTTTGCACATATGCAGCGTAAACAAAGATTTCAGTATGTTCCAGGCAAAAATATTAAAATTCTTCTCGACGTCTATGACTCATAATATCGCTTAAAAAAAATCGTTACCCGGAAAACGCACGATAAAGAATTCTGTGTTTCGCTTGTTTTAATAATAGGCTACCGACGAAACTTTGAAACCCAAGATAGGCCGAAGTATAGGTTTTTTAGTGTAATTACTTAATATACCTAACTAGCATGTAGCTTCATTCGAATTTTTTTGTACTTACTGTGTTTCGAAATAAGTACATGTTCTACAAATTAGTTACCAGATGCATATCTTCTGAGTAAATGAATTAAGTGACGGCGAATGTTTACAGTTTGGCGTCCTGTATACGTCAGGACCAAAGACATGAATCATTATTCAGTTGCACAAAGAAAGGACAAATAATCTATCTTCGGGTACTTGCTATTGAATCCTTAGCGACATTCGCCTGAAGTGCTTTGAGAAATGACGGAAAGCTAAATCGACTTTGGTAGGGCAGGAAGTTCACCATCTCTCTCCATAGGGACCTGAAATTTAAAATGGTAGATTTTGGTCTTTTGTCAATACGTTTTGTCAGTAATCAACTTTAAATATAATTCCCCATCATTTGTGTGCGCGATCCAATATTAAAATACTCAATTATTATTATTATTATTATTATTATTATTATTATTATTATTTACTGTCTGATAACGCTTTACCTGACTTGCGTTGCATGACTCGCAGCCATCATCACTGGATGCCCTGTACTTACATGAACGAGTAAGCCTCACATGTATTCATAGTCATGGTTCTTTTGTTGTCGGTTGCTGACTGTAGCATAAAAAAGCTAATTTTTCTGATAGCTACCCAAGAGTCGTTTTGAGTTTAGATATATTTTTCCCCTAACATATGGGGCACTGTAAGAGCTCTTGATTATCCTACACAATGATGGATTAGATGAATGAGACAACTCTGTCCTATGCTCAGTGTTTCTGTAGTTGCAAACAGCTTCTAACTGACATGTCTACTATCGTCAATCACAAGTATTTATTTTTGGCCAACAGATTCGGCGTCTATTGCGACACTCGATTTCTCCTCACGCGCCGGTACCTGTTTTACATTTTGCTTCTAACAATCGTCTAGTGATCGTCTATTTCATCTTGGCAGATTCGTGCTGTAGTGGTGAAAATTTTGTTGTCTGCGTCTACAGAAATGAAATACGGCAGTGCATTATATCAGGTGTTTTAACAAAAAAGGACAGCAAATAACACTTTAACATAAAAAAAACCGTTCCAGAGGGTGCCAACACGGTGGAGAATTATGTGGCGTTATGTACGGTGACTGTTCGTGCAATTAATGATACTTTTGTTTGTTGACAATTGCTCCAGAAAGTTTTTGCATCACACTCATGTAATGCGTTATTATAAATTGTTTAGTAGTGAAGCCATTGTGTGCGTAGTTGTTTTACAATTATTAAAGATATTTGAAGTCCGTCTTTCCGAATACTAAAAGTATTTATTTGTATTACTCTGAGCATTTAGTTTTATTCATTTAAAACACTGTCTCACTTAAAACATTGATTTCCGCTTACATCGGAAATTATCGTCCAATTGAACGTTTTCTGGACTGGCACTATTTTTATAGCCTGATATCACATTGTCTTGCAGCGTTACATATGTCTTGGCGTAAAATATGGCGAAATATTCTACGGCTAGTGTTTATTTACTTTCTTCTAACAAAACGTAAGTTCCTCATTTTCGATTAACTTGAGGGCGTTTATTTGTCACAGTACTGATTTCTGTGGTATACCAACAGAATATACATGGGAAATAGTATAGGTTAAAAACAGTCAAGTGGCCGAGCGGTTCTAGGCGCTACAGTCTGGAACCGCGCGACCGCTACGGTCGCAGGTTCGAATCCTGCCTCGGGCATGGATGTGTGTGATGTCCTTAGGTTAGTTAGGTTTAAGTAGTTCTAAGTTCTAGGGGACTGATGACCTCAGAAGTTAAGTCGCATAGTGCTCAGAGCCATTTGAACCTAAATAAGGCGAAACGCGTCGTTGAAAAATAAAAAAACTAAATCGCAACCAAGACTGTTTTTGGCTACGAAGTCTTTCGCGACGTATTTATTGAATAGAAATCTCTCGGTGTACATGCCGCGTCAATTCAGGATAAAACTCCAAGCTTTCGACCACTACGTACATGGTTGTCGTCAGGGCTAAAACTGACTGTCGTAAACTATCGAGGCTTTTTTTTTCTTTATTGTTATTTTAACACCTTACATAAAAAGGTGGGCCGTTAATCAAATATTAAATCAAATATTACTAGCGAGGCTCCCACTTTTACATGCAAAGGACGGCTTCTGATTGGCTGGAATACGTCACAGCAATAGCGATATGGCGCGTAGTGAAGTGGTGCCCTCTACTTCCATAGATGTAGTTTCTATCCCGCGTTGCTTGCAGCGCCATCCCTTGAATCAGGAGGTAAAGTGCGGGAAGTTTTCCTCTGCGATTTTTCTTTATCCACTCTTCCAGGTGTTGTTAAGTGCATAGCCGTTGTCTCTGTTAAAGTTATTATGGCGCTGCAAGCAACGCGGGATAGAAACTACATCTATGGAAGTAGAGGGCACCACCTCACTATGCGCCATATCGTTGTTTCTATGACGTGTTCCAGCCAATCAGAAGCCGTCCTTTGCATGTAAAAGTGGGAGCCTCGCTAGTAGCCGGCCGCGGTGGTCTAGCGGTTCTGGCGCTGCAGTCCGGAACCGCGGGACTGCTACGGTCGCAGGTTCGAATCCTGCCTCGGGCATGGGTGTGTGTGATGTCCTTAGGTTAGTTAGGTTTAAGTAGTTCTAAGTTCTAGGGGACTTATGACCTAAGATGTTGAGTCCCATAGTGCTCAGAGCCATTTGAACCATTTGAACCTCGCTAGTAATATTTTATTTAATATTTGATTAACGGCTCACCTTTTTATATAAGGTGTTAAAATAACAATAAAGATAAAAAAGCCTCGCTAGTTTACGACAGTCAGTTTTAGCCCTGATGACGACCATGGAGATAGTGGTCGAAAGCTTGGAGTTTTATCCTGAATTGACGCGGCATGTACACGGAGAGATTTTTATTCAAGACTGTTTTTAACCAATACTGTTAAGCACTGGTTTGCTGTATGCCACATATGGATTGGAAGAATTTCTATACATGGGAAAGACAAAAGTATGGAAACAGTAAAAGCGCAACGCATTGCCATGCCTACTACGGTGTAGGAGAACCGCTGTCATTCAAAACAGCTTCCAGTCGTCTCGCAATGGGTAAATACAGACCATACATGTTTTTCAAGAGGACATTACACCATTTTTCCTGCAGAATGGTGGGAAGCTCAGGTGACGGTGATGGAGGTGGCTAGCGATCACACACCCTTCTCTCCAAGGTTGACCACAAATCCTTAATTATACTGAGACCTGATGACTGGTGAACAAGGAAGGTGCGACAATTCATCCTCGCACTCAAAAAACCTGTCCTGGACCATGCAAACTGTGTGAACAAGGGCCGTCCCGTTTTGGAACACAACCAGGGGTGTACCTAGGGGTTGGCAGGAGTGGCCCCCGCCAGGAGCGCAAGAGCAAGGGGGTCGCAAATTCCAAAGGCCGCCGTCGATAACGTGACGGAGTGCCGCACCGCCCTCTGAAAAAATAACGCTGCACCGCGGCCATTCTGGTACGAAAAATTGTGGAAAATTTGATACAGAACGGAGAAGAGATAGTAAAGGAAGACTCTCTGATGACGAGAATACTCTTCGCTTTATTGGGAGGCACTTTCCTCACGTCACTCCAAGTGACCAGTCCAAGAAACGCAGACTATGGCGTAGATGTGCAGTCTGCTCGAAACAGAATGTGCGCCGCGGCCGGTATTATCTTTTTAGATAAACTTTTGAAAAATACTTCTACTACTACTAGTCTACTATTACTACTACTACTAATTTATTCCTGATGTTTTGGCAGTGCTCAACTAATATACAGGCTGTTACAAACTTTCAGGAAACATTCCTCACACACAAATAAAGAAAAAATGTTATGTGGACATGTGTCCAGAAACGCTTAATTTCCATGTTAGAGCTCATTTTAGTTTCGTCAGTATGTACTGTACTTCCTCGATTCACCGCCAGTTGGCCCAATTGAAGGAAGGTAATGTTGAATTCGGTGCTTGTGTTGACATGCGACTCATTGCTCTACAGTACTAGCATCAAGCACATCAGTACGTAGCATCAACAGGTTAGTGTTCATCACGAACGTGGTTTTGCAGTCAGTGCAATGTTTACAAATGCGGAGTTTGCAGATGCCCATTTGATGTATGGATTAGCACGGGGCAATAGCCGTGGCGCGGTACGTTTGTATCGAGACAGATTTCCAGAACGAAGGTGTCCCGACAGGAAGACGTTCGAAGCAATTGATCGGCGTCTTAGGGAGCACGGAACATTCCAGCCTATGACTCGCGAATGGAGAAGACCTAGAACGACGAGGACACCTGCAATGGACGAGGCAATTCTTCGTGCAGTTGACGATAACCCTAATGTCAGCGTCAGACAAGTTGCTGCTGTACAAGGTAACGTTGATCACGTCACTGTATGGAGAGTGCTACGGGAGACCCAGTTGTTTCCGTACCATGTACAGCGTGTGCAGGCACTATCAGCAGCTGATTGGCCTCCACGGGTACACTTCTGCGAATGGTTCATCCAACAATGTGTCAATCCTCATTTCAGTGCAAATGTTCTCTTTACGGATGAGGCTTCATTCCAACGTGATCAAATTGTAAATTTTCACAATCAACATGTGTGGGCTGACGAGAATCCGCACGCACTTGTGCAATCACGTCATCAACACAGATTTTCTGGGAACGTTTGGGCAGGCATTGTTGGTGATGTCTTGATTGGGCCCCATGTTCTTCCACCTACGCTCAATGGAGCACGTTATCATGATTTCATACGGGATACTCTACCTGTGATGCTAGAACATGTGCCTTTACAAGTACGACACAACATGTGGTTCATGCACGATGGAGGTCCCGCACATTTCAGTCGAAGTGTTCGTACGCTTCTCGACAACAGATTCGGTGACCGATGGATTGGTAGAGGCGGACCAATTCCATGGCCTCCACGCTCTCCTGACCTCAACTCACTTGACTTTCATTTATGGGGGTATTTGAAAGCTCTTGTCCACGCAACCCCGGTACCAAATGTATTTCATTTATGGGGGTATTTGAAAGCTCTTGTCCACGCACCCCCGGTACCAAATGTAGAGACTCTTCGTGCTCGTACTGTGGACGGCTGTGATACAATACGCCATTCTCCAGGGCTGTATCATCGCATCAGGGATTTCATGCGACGGAGGGTGGATGCATGTATCCTCGCTAACGGAGGACATTTTGAACATTTCCTGTAACAAAGTGTTTGAAGTCACGCTGGTAAGTTCTGTTGCTGCGTGTTTCCATTCCATGATTAATGTGATTTGAAGAGAAGTAATAAAATGAGCTCTAACATGGAAAGTAAGCGTTTCCGGACACATGTCCACATAACATATTTTCTTTCTTTGTGTGTGAGGAATGTTTCCTGAAAGTTTGGCCGTACCTTTTTGTAATACCTCGTATATTACCGAAGCTGAACCTCCTTAGTCCATGAACTTTTTTATCAGAGCTCGAGAGCACATACCCTTGCAAACCAGTTTTGACATCTTAATCTTCCTGCAAATGCACAAAGTGCGATTGTGGTCAGATCCAGTTGACATATTTCTTGTTTAATTGGGCAAGTAAACGTATACTCTATATTCACGGTAAGTAAATATTATTTACTTGTTGTATTAGCTTATGGCAACAGTAGCAAAATATTACCTTAACAAAGTACCCAGAAAGTCATATTAGACCTATTTAAAAACAATTATCAGATTCAGCTATAGACAAGATTCGTTGTTAATATTACTGGTCTAATTAATTTTGCTATGGTAATTGCCATCTCAAATCTTTTTACCTTATTCTTTTATCTCCGCTGAGTCGACAATTTATTAGCAGATTTGAGGTTTTGAAGGAACATAGATCCTTTTGGCTTAAAGGTCATGCCAGGACAATGACGACTTGCCCAAAAGTTTGGGGGTAAGGATTTTGAAGCACGAGGCCTTACAAGAGCGACGTAGAACAAGTCGTGCTGAACGCACCATGTACACTTTCGGCATTACCTGGTTATCATACTGAGAAATAATTTAGCACTTAAAAGTTCATTGGTAGTGACGACTCGCCTACCTCCCCATCCTGGTCGGCTTTCCATCAGGTTTCAGAATCGCCACCCACCTTCGTAGTGGTAGGTGTTTGTGTTAGCTGGCGAGCGGAAGTAACCCGGACCGGACACGCACCCCCGTGTTGTCTCTGTCGCCAATTCGCAGAAGGACCTCGGTGCCGACACTAATCCTGTCGACCGTGAGGGTGACTGCCCCCTCAAAGGCTCGCCGAAGCTGCACTCACAGTTACGCGGCCCTGCAAGACTCAACAGTTGCCAGTTCATCTGTGGCCGTGTAGCAAGAGGAAGCGCTCGGTCGTACATAGAGGAAAGTGAGTCATGTGTTCTGTAATAGCAATATGTTTCCTGTGCTCATGCTCATGGTTCATAAGCAGCTACGATTCATTCATGTTTGAATGAAACTCTTATTTTGTTTTGTCAGGCAGTTAAACATTTTCCCCTTTTTTTCTCGTAGTAGAATCGCACTATTTATGATTTGACGCTTCTTACGTAATCTGCATAATTTATGGAGAGTTTTTTTTTTTCGCAGTCAATTTTTTGATTTGAAATTTGTAGCAGTAGGTAAAACTACACTATAAGAATATATACATATCAAATCTGTGGAAAGTCATGCATATTTCACTATAAGTTTCAATCGACATGTTGTTATTGTGGTCTTCAGTCCTGAGACTGGTTTGATGCTGCTCTCCATGCTACAGTACCCTGTGCAAGCTGCCTCATCTCCCAGTACGTATTGCAGCCTACATCCTTCTGAATCTGCTTAGTGTATTCATCTCTTGGTCTCCCTCTACGATTTTGACCCTCCACGCTGTCCTCCAATACTAAATTGGTGATCCGTTGATGCCTCGGATCATGTCCTACCAACCGATCCCTTCTTCTAGTCAAGTTGTGCCACAAACTTCTCTTCTCTCCAATTCTGATCAGTACCCCCGGCATTAGTTATGTGATCTACCCATCTAATCTTCAGCATTCTTCTGTAGCACCACATTTCGAAAGCTTCTATTCTCTTCTTGTCTAAACTATTTATTGTCCATGTTTCACTTCTATAAATGGCTACACTCCATACAAATACTTTCAGAAACGACTTCCTGACACTTAAATCTATACTCGATGTTAACCAATTTCTCTTCTTCAGAAACGCTTTCCTTGCCATTGCCAGTCTACATTTGATATCCTCTCTAATTCGACCATCATAAGTTATTTTGCTCCCCAAATAGCAAAACTCCTTTACTGCTTTAAGTGCCTCATTTCCTAATCTAATTCCCTCAGCATCATCCGAATTAACTCGACAACATTCCATTATCCTCGTTTTGCTTTTGTTGATGTTCATCTTATAACCTCCTTTCATGACACTGTCCATTCCGTTCAACTGCTCTTCCAAGTCCTTTGCTGTCTCTGACAGAATTACAATGTCATCGGCGAACCTCAAAGTTTTTATTTCTTCTCTATGAATATTAATAGCTACTCCGAATTTTTGTTTTATTTCCTTTACTGATTGCTCAATATACAGATTGAATAGCATCGGGGATAGGCTACAACCCTTTCTCGCTCCCTTCCCACCCACTGCTTCCCTTTCATGCCCCTCGACTCTTATAACTGCCATCTGGTTTCTGTAGAAATTGTAAATAGCATTTCGCTGCCTGTGTTTTACCCCTGCCACCTTCAGAATTTGAAAGAGAGTATTCCAGTCAACATTTTCAAAAGCTTTCTCTAAGTCAACAAATGGCAGAAACGTAGATTGGCCTTTTCTTAATCTAGCTTCTAAGATAAGTCGTAGGGTCAGTATTGCCTCACGTGTTCCAATATTTCTACGGAATCCAAACTGATCTTCCCCGAGGTTCACATCTGTCACATCTGTCAACATCTGCTTTCTTTGAGATTGGAATTATTATATTCTTCTTGAAGTCTGAGGGTATTTCGCCTGTCTCATACATCTTGCTCACCAGATGGTAGAGTTTTATCAGGACTGGCTCTCCCAAGGCTGTCAGTAGCTCTAATGGAAAATTGTCTACAGCCGGCCGGAGTGGCTGTGCGGTTCTAGGCGCTACAGTCTGGAGCCGAGCGACCGCTGCGGTCGCAGGTTCGAATCCTGCTTCGGGCATGGATGTGTGTGATGTCCTTGGGTTAATTAGGTTTAATTATTTCTACGTTCTAGGCGACTGATGACCTCAGAAGTTAAGTCGCTCAGTGCTCAGAGCCATTTGAACCATTTTGTTGTCTACTCCCGGGGCTTTGTTTCGACTTAGGTCTTTCAGTGCTCTATCAAACTCTTCACGCAGTATAATATCTCCCATTTCATCTTCATTTGCATCCTCTTCCATTTCCATAATATTGCCCTCAAGTACCTCGCCCTTGAAGAGACCCTCTATATACTCCTTCCACCTTTCTGCTTCCCCTTCTTTGCTTAGAACTGGGTTTCCATCTGAGCTCTTATTATTCATACAAGTGGTTCTCTTTTCTCCAAAGGTCTCTTTAATTTTGCTGTAGGCAGTCTATATCTTACCTCTAATGAGATAAGCTTCTACATCCTTACATTTGTTCTCTAGCCACGCCATCTTAGCCATTTTGCACTTCCTGTCGATCTCATTTTTGAGACGTTTGTATTCCTTTTTGCCTGCTTCATTTACTGCATTTTTATATTTTCTCCTTTCATCAATTAAATTCAATATTTCTTCTGTCACCAAAGGATTTCTATTAGCCCTCGTCATTTTAACTACTTGATCCTCTGTTGCCTTCAGTACTTCATCCCTCAAAGCTACCCATTCTTCTTCTACTGTATTTCTTTCCCCCATTCTTCTCAGTTGTTCCCTTATGCTCTCCCTGAAACTCTGTACAACCTCTGGTTTAGTCAGTTTATCCAGGCCCAATCTCCGTAAATTCCCACCTTTTTGCAGTTCCTTCAGTTTTAATCTACAGTTCATAACCAATAGATTGTGGTCAGAGTCCACATCTGCCCCTGGAAATGACTTACAATTTAAAACCTGGTTCCTAAATCTCTGTCTTACCATTAAATAATCTATCTGAAACCTGTCAGTATCTCCAGGCTTCTTCCATGTATACAACTCAATCGACATAGGTGTTGCCAAAAGCGTCCCTAGGGAAGATACTAAAATTGTTGTTAACAAGTACAAAAAAATCAGAATTTAATCTTGATTATTCAAAATAATATGAACGCATTCATCTACAATGCCAGTCATACAATGTTTCTTTCTCACAACTACATTTCATTTACTAAAATTAATAAATATAACATACTCGTGTTTGATAATTGTGGCACCTTTATTGTTTATTCCAGTAACATTTGATTTGCTATCTAAGGGGATTTGGCTGTTTGCTATATTGTTTATAACAGACGTACCAGTTAAAATTACACGTACGATTTAAAAGTATCGAAGATGAAATCAGTTGTTTTATCCTAAATGTCATCACATTCGATAAATATCAAAGTGACGCTGATTTCATTATAATCTCAGATGAATGTTTTTGATAAAAGCAAGCAGTGTTAAAGATGCAACTTTGACGTACGTGCCAAGTAGAAACGAGATATTGATAGTATCTCCCCTGATTTCTTTTTCACTGTACTACTATCTGTTGTTTTGCCACATGAGACACGAAGTGTCCCATCGTGCATTCCGATGACACTCTCTGGGTTGATGAAATCCAGCAGAATTTTCTTGCATTTCTCAAAGTGTTTGTATGGAATACAGAACACCGAACGACAATAATAACTTTCTTTAAAACGGAAATAAAGCCTGACGTGTGAAAAATGCTGGATGTTTATTTCTCTCTTTCTTACAGTTTTTCTTTTTTTTCCCTCCAGACATCGATGATCCCTTCACAACTTTTTTCTGTACGTAAAGCTGATATTATCAGGCGTGAACCAAAGTTACTGGTCCATTCACACAAGTAACAATGAACCATCCAGATTAATAACGGGTATTATTGTGTAAAAAAGTGTCAATAGCAGACGTTGAATGCAAAGTCACCTTTGCATTTTTCACCTTTGATTGGAAGTGTCCTTCTAACACTCATTCCCTTTTTAATATCAGATCTACGTGCATTGTGCATTCAAGGTTCACTAAAACTGGCGATACCGCACTAGTCAATTTGCATTCGTAAAACAAGCTCTGAGCACTTCAGTTTCAGTCATATCTGTTTGCGATATGTTTCTCGATACACATTGTGTCTCTCTATGGGAAAGTTTTTTGAAACAAATAGGCTAGCTCTAAATTCTCTAGCTCTTACATCGTTAGTATTGTCTACTCTAAAGCAACATCGTGTGCGCAATGTGGTCTCCCTGGCAATAGAATTTGTTTGAATTCAAAGAAATATTGTTGTTGTTGTTGTTGTGGTCTTCAGTCCTGAGACTGGTTTGATGCTGCTCTCCATGCTACTCTATCCTGTACAAGCTTCTTCATCTCCCAGTACCTACTGCAACCTACATCCTTCTGAATCTGCTTAGTGTATTCATCTCTTGGTCTCCCTCTACGATTTTTACCCTCCACGCTGCCCTCCAATGCTAAATTTGTGATCCCTTGATGCCTCAAAACATGTCCTACCAACCGATCCCTTCTTCTAGTCAAGTTGTGCCACAAACTTCTCTTCTCCCCAATCTTATTCAATACCTCCTCATTAGTTACGTGATCTACCCACCTTATCTTCAGCATTCTTCTGTAGCACCACATTTCGAAAGCTTCTATTCTCTTCTTGTCCAAACAGGTTATCGTCCATGTTTCACTTCCATACATGGCTACACTCCATACAAATACTTTCAGAAACGACTTCCTGACACTTAAATCTATACTCGATGTTAACAAATTTCTCTTCTTCAGAAACGATTTCCTTGCCATTGCCAGTCTACATTTTATATCCTCTCTACTTCGACCATCGTCAGTTATTTTGCTCCCTAAATAGCAAAACTCCTTTACTACTTTAAGTGTCTCATTTCCTAATCTAATCCCCTCAGCATCACCCAATTTAATTTGACTACATTCCATTATCCTCGTTTTGCTTTTGTTGATGTTCATCTTATATCCTCCTTTCAAGACACTGTCCATTCCGTTCAACTGCTCTTCCAAGTCCTTTGTTGTGTCTGACAGAATTACAATGTTATCGGCGAACCTCAAAGTTTTTACTTCTTCTCCATGAATTTTAATACCTACTCCGAATTTTTCTTTTGTTTCCTTTACTGCTTGCTCAATATACAGATTGAATAACATCGGGGAGAGACTACAACCCTGTCTCACTCCTTTCCCAACCACTGCTTCCCTTTCATGCCCCTCGACTCTTATAACTGCCATCTGGTTTCTACACAAATTGTAAATAGCCTTTCGCTCCTTGTATTTTACCCCTGCCACCTTCAGAATTTGAAAGAGAGTATTCCAGTTAACGTTGTCAAAAGCTTTCTCTAAGTCTACAAATGCTAGAAACGTAGGTTTGCCTTTTCTTAATCTTTCTTCTAAGATGAGTCGTAAGGTTAGTGTTGCCTCACGTGTTCCAACATTTCTACGAAATCCAAACTGATCTTCCCCGAGGTCCGCTTCTACCAGTTTTTCCATTCGTCTGTATAGAATTCGCGTTAGTATTTTGCAGCTGTGACTTATTAAACTGATAGTTCGGTAATTTTCACATCTGTCAACACCTGCTTCCTTTGGGATTGGAGTTATTATATTCTTCTTGAAGTCTGTGGGTATTTCGCCTGTCTCATGCATCTTGCTCACCAGATGGTAGTGTTTTGTCATGACTGGCTCTCCCAAGGCCATCAGTAGTTCTAATGGAATGTTGTCTACTCCCGGGGCCTTGTTTATAAACACGCATTTATTGTCACTGTTATTTCTGATATACTTCTACATTGTTTTGCTGCTTTGGCTTTTTACCTTGATATTTGACATTCAGACCAAATCAAAGAGTTGATGGATAAGCTTTCTCTTTAGCTTATTCCTATTCTCTTCAGAATTTCGAACATCTTGCACTATTTTACATTGTCGAACGCTTTTTCTAGGTCGACAAATCCTATGAAAATGTCTTGATTTTTCTTCAGCCTTGCATCCATCATCAGTCGCAGTGTCATGACTGCCTCTGTGGTGCCTTTACCTTCCTTGTCACGTAACAGATCCTCAATTTTCTTTTCCATTCTTATGTATATTATTCTCGTCAGTACCTTCGATGCATGAGATGTTAATCTGATTGTCCGGTAGTTATCACATCTATCTGCCTTTGCTATCTTCGGAATTGTGTGCATGACATTTTTCCGAAAGTCTGATGGTACGTCGCCAGTCTCATAGATTCTACTCACCTAGTTGAACAGTCGTTTGGTTGCTACTTCTCCAAATGACTTAAGAAATTGCAATGGAATATTACCTATCCCCTCAGTCTTATTTGATTTCAAGTCCTCCAAAGCCAATTCTGCCTCTAATACTGGATCCCTTATGTCCTCCATGTCAACACTCGTCTCTTCTTCTAGCACTCCATCTGACACGTCTCCCCCCTAATAGAGTCCTTCAATGTATTCTTCCCATCTATCCGCCCTCTCCTTCGATCTCAGCAGTGGAATCCCCGCTGCACTCTTAATGCTACCACCGTTGCTTTTAACCCGGCAATGCACGCGCCTGGAAACGGGACGCACAAACGTCAAACACGTGGCTGTTCTTTCAGGCCCTTACAGATTACATCGATTTTTAATTACCATCAGACGACTCTTATTGTTATCTTTTATATGTGCCGACAAGATGGCTTCTTTTAACCAATTTTCAGACATTGTATTAATGTGAAGATTTCTCAGTGGTCTGACAGACCAGCTGAGTTTACTGCCGAGTTAATTTCCCCGAATGTTGTTTTCTCTTTTCTATATGTTGAATCAGTCTTACCGACGATCATTTCATTTTCAATTTCTTCACATTTTTCCTGCAGCCATTTTGCCTTAGCTTCCCTGCGTTTCCCATTTATTTCATTCGTAAGTGACTTGTATTTCTGTATTCATGAATTTCCCTGAACATTTTTATACTTCCTTCTTTCATCGATCACATGAAATATTTCCTCTGTTACCCATTGCTTCTTCGTATTTACCTTCCTTGTTCCTATGTTTATCATCCCAACATCTGTGATTGCTGTTTTTAGAGATGTCCACTCTTCTTCACTTGAACTTCCTACTCTGGTATTTACGACCGCAGTATCCATAGCCTTCGCGATCTTCAAACGCGTCTCATCATTCCTCAGAGCTTTGGTATCCCATTTAATTCCCGACTGGTTCTTTCGGACGGTTCTCTTAAACTTAAGCCTGCTCTTCATCATTACTAAATTGTGATCTGGGTCTATATCGGCTCCTGGGTACACTCTACAATCTAATATCTGATTTGCGGCGATCTTTTGCATGCACACACATTTGCGCAGATATCTGTGCAGACGAATCGTAACGTGTGCACCGGCCTTTCCTTGTAGGCGCCAACACACTAAATAAATGCTCTCGTGATTTCTTTTAGGTATCTCCCACTGTGTCTCAGCAGCTGAAATTTGGCATGTGGCTTTAAGTGACATCAACTACAACTGGCAGAAATCAAGGCAAGTTTCGACATGACAAGTCTGATTATCTCGTCTAGATTCGGCCTGACCTGGGGAGAGTACTTGAGCCAATTGGTGGTACTTGAGCCCAAAGGGTTCTTTTGTGTGTGGCCCGTTATAAATTATTCATATGTTATTGTTATTATTATGTGTATAGGTTCATTTATATTTCATTTCAGGTTAAAACATTTCCTTTCATACAACAAAGAGATGGGACCTAAGAAACTATCTGGAAGTGCATTTAAAAAACTAAGAAAAGAAAAGGAAAGAACTGCAGTTCTCCTTTCAGGAGACTTGAAAAATTGGCTAAAATCCAACAGGGAGGTGGACACACCTAACACTGCAACAGATCAAGATGAGAGTAATGCCGATTTTGAATCTGATGACACGAAAACACATCCACATACAAATGATGACAACCAACCACAAATATCAATTTTCCCAACACGTAGCCCCACCAGTTTCAGAAAACAACTATGAAGAGTACGAATCTTCCACACATAGTTCTTTAGATGAGGAAGGATCAGCAGTTGGTTTTCATGATTTACATCCACTAGAAGAAGACTGTTCACCAGAAATAGGTGAAATAGTTTTTAATGATCCAAAAAAATGGCCTAGCTATCCATTGATTATTGATAGTATTCGAATTGTGCTGGTTGAACGTGGCCCTCAAATAGTTGACGTATCAACCTGCAAGTTTCCCATGTCGGATGGAGATAGACGTTTCGATGGCAAGTGGTTTTACAAAAAGCTCACAAATGGCGAACGTGTGCGAAGATAATGGTTACTTTATAGCCAGTCGGAAGATTCTCTATTTTGTTTTCCCTGTCTCCTCTTTGGGAAGGATCATCGTGGAAAGTCATCTTCATTTTCAGATTTTAATAAAGGCTTCAATGACTGGAAACCCTTAAACCCTCTCATTTAAAATCACGAAAACTCGTCCAGCCACTGGTTGTGTTGCGTTCAGTGGAAAGATTTGCAAAACCGACCAAAACAAAAGAAAACTGTAGATGATGAAATTCAAGAAAGTATTCGGAAGGTGGTAGAGAAGTGGAGGAACATGCTGAAAGTAGTCATAGATGTAATTATATTTTGTGTTAAGAATAATCTCCCACTTCGAGGAACAGCAAAGAAAGAAATCATTGGTGAGCCAAGTAGTGGAGTTTTTTTAAGAACATTAGAACTAATAAGTCACTATCATCCTAAAATAGCCGAACATATGACATACGTTAAATCAAATAAAATAGCACTAAAGTCCAAAATGAGCTCATAACTTTAATTGGAACTAACGTGATGATCTTGAATCAAATAAAAAATGGAAAATACTTTTCGATCATCTTTGACTGTACACCAGACAGTGCTCACATTGAGCAAATGAGCCAAGTTATTAGATTTTTTGACTTCTCAGATGGGAAGTGTCAAGTTAGAGACAGTTTCATTGACTTTATCAACACTAATGAAAAAACTGGTGAAGGCATTTCAGTGGACATTCTTGAAAAACTTAAAGAAGTTGGGCTAAGTATTGATAATTGCAGAGGTCAGGGTTATGATAATGACCGCAATATGGCTGGAAAATATATCAGTGTTCAAGCTCAGATCCTCAAACAAAATGATAGAGCTCGGTTTGTACCATGTGCTGCACATAGTTTAAACCTTATCGAATCGCATGCTGCCGCTGTTTCGCCTCTAATGATTACTTCTTTTGGAACAGTTCAAAAGATATTTACTTCCTTCAGCGGCTTTACAGGAAGGTGGCAAGCTGTGTTAAGTAACTTAGACATTACGTTGAAGGGTCATTGTGACACTAGGTGGTCAACAAAACGAAGAGCAGTCACCGCTTTAAAAAGAACACTGAACGAACTGTATGCAAGTCTGGAGGAAATGGCTGATATTAACCAAGACAAATGAAACCTGGAAACGTCAGTGGGGGCTCAAGGACTCATCAAGGAAATCGACTCCAAATTCCTATGTCTTTTGCATCTGTGGGAAAGGATTCTAGTCTCGATTGATAAAATCAGCAAGTCACTTCAGAAAGAGACTGTTGCAGTCGACAAGGCTAGCAAAATGATAAAGGGAGTGACAAACACGATTCAGGAAATCCGAGATGAAGGTATTGGTCCAGCAATCGAGTATGCAACGATGCAAGCGCGAGAAATCGGTATCGGTGATAATTTTGCTGAAAAAAAAAAAAAACGGAAGATCATAAGCCATCGTCTTTCAACAAACAAATGCATGATGACTATCTCGACTAAAAATAGAAGTTTCAGAGAGAAATAAATTTGGTTTATGATCAAATCCTGACAGAACTCACTAAGAGGTATGAGGCAATGGTTTCAATATCTTCAGAATTTTATTTTCTAACGGAAGAAGCTCTAAAAAAAAAGACCAAATTGATGTTCTTCTTAAACATGCTGCAGGTTTTGGGATTAAATATTCACATGATGTAGATGTAGTTCAGCTGTCACAAGAATTGGAAATTTTTCGAATGCGAGCTAAGGAACTCATTAACGATGTTGAAAAAGCAACACCACTTGACATACTTAAAAAGATTCAAGAGCATTCTTTAGAAGATATATATCAGAGTACCCAAATAGCTCTTAGAATTTACTTTACACTTCCTGTTACGGTGGCCTCTTGTGAGCGAAGATTCAGTAGAACAAAGCTCATCAAGAATTATTTAAGATCATCCATGGGACAGGAACGTTTGTCAAATTTAGCCATTTTATCGATTGAACATGAAGAGGCAGCGAAACTTAACTTTAGGAATTAATTGATAATTTTGCAAAATCAAAGCCAGGAAAGTAGCATTTAAGTAGATTAACTGAGCTTAATAACAGCGTTAAGTTAAATTTGATATAGGTATTCCAAGCAACTCAATGTATTTTGAAACAGACTTTGTAAAATATAACGAGTTTTTGTATTTAAATGTGTGTTTCTGTTTCTTAATCCTTCGTAATACCTTTGATTCTGCGTTGTAAATTAGTTTGGTTCTGTCTTAAATTTCTGTAAATTAACAATACTGCATATATATATATATATTTGCCACGAAACGCCTTCACATTTTCTTGGGACAAGGGAAAATATCAATCTTTCTGTATTAATAAGGGGGTGCATTCTTTGCTTCCTCAGGGGTTCTTTAGAGGGCGCCATTTTAAATTCTTGCCAGGGGCGCCACATACACACTGAACACATCACCATCGGGAAACAGCCGTTGTATAATGGGATGGATCTGATCAGCCAAAATGGTCACATAACCCTTGGCAGTAATGCCACGTTGCAGAGTAACCGTAGCGCCCAGGGAATACCACGACATCATCACCGATCTCCCGCCATGTTTCACGTTTTGGACGTAAACTCGATCAGAAGTTGGAAACTGTGTGATACAAGACTCATCGGACCAAATGACATTCTTCGACTGCTCCATAGGCCAGATTTTGTGGCTTAGGTACCATGTTTTCCTTTTACGAGCACTTACATCACGGGTGTGCTGTTTTGGAAATACGAGAGTTGCGTAGAAAGTAATGCACCGCATCTTTTTTTCTTCTCAGGAGAAGACAATGCAACGAATGCGAAACGTCACGAATGTATCATTTGAAGGCTCTTGAGTGAGCGGGCGAAGTTTCAGTCACTTCCGACAAATAGCGTAGCTGTATGACAGCTTCAAAATGGCGTCTGGCGGGGATGTGTGTTACAATCAATGTACCTTCATTGAATTTCTCACTGCAGAGAAAGAAACTGTGCGGAATATTCACAAACGCTTTTGCAAAGCCTATGGAGCATCTGCTGTCGACAGAAGTACAGTTAATCGCTGGGCACTCACGGTGACGTCATCAGAAGACTGTTCGGCAGAGCGCCAGGGTTTGCATCGGTCGGCGAGACCATTCACGGCTGTCACACCTGACATGTTGCAGCGAGCTGATTTTGTCATTCGCAAAGACAGACGCATTACGACTCGGCAGTTGGCGCTGCATGTGTCAGTCAGCAAAGGAAGTGTGGATGCAATTATCTGCAGTCTTGGATATTCAAAAGTGTATGCAAGATGGGTCCCGCAGTGTCTAACGGTGGGTCACGAATCGCACAGAAAAAACTTTTGTCTTGATTTGTTGCAACGTTTTGTAACTGGGGGGAGGCCTTCTTGTCCCGGATTGTGACAGATGATGAATCGTGGATTCACCATTTTGAGCCCGAAACAAAACGACAGTCCCCACAGAAGGAAAAATTCAAAACAACTGCTTCCGCCGGTAAGGTCATGATCACCGGTTCTGGAACTGGGAAGGTGTGATTCCCATTCATGTGAAGTCAAGAGGCGGTACCATTAATTCAGAATCATATTTCTACACATTAACAAAACTCAGGATGCGCTTTCGGCGACTTCGGCTCCACGGCAAACCAGGCGATGTTTTGCTGCAAAATGATAACGCTCGGTCCTACACAAGTCTGAGGACAGCTGAACGCATTGCAAAACAGGGTTGGACAGTGTTACGCCATCCACCCTACTACCTTGGCCTAGCCCCTTCGGACTTCCACTTGTTTGGGCCATTAAAGGATGCCATTCGTGGAAGACATTTTGAGGATAATGACGAGGTGATTCACACAGTGAAGCGCTGGCTTCGCCACCAGGACAGGGATTGGTACCGACAGGGCATACACGGCCTCGTTTCGCGCTCCAGGAAGGCCATAGAATGGGATGGCGATTTCGTGGTAAAAGAGGGTGTGTAGATGAAACTCCGTTCTTTCGTGTGTGTAATTCTCATTATGTTCAATAAAGAATTGTTGAAGAAAAAATGCGGTGCTATACTTTCTGGGCAACACTCGTATAAACCGTCATGCAATTCCCTGCCTCTGGAGCTCCTTTCATGTTTGTTTTTGTGCTTTCAGGTTTTGTGACTGTTGCTAATTTAGAGCGATATTCAGTTCTGAAAAGACTTTTCAAGCTGACGTCCTCTTATACAGGGTGATTCAAAAAGAATACCACAAATTTAAAAATGTGTATTTAATGAAAGAAACATCATATAACCTTCTGTTATACATCATTACAATGAGTATTTAAAAAGGTGTTTTTTCACTCAAAAACAAGTTCAGAGATGTTCAATATGGCCCCCTCCAGACACTCGAGCAATATCAACCCGATACTCCAACTCGTTCCACACTCTCTGTAGCATATCAGGCGTAACAGTTTGGATAGCTGCTGTTATTTCTCGTTTCAAATCATCAATGGTGGCTGGGAGAGGTGGAATTTGCAGCTCTCTGCTAGCTCTGCGAGTCGATTTTCCTGGGCTGCGAACAAATGCTTGCTGGATGCGTGCTACATTTTCATCACTCGTTCTCGGCCGTCCAGAACTTTTCCCTTTGCACAAACACCCATTCTCTGTAAACTGTTTATACCAACGTTTAATACACCACCTATCAGGAGGTTTAACACCATACTTCGTTCGAAATGCACGCTGAACAACTGTCGTCGATTCACTTCTGCCGTACTCAATAACACAAAAAGCTTTCTGTTGAGCGGTCGCCATCTTAGCATCAACTGACGCTGACGCCTAGTCAACAGCGCCTCAAGCGAACAAATGTACAACTAAATGAAACTTTATAGCTTCCTTAATTCGCCGACAGATAGTGCTTAGCTCTGCCTTTTGTCGTTGCAGAGTTTTAAATTCCTAAAGTTGTGGTATTCTTTTTGAATCACCCTGTATTTTGTCACAATACTCTTTAATGGACGTACGTCACAATCACTCAACGTACACTTTCGTCAGCGTTGTGATTTAGCAGATGATGTATTTCCGTTTTTCCTGAATGCCGTATAAATATTCGACATGGTTCCTGTTGAAACACAAAATACTTTGGCTACCTCACTATACGAGTACCAACAATTTACTGAACTGAACTGAACTCCTCCCTAACAAGCCGTGAAGGCTCAACAGTAGCGACCGGCCGCCGTGTCATCCTCATCCCCCACAGGCGTCACTGGATGCGAATACGGAGGGGCATGTGGTCAGCACACCGCTCTCCCGGCCGTATGTCAGTTTCCGAGACCGGAGCCGCCACTTCTCAATCAAGTACACTACTGGCCATAAAAATTGCTACGCCACGAAGATGACGTGCTACAGACTCAAAATTTAACCGACATGAAGAAGATGCTGTGACATGCAAATGATTAGTCCGCAGCTCGTGGTCGTGCGGTAGCGTTCTCGCTTCCCACACCCGGGTTCCCGGGTTCGATTCCCGGCGGGGTCAGGGAATTTCTCTGCCTCGTGATGACTGGGTGTTATGTGTTGTCCTTAGGTTAGTTAGATTTAAGTAGTTCTAAGTTCTAGGGGACTGATGACCATAGATGTTAAGTCCCATAGTGCTCAGAGCCATTTTGCAAATGATTAGCATCAGAGCATTCACACAAGGTTGGCGCCGGTGGCGACACCTACAACGTGCTGACATGAGGAAAGTTTCCAACCGATTTCTTATACACAAACAGCAGTTGACCGGCGTTGCCTGGTGAAACGTTGTTGTGATGCCTCGTGTAAGGAGGAGAAATGCGTACCATCAAGTTTCCGATTTGGTAAATGTCGGATTGTAGCCTATCGCGATTGCGGTTTATCGTATCGCGACATTGCTGCTCTCGTTGTTCGGGATCCAATGACTGTTAGCAGAATATGGAATCGGTGGGTTCAAGAGGGTAATAAGGAACGCCATGCTGGATCCCAACGGCCTCGTATCACTAGCAGTCGAGATGACATGCATCTTATCCGCATGGCTGTAACGGATCGTGCAGCCACGTCTCGCTTCCTGAGTCAACAGATGGGGACGTTTGCAAGACAACCATCCGCACGAACAGTTCGACGACGTTTGCAGCAGCATGGACTATCAGCTCGGAGACCATGGCTGTGGTTACCCTTGACGCTGCATCACAGACAGGAGCTCCTGCGATGGTGTACTCAACGAAGAATCTGGGTGCACGAATGGCAAAACGTCATTTTTTCGGATGAATCCAGGTTCTGTTTACAGCATCATGATGGTCGCATGCGTGTTTGGCGACATCGCGGTGAACAAACATTGGAAGCTTGTATTCGTCATCGCCATACTGGCGTATCACCCGGCGTGATGGTATGGGGTGCCACTGGTTACACGTCTCGGTCACCTTTTGTTCGCACTGACGGCTCTACCCTTCATCCGATCCCTGCGAAACCCTACATTCCAGCAGGATAATGCACGACCGCATGTTGCAGGTCCTGTACGGGCCTTTCTGGATACAGAAAATGTTCGACTGCTCCCGTGGCCAGCACATTCCCCAGATCTCTCACCAATTGAAAATGTCTGGTCAATGGTGGCCGAGCAACTGGCTCGTCACAATACGCCAGTCACTACTCTTGATGAACTGTGGTATCGTGTTGAAGCTGCATGGGCAGCTGTACTTGTACACGCCATCCAAGCTCTGTTTGACTCAATGCCCAGGCGTATCAAGGCCGTTATTAGGGCCAGAGGTTGTTGTTCTGGGTACTGATTTCTCAGGATCTATGCACCCAAATTGCGTGAAAATGTAATCAAATGTCAGTTCTAGTATAATATATTTGTCCAATGAATACCCGTTTATGATATGCATGTCTTCTTGGTGTAGCAATTTTAATGGCCTCAATTTGCCTCACAAGGGCTGAGTGCACCCCGCTTGCCAACAGCGCTCGGCAGACCGGATGGTCACCCATCCAAGTGCGAGTCCAGCCCGACAGCGATTAACTTTGGTGATCTAACGGGAACCAGTGTTACCACTGCGGCAAAGCCGTGGGCACCAACAATTTACCCACGTTCGAATTCACTCAGCTCCGACATCATGCTCTCAAAACTACACAGAACAGAGACATAACGCAATCGCAAGCAAGCAGAATATTGCTCTGACCACGACTGACAGTAGCGACGTATTGAGGACATTGGACAGGTGATCTTCGTGGACAGACAGGACAGTGCAACCTGCAGGCTTGGCTAGCTTCTACATTTAAGCTCAAGCACGCATTTCACGTGGTGAGTCCATATTTTTGCCCAACCCAGTACTTGCGGCTCTACTATTTCGATAACTGTGCCTAACTGCCTGAAGATGAAGCCACAAATTAAATTAAAAACGAACTGAGAGTTGTACACTTAGTGCCGAAATAAACAAACATCAAAAAAAGTATTGCATTACCCCGATTCCCACAACTCCTGAAGATAGACGTTGACTGTGGATATTGTATCACAGATGCAATTCCTTTGGCCGGCCGTTGTGGCCGAGCAGTTCTAGGCGTTTCAGTCTGGGACCGCGCGACCGCTACGTCGCAGGTTCGAATCCTGCCTCGGGCATGGATGTGTGTGATGTCCTTATGTTAGTTAGGTTTAAGCAGTCCTAAGTTTAGGGGACTGATGACCTCAGATGTTAAGTCCCATAGTGCTCAGAGCCATTTGAACCATTTTGAGCAGTCCCTTTAACTGTTCAGAGATGTCACTAAACCCGCCCAAAGTTGTAAACAACCCTGCATGAGCAGCGCCTATTAGAGCGAGGGGTCCGACAGCTGATCAGTTCCAGTCATTCCACCAGGAAGGAGGTACACGGCTCGTGTTGTCTGTAGTTCAACCATGCCTAGACTGTCAATACCGCTGTTCGATTGTGTCCGCATTGTTACTTCGTGTCAGGAAGGGAAGTGTTCAGGCGTCTCGGAGTGAACCAAAACGATATTGTTCGGAGATGGAGGAGATACAGAGAGACAGGAAATGGCTCGCTCAGGCCGTCCAAGGGCTACTACTGCCGTGGATTACCGCTACCTACGGATTATGGCTCAGAGGAACCCTGACAGCAACGCCACCATGTTGAATAATGCTTTTCGTGCAGCCACAGGACGTCGTGTTACGACTCAGACTGTGCGCAATAGGCTGCATGATGCGCAACTTCACTCCCGAGGTCCTTGGCGAGGTCTAGTTTGCAACCACGACACCATGCAGCGCGGTAGATGGACCCAACAACATGCCGAATGGACCGCTCAGAATTGTCATCACGTTCTCTTCACCGATGACCGGTGAGTGGCGCATATGCCTTCAACCACACAATCGTAGCAGACGTGTTTCGAGGCAACCCGGTCACGTTGATCGCCTTAGACACACTGTCCAACGAGTGCAGCAAAGTGAAGGTTCTCTGCTATTTTGGGGTGGCCTTCCATGACCACCAGCGGCGTGCGTCGGCCCCCAACGTCCGCCGCTGGTGGCCATGGAAGGTGCTGTAACGGCTGAATGATACGTGAATGCCATCCTCCGACCGATAATGCAACCATATCGGCAGCATATTGGCGAGGCATTCGTCTTCATGGACGATAATTCGCGCCCCCGTCGTGCACATCTTTTGAACGAATTCCTTCAGTATAACGACATCGCACGTTTAGAGTGGCCAGCATGATCTCCGGACATGAACCCTATCGAACATGCCTGGGATAGATTGAAAAGAGCTGTTTATGGACGACGTGACCCACCAACTACTCCGAGGGAGTGTAACAATCTGGACCAACAGTGCCTTGATGAATTTGTGGATAGTATGCTACGACGAATACAGGCAGCCATCAACGAAAGTGGATGTGCTACTAGGTAGTAGAGGTACCGGTGTTTATAGCAATCTGGACCACCACCTCTGAAGGTCTCGCTGTATGGTGGTACAACATGCAATGTGTGGTTTTCATGAGCAATAAAAAGGGCGGAAATGATGTTTATGTTGGTTCAAATGGCTCTGAGCACTATGCGACTTAACTTCTGCGGTCATGAGTCGCCTAGAACTTAGAACTAATTAAACCTAACTAACCTAAGGACATCACACACATCCATGCCCGAGGCAGGATTCGAACCTGCGACCGTAGCGGCCGCGCGGTTCCAGACTGTAGCGCCTTTAACCGCTTGGCCACCACGGCCGGCGATGTTTATGTTGATCTCTGTTCCAATTTACTGTACAGATTTCGGAACTCTCGGAACCGAGGTGATCTGAAACTTTTTTGATGTGTGTATATATGTATGTGAAGCGAAAAGAAAGTAACGGGGTCTTGCGTAAGGGCATTTTCTTCTTTTTTTGGCTGTTGTTGATTTTGAACGACGTTTTAGGATGATACCTACTTTCTGTTTTTAGAGAAATACTCTAACGTATCTCCACTTCTGCTCCTGGCTATTGATGTCGGAGACTTGCCATGAGTACGTACAAGTGGTAATTAGCGCAATTGATATTTTAACGCTACTGAAGTCGCCCTGACACTTTTACGCCCGCCAGTAGGAGTACGTTATTCTCATTAATTATGTAAATTGTCATGTGATAACCTACCCGTTTCCTAATCTTATCTTGTAGATACGAAACAATTTCAGGATAAGCTGACAAAATACAGTCCCCCTTTTTATGAGTAAGTTATAAAATGTACACAAGAGACAAGGTTAATTGGTACAGGAAAATACTATCTACTAAAGGATAAATACCGTGATTTTAGCCGTCCGTTGTGGCCGAGTGGTTCTAAGCACTTCAGTCCGGAACCGTGCTGCTGCTACGGTCGCACGTTCGAATCCTGCCTCGGTCATGGATGAGTGTGATGTCCTTAGGTTAGTTAGGTTTAAGTAGTTCTGAGTGTAGGGGACTGATGACCTCAGATGTTAAGTCCCATAGTGCTCAGAGCCATTTTTAACCATGATTTTAACAATTTGTTCATCATAAAAACAATTTAAAGAAACTAAATAATGATTACAAATCTCAGGTTCTCCCTGTATTAATACCGGCCCTTAAACTGTCTGGTTCTGCCCTATAATGTACTCGTGATCTGTGATTAGGCGCTGAGTAACTGACACCCCCCGTTGTACTAAGTAGCAAGAAGGAACTACTATCTTAATGAGCAGTGGGAAACCTCAGCGCAGGACGGAGTGGAACACGTGATTCACCAATGTACATTCACTTTCCTACACGCCGGTGCAAAAGCAAGATCACCGTAATGATCAGAAGCTATAACCGCAGAACTTCTCGCCTCAGCAAGATAACAGCAAAATTGTACTTCACCAAAATTACATCCGAAGACGTCCGTCGACTGCCGTTGACCTCCAAGAAGACTCTCCTACTCCACGGCCCCGCAACGACTCTCTCTTTTTTGCTCTCCTCTTTTCGCTGCTCAAAGTCTTTTATCCCCCTTAAATTTGGGTGGCGAATCATATTTCCGGAAGGCGCTCGTTTCTGAACGCCGACCAATCGCAATTTAGAATCCAGAGCGAAGTTTCTGGAAGTTCTTTCTATGTCTGTAGGAAAGTACGCGAATTCCTGCTGCCGTGTGTTTTCGTCCGACCAGGCTGCCTTCTCACGCCTGCCCGCCGGACACCCGCTCCCGTTTTGCAGGTAGTCCAGCTCACGGGTGCATCCCTTGATTAGCGCCGGAAGCGGCTGTGCCGTCCTATTGTCCGAAGGAATGTGTTAGCTTCCTGTGTCCTTCCGTTCTACCACGGGTTTCACAGCCCTGCTTGTTCCCCAGTCACCCAACATGCAGACATTATACAATATATTAAGTGTACTAGACGATGTCAGTCACGTACATGTTTTTAATGAACGAGCACAAACCTGATATAACAACGTAGGCTTCCCCGGCCGGTGTCATAGTGATTAAAATTCTTCTGGATATTATGCCGCGTCATTGCTAAAAACTAACAACAATAATAAACTAAAACCGACGTTTCGGTCGAATTGCAACGGCCTTCCTCAGGGCACGACTGGTTTTGCATGGGGACAGGTGCTTCTATTTATTACAAACTATCGATGTCTAACGTCACTTTTAATTGGCCCCCTAATATGATTGGCTAGTCATGACGCGAGGGAAGATGGAAGGAAAGAGGCTGTTCGTGGATGTCCATGTCGTCAACGATTGGTAGCTGTCCGTCAACCAGCGTTCGGCTTCTGGTCGGCAAGTTTGGCAAGTTTTCCTCCTGGTGTGAGCGGAAGTGGACTGACAGTTGCTCTACAGCTGTTTGTGCAAAATGGCTCTGAGCACTATGGGCCTTAACATCTGTGGTCATCAGTCCCCTAGAACTTAGAACTACTTAAACCTAACTAACCTAAGGACATCACACACATCCATGCCCGAGGCAGGATTCGAACCTGCGACCGTAGCGGTCACGCGGTTCCAGACTGAAGCGCCTAGAACCGCACGGCCACACCAGCCGGCTGTTTGTGCAGGTACGAACAGTTAGATGGAGTGGCAATGGGTTCCCCGCTCCCCCCCCCCCCCCCCCCCCTGTATGTAGCGCGACTTTGAATTTCGCCGCGCTACACTCGTTCCCTCAGACATAACTTACACCGTCGCGGCGGTATGAGCGCTCGACGGCAGAGAAAATACTAAAATTGTAACTCTTTTTTTTTTCAATCCGTTTCTTTTGTCTCTCGAGAGCGGAAGCTTAATGCAGATCTGATGATGCAGATCTGATGAAGACGAAAAAAACTTATTAATGTGTAGACATATTGTAGAAGTTGTTATGACATTTGGAGGAGGGAAGCAACGTAAAATAAATTGTATTTAATATCAAGACGGTTTTGTATACATTAGAAATTTCTGGACAATGAAACTTATTGCAAGATTTCGGAGCAGACTTTTCGCGCAGAAATGAAGTAGGAGATTTTTGAAGACCTGGACGCCGCACGAAAGAAGACATGTTAACATGGTAAAGAATGAACTCTTATCTACGCCATTTCCCCCTGTCAGTTACATTTTGTTATTCTCTGTTTTTTTTTCAATAATTTTTGTAGTGGAAATTGGTTTAACTTTTGCTCAAAAACGCCACAAGGACCACCCCAACAATACGTTTTCCGAATCACGAAGTCCGATAGCTTTTCTGTAATACGAAATCCGATTTGCATTTCATTCTTTCCCTTTTTCACGGTCATGTACGATTTTAAAACCCCCTTTTTATTCACTATTTCTTCCCACATTTTCAACCTTTTCTTTTCTTCTCATTTTCTTTTTTATTAACCACTACATGTAGCTGCGGACATCTTCATGGGAGCCTTTGAGCAAACGGCCCTAGCTCTTGCTCCGTTACGTCCCAGTTGTTGGCTACGATATGTGGACGACACGTTCGTTGTCTGGCCTCACGGTGAAGCGGAATTGGGAAACTTCCTCCAGCACTTAAACAGCCTGCACAAAAATATAAAGTTCACACATGAGACTGAAAACAATGGTACCTTGCCATTTCTGGATGTGGAAGTATACAGAGCTGCCGAAGGTAAACTGGGACACAAAGTGTACCGGAAACCAACGCACACTAATCGGTACCTGCACGCGGAGAGCCACCACCACCCAGCCCAAACGTATTCTGTTCTGCAAACGTTAACTACCCGAGCCTATCAGATAAGCGACGAAAATAACATCAAAGAAGAATTAAAGGAGCTACAACACACGTTTCGTGCCAACGGCTATGATGACAACATCATAAGAAAGGTAGATAAAACCAAGGGGAGCAGAACACGAGAAGAAGGCAAAGAAGAGAAGCTTCCACTGGTACACTTACCATTTTTAAAAGACGTCCTCCGCCGACGAGGTTTCAAACCGATTTTTCGAAGCAGTCACAGGATCCACGGAATGATAAGTTCCACCAAGGATGTAGTCAACAACCTTAACACTGCAGGTGTCTACGAACTACGGTGTCAGTGCGGAGCTGCCTACATAGGAGAAACAGGGAGACCTGTCACCTTACGAGAAGCAGAACATGAACGCTATGTACGATTACAACAACATAATAAATCAGCGATAGCGGAACACCACTGTGACTGTGGACAACCTATCAGATTCCAGGAAGCCCGAGTACTGGCGAAAGAATCGTGGATGCGAGAACGCAAAATAAGGGAGGCGATCGAAATTATTAAGCAGCCTGACAACATCAACAGAGAAGATGGCTACAAACTCCCGACGTCCTGGCTGCCGGCCATCCCAGTCCAGCGGGCCGCGAGCGGTCGCGGGGCAGAAGCTACACGGGACACGGGCGTATCTGCACAAACAGCTGTAGAGCAACTGTCTGTCCATTTCAGCGCACGCCAGGAGGAAAACTTGCCGACCAGAAGCGGAACGCTGATTGACGGACAGCTACCAATCGTTGACGACATGGACATCCACGAATAGCCTCTTTCCTTCCATCTTCCCTTACGTCATGACTAGCCAATCATATTAGAGGGCCGGCCGGGGTGGCCGAAAGGTTCTAGGCGCTGCAGTCTGGAACCGCGCGACCGCTACGGTCGCAGGTTCGAATCCTGCCTCTGGCATGGATGTATGTGATATCCTTAGGTTAGTTAGGTTTAATTAGTTCTGAGTTCTAGGGGACTGATGACCTCAGAAGTTAAGTCCCATAGTGCTCAGAGCCATTTGAACCATATTAGAGGGCCAATTAAAAGTTTTACAACAGTGACGTCAGACATCGATAGTCTGTAATAAATAGAAGCATCTATCCCCATGCAAAACCAGTCGTGCCATGAGGAAGGCCGTTGCAATTCGGTCGAAACGTCGGTTTTAGTTTATTATTGTTGTTAATTTTTAGCAATGACGCGGCATAATACCCAGAAGAATTTTAATCACTAGAGCACAAACCTGTCTTTTCTATCATTGAAGGGGTGTAACGCCGTAAATGCATATCCTCCTATTTCCATCTATTGTACTATAAATATTTTTCCTTATTTTGTTACCTGAAGATATGACGTTTCTGTGTCTTTGTATATTGTAAATGTTTTACTTTTTGTATATATATATGCATTATGTTGGTGTATAATTGGTTTGTTTTGTAAATATTATTAGTATTTTTACGCTGGGTCTTGCCTAGGGAAAACTATGCTATCGAACCATTGCATCGATAGGTCGTGTAGAGAACCAAAGTGTTTAGGATCTTTGGTAGTGTTATCTCTGCCGCGTGGAGCGCGGGCAGAGCAGAGAGAGTCTGGCTGGGGTGATGCAGTGGAGCAGGTGTGTTGTGTGAAGCTCCCGCGAGTTGCCGCGCTTTCGGGGTTTGGCAGCATGTAATTGCGCTCGACTTGCGATGATAGTTTCTGACATGGTGTCGCGGACGGGAAGCATTAGCTGGCGCACATCAAGAGCGAGTTTCGTCTGGTGACCGTGTCGAGAAGAAGGCGCGCCAACATCCAGCTTCTGCAACTGTGACGGCCGGCAATGAGTGACTGTCGCCACCTCCTCGATCGACGGCTTCAAACCTTCAATCAGCCAACAAGGAAGACTGGAAGCACGTAAAGTTTTAGAACTGTATGGCAGACCTCAGCTTTTCAAACTTTTAAAATTGTTGCATCACAAAATTACAGCAACTTAGCATGAACCTTTGTTGCTCATTGTCCCAATTGCATTGCCAAGCAGGGTCCCTTCCTTTTCCGAAATGAGCTCGAGTGTCGTTGAAATTCAAACGCCAGCATCATTCGATTTCACTGCTTTAATTTCAAAGTTCAGTTAAGGTATTCATAGCTGGCTACAATATTTAGATTGCACAAGCACAAATTAAGAGTGCGAGTTTTGTTACCGTATTTTAGTTACCTGTGACTGCAGCTCAGCTTGGTACGTACGAAATTTTACTATTGTTAATTGTTCAGGATCATTTAATTCAAGTTCAAAGTTAAATCTCTTATTTCTAAATTTCGTAGATTCAAGTAGCTTTTGAAATGATTGTTGAGGTAGTCCAAGACTAGCCGTATTTTACTGAATTTCGATGTGCTTCAGAAAGGAAGCTCACTATTAACTTCAGTCACTAACTTAACTTTCGATTTTCCGGTTTTATTAATTCTTTTGCTAAATTAAGTCAGAGTGTAGCGAAATTTATTACTTCTGACAAACTTTCAGTTTTCACACTACACATGTCAACCTTCAGTTGCCACGCTTCTAGTGCTAATTATATGTGTAATAACCTTTCTTTTTTCAGTTACTATAGTAATTGTCCTTAGGACTGGCGACCGTAATTTCCCCCAAATCTCAAATATCTAATTACCGTTAGTTAATTGTTAACGTAACGGCCGCATATTTACTTTCTTTATTAACTTTACCCCTTTTCAAAATTAATTTCCACCAGTTTCATTTGCATTTTTCCTTTCATTTAGATGTAACCCTTTCCTCCCTCTTTACCGACAAATTGACTTCGGTGACAATTGCTTTTTCCCAAATTTCCATTAGGTACACGCGCTTTAATTTTTCACTGTCATTAAGGTCGATAGGTGAGGGGGAGGTTACAGGGGCTTACTTACGTCGTATTGGATGTAATAGCGGTTTCTAAGTTGTAAAATAACGCCACCTTACAATATTACTGCATAATTCATCTGTTACGTAAGTTTGAAATAAGTCACCCTGTTTTTAAGGGGATCCGGAAAGCCCTATTTTGCCAATGTTAAAAGAGCGCTTATAAATTACATGTTTTCTCAGAAAGTATTTCAGCTAGGAAGCTGAAATTTTTGCAGGTTATTTATTGGAGTATTGGCTACAACTTAATACCGGGACTTTCTAAATTTGAGATCAGTTGTTAGAGACGACTTGTTTCTATTGCAATGAAAATTCACTACTTTTTGTGCCTTTTTTAAATAAATTGAACAATGTACAGGTTTTTGCAAAAGGGACGTGTTAAGTTACGCAGAAGGTACTGTGTAACATTTCCTGAAAATTTAAAGCAAATTTGTTTTGTAGATTCTCAGAAAACATGTAATTTTTTTGAAAAAATAAAACTTTTGCGGAATGAACGACGAAGTTTGGATTACCTTTTTAGTTCAGTCCAGGTCCATAGGATGGATTATCTTCATCGTCTGCAAACTCCTCCTCCAGTCTCCTCTTTGTGCTCCTCCTGTTTGCTCTGGCTTGCATTTCTACGGTATTTACAGGAGCCCGAAGACGTTCCTTGTGTAAAGCAAGCTTCCTTCGTACCATACTGAAACCTATCTTCATTCCCATTTTTCGAAATACTTTGCACCTTACAATGTTGCTATCTTTGAAAGTAGCAGCAACATCATACACACCAAAGTGAAGTGTTTCTATTCCAACAAACACTTTCTTGGGGATTCTTGACCATGTAACACTATTTACACTTTCATTGGGGTTTTGAGTTTTTCCATGAGCACACTTTTTCAACAGCTCAGGTGCGGCTAAGTCTCTGAAAATAGGTTTTATGACCTCCATAACCGCGTCAAGGAGACACTATGGGTGTACACTTCACCAGTTCGCAATCCCTTGATGTACTTACAGCAACTGGTTTCTCCTTTGGAACACAAATAATGATGGGAAATTGCGTCAGTTGAAAAAGTATTTAAAAAAGAGCCCGAATAGCCTTATTCATTTCAAGGACACTGTGTGTGCTTTGCCTAATAGTTCAAATTGTTCAAATGGCTCTGAGCACGATGGGACTTGACTTCTGAGGTCATCAGTCCCCTAGAACTTAGAACTACTTAAACCTAACTAACCTAAGGACATCACACACATCCATGCCCGAGGCAGGATTCGAACCTGCGACCGTAGCGGTCGAGCGGTTCCGGACTGTAGCGCCTAGAACCGCTCGGACAATCCGGCCGGCCTTAATAGTTATTCCATAATAGTTCTGTATTTTGTCAATTGCATTGTCAGTTAACCTTCCCTTCAGATCCAACCCTTCTTTTGTATGAAGTTTTCAGTCGCCGAAGTTTTCATCCCATTCGTTTCTGTACGTGTCCAATACACTCAAATATCTGTACTAGAACATCATCACCATAGGGTTTCAGTACCTGAATATGTTTGAAACTTTTAGAATCACCGTCACCAAGGGAATTTGTAAGGTGGCTATAATTTCACACCTTACAACCATTCATCCACATACTTTGCCGTGATCTACAAACACAATTAGGTATCATGTGATAGGTTGTACATCTTATATATGAATATATAAAGGAGACTTGCATTGTAGCGTACGTCTTGTAAATAATTGTTAACGCTTATTGCATGAAAGGTGACGGAGTGTCTTTATTATCAAAAACGGCGTAATGAATGATTGCCTATACTAGTAGAGGTTGGAACACCAATGGAGATGAAACGGCTGGCGGAACTGAAGCCCTGGGTGGAAGTCTCACACGGGTGTGTTGGTCCTGCTTAAACACAGGAAATAGCAACACGGACGTCGTAGCACCTTAAGCGCTGGAGCACAATAGAGTCGCAACCGGCAAGTATTGTAGCCGAACCGGAAGGATTATACATCGGAAACGCTGAAAATCTTGGACGCAGGTGAGAGGAACGAAGAAGCGGCACCTCGGAAACCACGCTGCCTGGGTTATTTCCAAGGATTTTTACTCAGAAGCGTACCATTTTACGAGTAGAGATTTTTCCTCGCAAACGTTTAGCACTGGACAACAAAGGACTAAAACATGGTTGGTCGGCGTTCGGAAGAATCTGTGGAGACGGAGAATATTCCGTGGTTTCGGTAATATGATTCGTTTTCGGAATTACGATGGTGGGGAGCCGATCCTTGCTGGGAGGCCAGCTGTGGAGAGACGAGGTCTGCCGTTGTGAGCGCCCGGACGGACTTTCTGTCTTTGCTCTCAGTAGAGTTTATAGTTAGAACAGTTACGAACTGTACTGTTGAGAACCTATACGATTCTGGACGTCACCTCCGGGTTGGAAGTCGTCGATGAGTACGCAGCATTCAGTAATGGAGAGCAATTTCTCTGCCTATACTAATGTTGAGACGTTATCTGACCTCCGTCCTTGTGGCTGGGAGTTCGCGTTTCTCGTCTGTAGAACACAGAGAGGACAAGACAGTATTAGAGTAATTAGTCAGATGATTGCCTTGTGCCGTCCTAGTGTTTGAAAGAGTTTATTTTGTGGCTGGAGTTCTTCCATCGTCGCAGACGTGTACGAGAACCATCACTCCGACGCACCGGACGCATTACATACGGTGATATTGCTAATTGCTTTGCCTTATTAGTGGCTATAAGGCTAAACAGCTGTGATCACGTAGGATTTATTTCCACTGACGTTGCACCCCATTGTAGATCATCTTTAAAAGTAGTGTCTTCTTGTGTTCGGGTACATAGAAGATGTTAGTCATTTCGCGTTATTTATATCAGATCGCGCAGTCATAATAAAAGGGCAGACTTGTTCAATGGATCAGTAATTTTAATTAGAAAATATAAACATTTGTAATAAAGATTGTTTTTAATATACAATAACTATATAAGCAGCAACAACGTTTATCATTTAGTATAATTAGTTCCCTTAATCATTCATATCTGTTTATGTTGGAATTTTATTTATGCCAGGTACCATCGAATGCTGCAGTCAATTCTCTATTACCACTGTTTTCTATTATTGCCCCTTCCACAGCTTTCTTCATTGATTCTATACAAGCATCTTCTACTGTTGACCCTATAAATCCATTATAGTTCGTAAACTTGGTTGGGGGATTTGGAAGATTCATCGTGCCACAGAAAACTGCACCTGCAGTAGCATCCTTACCAACTGTACGCAAGGCATAAACGAATCTAATGTAATGTTAATAGATTTTGCTACCATTCTCTTCATTTGGAGTCACTGCAACACTGCCCCAAAAGATGGTCATTTACGATCACTTACCACACTTCAGTTCCGTTTCACTGCAAGTCCTACGTGATTTTTTACACTGAGTTCCAGACCGACTTCACTACACTGAATACATCTTACACAGTTTGCAAAAATTCCGCTGTGAACTGACATATCAAATATTTCATTCACGTCCGTTTCGCCCAGAAAACATTCATACTTTTCACTAACTGAATCAAGCATCCTCTGCGAAATACTTCCTTTATCACTTTCATTGCAATGAGCAGGTGTACCAGCAAGGTTACGTTAACACACTTGGTTATCGTCTTCATTATTTACGGTAGTAACAACTACCTATGGTTTTCCAACAATTCTCCTTTTGTTAGCAGCCTTCAGAGGATTTCTAGCCGCTTTAAGTTTAGCCGTGATAATCCTTCAGTAAAACAGAGACTTCAAAAAAATGGTTCAAATGGCTCTGAGCACTATGGGACTTAACTTCTAAGGCCATCAGTCCCCCCAGAACTTAGAACTAATTAAACCTAACTAACCTAAGGACATCACACACATCCATGCCCGAGGCAGGATTCGAACCTGCGACCGTAGCGGTCACGCGTTTCCAGACAGTAGCGCCTAGAACCGCTCGGCCAAATCGGCCGGCAACAGAGACTTCAATGAACAGAATTGACTATAAATATTTTCAGGATCACAAAAGAGTAAATAAACATGAAGCACACGACAACTGAGCGAGTGATATATACTGAAGCGCAAAAAAATTGGTATAGACATGCGTATTCAAATACAGAGGTATATAGAACACAATGCTACGGTCGGCAACGCCTATATCAGACAAGTGTTGGTGCCGTTGTTAGATCGGTCACTGCTGCTACAATGGCAGGTTATCAAGACTTAAGTGAGTTTGAACTTGGTGTTGCAGTCGGCGCACGAGCAATGGGATACAGCATCTCCGAGGTAGCGATGAAGTGGGGATTTCCCCGTAAGATCATTTCACGAGTGTACCGTGAATACCAGGAATATGTAAAACATCAAATCTCTGACATCGCTGCGGCCGGAAAAAGATCCTGCAAGAACGGGACCAACGAACACTGAAGAGAATCATTTAAAGTGACAGAAGTGCAAAACTTCCGCGAATTGCTGCAAATTTAAATGTTGGGCCATCAACAAGTGTCAGCGTACGAACCATTCGGCGAAACATGATCGATATGGGCTTTCGGAGCCGGATGCCCACTCGTGTACCCTTGATGACTGCACGACACAAAGCTTTACGTCTCGCCTGGGCCCGTCAACACTGACATTGGACTATTGATGAGTGGCAACATGTTTCCTGGTCGAATGAGCGGATGGACGTGTATGGGTATGGAGACAACCTCGTGAATGCATGGACCCTGCATGTCAACAGGGGACCCTTCAAGCTGGTGGAGTTTGTGTAATGGTGTGGGGCGTGCGCAATTGGAGTGATATGAGACCCATACCTCTAGGTACGACTCAGACAGGTAACACGTCCTTAAGCATCCTGTCTGTTCACCTGCATCCATTCATGTCCATTGTGCATTCCGATGGACTTGAGCAATTCGAGCAGGACAATGCGACACCCCTCACGTCCAGAATTGCTACAGAGTGGCTAAAGAAACACTCTTCGGAGTTTAAACACTGCCGCTGGCCATCAAACTTCCCAGACACGAACATTATTGAGCATATCTGGGATGCCTTGCAACGCGTTATTCAGAAGAGATCTCCACGCCCTCGTATTCTTACGGATTTATGGACAGCCCTGCAGGATTCTCGGTGCCAGTTCCTCTAACACTACTTCAGAGATGAGTCGAGTCCATGCCATGTCGTGTTGCGGCACTTTTGCTTGCTCGAGGGGTGCTACACGATGTTAGGCCAGTGTACCAGTTTCTTTGGCTCTTCAGTGTACATCGAACTATTACAGGTTGGCCACAACACTTATTTTGTAACACTTATTTTCTCTCACATCACTAAAATGTACATAATGAGCCTGTAGATTCATGAGTATAACATTTGTCAGCAGTTTAACGGCGCCATAGTAGGTCACACCCATGCAGAACATATTTCAAAAAGATTTTAAAAATTGTTGTAGTCTTCTGAACTGAATAAATTATATACCAATTGAAAAGGGAAAGTCTGCAGATTTTTAAAATGCAAAAAAATTAACAACTGAAGATTTCTTGATTTTGAACTTCTCTGGAGCCCCTTAATGAAACAGCCTCGAATGGAACATCTAACTTTTGTTGTTATACTCTTCAATCACTCCACGCTAATCTATCTTTTGCAAGCCTCTTCATTTCTGTGTTAATACCACAACCTACAATCATTTTACCTGCTTACTGTAGCCAAGCCTTATAGCCTCTCTGCACAGTTTTTACCCTGCACACTTCCCGCTTTTATGGAAGTGACTACTGCGTGGTGACTTGGGAAGTGTCTTGTCAATCGATCCCTTCTTTTACTTAAATAGTGACTTTTTTTTCTTCCCAGTTAGATTCAGTACCACGTCAGTAGTTACGTGATATTTCCATATAATTTTCGGAATTCTCCTGTCACACTAAATTTCAAAAGCTTCTTATCTTGACTGTTTATCGTCCACACCTCACTTTCGTGCAAGGCCACACTCCATACAAATCTGAGTTATCGAACGGCTAACCCAGGGACGAACCCACTTTCAGGTTGTCTTTCTCACGGCTGCCGTGGGAAACAAAAAAGTTATTTTAAATGTTTCGTACATCTATTGACCGAATTTAAAATGATGTCGAAATCCTAGTCATTAAGAGCTATAATCTTATATTTAAGTCTTAACGCGATACGTCAAGTAGTACAATCAGAAACTGTGTGTATGTCCTGCGGCGTGTAACTCACAGAACGCAAATTATCCGCGCCTACGACCTGTGATCAAAAAGTAACGGAAAATATTTAATTTCAGGGGCTTTATAATCCGATTTACATATTTTTTATATTGTTGGTACGCATGTTCCTGATGTATGTTCGGGTTTTTCGCGTTTTGAATATTTAGTTTATTGTTGACAATCGGAAAGGTAATACGTGTTTTCGAGTGCTCGGCGAATTTTTAGTTTCCAAAAAGATGGATCACAAAATTTGCGTTAAATTTTGCTTTAAAAATGGGGTGCAGGAGCACCCATCCGAAATGTTGACTGTGGCTTTTGCTGAATCTTCTATGAACAAGACAAGAGTTTACGAGTGGTATAAAAGTCCCAAAGAGGGTCTAGAAGACGTTGAAAATGACGACCGCCCTGAACGCCCTAGTTCACCAATTATTGACGAAATGCGGAAGAAGTAAAGAAAATGATTCTGGAAAATCACCGAATCACCATCAGAAAGGTTGCTGATAGTGTAGACATATCCTTTGGCTTATGCCAAGCGATGCTTTCGGATCTTTTGGGTATGAAAAGTGTATCAGAAAAGATTATTTGGAAATTGTTGACTTTGAACAAAAAAACGACGTCGCATAGGCATCGCTCAGGCACTGCTGAATGAAGTCAACGATCCATAACTTCTGGAAAAGGTTATAACAGGTGACGAAAAATGGGTACAACGACATGACGTCGTAACCAAGGACCATCTTTCGAATGGAAACTGTCTGAAGAGACGAGACCGAAAAAAATTCAACAAGTTCGATCACACGTGAAGGTTCTTCTTGCTGTTTTCTTCGACACAGTGGGATAATGCATAATGAGTTCCTGCCTTGTAATGGCACGGTCAGTAAGGAATACTAACTGCAAGATATGCGCCGTTTGCGTGAAACAGTCAGAAGAAAACGACCAGAATTGTGGCAAAACTACTTGTGGAAATCTCATCAGAATAATGCTTCCGCTAACATCTCAATGCCTGTTGTGATTTTTTTGGTGAAAAACAAAACAGTTAATGTTGCCTCCGCCACCGTATTTGCCGGACATGGCCCTCTGCGACTTCTCACTATTCCCGAGGCTGAAGACAACCATGAAAGGACGTCGTTTTGCCGCCACTGATAAGATAAGAACAGAATCGCTGAAGGAGCTGAACACCATAACGAAAAGTGAGTTCCAGAAGAGCTTCCAAAATCGGAAAAAGTCCTGGCACAACTGAGGGGAACTACACTATTGGCCATTAAAATTGCTGCACCAAGAAGAAATGCAGATGATAAACGGGTATTCATTGGACAAATATATTATACTAGAACTGACATGTGATCACATTTCCACGCAATTTGGGTGCATAGATCCTGAGAAATCAGTACCCAGAACAACCACCTCCGGCCGTAATAACGGCCTTGATACGCCTGGGCATTGAGTCTAACAGAGTTTGGATGGCGTGTACAGGTACAGCTGCTCATGCAGCTTCAACACGATACCACAGTTCATCAAGAGTAGTGACTGGCATATTGTTACGAGCCAGTTGCTCAGCCACGATTGACCAGACGTTTTCAATTGGTGAGAGATCTGGAGAATGTGCTGGCCAGGGCAGCAGTCGAATATTTTCTGTATCCAGAAAGGCCCTTACAGGACCTGCAACATGCGGTCGTGCATTATCCTGCTGACATGTAGGGTTTCGCAGGGATCGAATGACGGGTAGAGCCACGGGTCGTAACACATCTGAAATGTAACGTCCACTGTTCAAAGTGCAGTCAATGCGAACAAGAGGTGACCGAGACGTGTAATCAATGGAACCCCACACCATCACGCCGAGTAATACGCCAGTTTGGCGATGACGAATACACGCTTCCAATATTTGTTCACCGCGATGTCGCCAAACATGGATGCGACTATCATGATGGTGTAAAGAGAACGTAGATTCATCCGAAAAAATGACGTTTAGCCATTCGTGCACCCAGGTTCGTCGTTGTGTACTCCATCGCAGGAGCTCCTGTCTGTGATGCAACGTCAAGGGTAACTGCAGCCATGGTCTCCGAGCTGATAGTCCATGCTGCTGCAAACGTCGTTGTTCGTGCAGGTGGTTGTTGTCTTGCAAACGTCCCCATCTGTTGACTCAGGGATCGAGACGTGGCTGCACGATCCGTTACAGCCATGTGGATAAGATGCCTGTCATCTCGACTGTTAGTGATACGAGGCCGTTGGGATCCAGCACGGCGTTCCGTTTTACCCTCCTGAATCCACCGATTCCATATTCTGCTAACAGTCTTTGGATCGCGACCATCGCGAGCAGCAATGTCGCGATACGATAAACCGTAATCGCGATAGGCTACAATCCGACCTTTATCAAAGTCGGAAACGTGATGGTACGCATTTCTCCTCCTTACACGAGGCATCACAACAACGTTTCACCAGGCAACGCCGGTCAACTGCTGTTTGTGTATGAGAAAGCGATTGGAAGCTTTCCTCATGTCAGCACGTTGTAGGTGTCGTCACCGGCGCCAACCTTGTGTGAATGCTCTAAAAAGCTAATCATTTGCATGTCACAGCATCTTCTTCCTGTCGGTTAAATTTCGCGTCTGTGGCACGTCAACTTCGTGGTGTAGCAATTTTAATGGCTAGTAGTGTACTTTGAAGGGGACGAAGGTGATATTGATAAATAAATAAAGATTCTTTAAGAGGAATAAAAATTCCCGTTATTTTTTGATCATACCTCGTATAATTTTCCAGTATTTGAGAATGAGAGCAATTGGCGCGTTGCTTATTTTCTTGCTCAAATAATAAAACTCGTCTGCCACTTCTAATGTCTCATTTTCTAAACTGATTCCCTCGACATAAGCAGATTTAATTCAACAGCATTCCATTACCTTTGTTTTACTTTTATTGATGTTCACCTTACAATCTGTTTTCAGGACACCACCCACTCAATTCAACTGCTCTTCTAAGTCCTTAGTGGTCTCTGAGAGAATTACAATTTCATCGTCAAATATCCAAATTTTTATTTCTTGTCCGTGAACTTTGATCTCACATTAAGCTGTGACAGAAAATATCTCAATATGTATGTGTACTTTTTATTTCTTGAAGGTCGTACTTCTTTTGGCCCCTCTTTCAAATATTTATGTGTATACGACGGCACTTGCAATACATCATAACTGTTACAGCTGCTGGTGCCATTCTGAAAAGGTGCCAGCATAAATCCGCCGACGCCGTATGAGAATAGTGCTCTCCTCTGGCACTCATAGTGGTCGTATACATAGCTCTGGTGGTGAGCACATCTGAAACCCTACTATAGGTCTTCTGAGTTTCGTTCCCAAGTCTTCGCCATTAAACTAGAAAGAAGTTCGCGTCACTGCGCCTCTATGAACTGTACGTCCCAAGTAGCTAGAAAAAGTATCATTTTACATACCCAGTGACCTATCTATTGATGCTAGGAAGTAGCTGTGGGCCAGTTGTAGGCTGGCGGAGTTGTAGGCCTTCAGCTGCAGCAAATGCTAGGGTCAGAGTACCAGGTCACTAGCATTTTTAAACATAGTGCGGGGCTTACTCAAGTGATGAGGCACCTAGGGCCTTTATGTAGGGATTTTAATAGTGAGTAAGGTAAAGTTCCGTCAATTGGGCCCGAGTGATCGCCATGTCAACCTCTGCCACTGACGACAGTCAGCCGTGTCAGCCTTTGCTAATGGCGTCGTTGGACGTATGAAGTGGTAACAGTGGACGGGGCAGGAAACAGGGCTGAGGATGACGCTTGTAATGGCTGACTCTGGACGTATTGCTCTGGTATCGTTCTGTACTGTCAACAGATGGGGTTTCTGACGGCAGGGCCTATATCTTAACGGGACTGTAAAGGGGAGGTTAGTTTAACTAATTAGGAAGAACTTGATGGGTCTTGGGCCACACGTGATCAAAAACCTGTTGTCACTGATAGGAGGACTAGGCCTCTTCTAGAATAATTAAGTTAACATGTGCCTCTGCTTAAGGAGTGTCCCCATTAATGAAGAAACCTCTCCATTCAGCTCACAGAAGACAGATTCCATCACAAAAAAGAGAGACATTGCTTGTTAAGCATCAGAATCAGAAAGAAAACATATGTGGAAGTAATAGCGGAATTAATGCAGATGTATCCTTCATAAAAATAAAATGTAGCAATTGGAAGTTGAACTCCAGTTTTTAAAAGTGTACAGTAATTTACTTTACACAACATTGATGTAGAGATACAGAAATCCAACATGTAATATCATAAGGGAAGGGAACATCTTTTTGAGTGACGTCCATAGAGATAGGAGGATCATGTATGTATGTCAAAAATGAAACGGAGTTTAAACTCTGACATGACCTTAACACAGGGATGAGAGATGTTTTGAAACATCAGATACTGGACGAACAGATATTGGCAATTACAAAATTAAAAAAAACAATAATAATCATTCAATGTGTATACCGATCACCTAGTGGAAATATAGACGCAATTTTTAATATATTAAAAGGTCCTGGACAAAGTTTCTATGACCAAGAACAAGATGATATAAACATCATCAATATCACAGATGAAGCCGGTAGCTGTCTCATAAACATTCTTCACAGTTTAGGCATGTCGCACTTAGTCAATAGTGCAACAAGGAGACAAAGCCTTAGCATCAGTAATCAGTGACGCTATTACACTTGTAGATAGAGAGCACTGTGTTGTACATGGGGAAGATATTGGATTATCTTATAATTTTCTCCAATTAATAAAATCAAAAGCTGCGATTGACAAGCCCAATTGACTGCAGACCTACAAAACACCTCTTTCTGAATCCATATCCAAGATTTTTCAAAGGTATTATTGGACCAATGATGAGACGAAATGTGTACACAAAACAATGCAGATGCAAAATTCTATATGTTCTGTACAATATTTAAACTTTGATTAATAGTTTTAGGTAACATCGACATCAACAACAGTACCCAATAAGAACAAGTGGATGAGAACACACCATTAAATATCCCAGTTTCGTAAGAAAACCCATACTGAGACAGAGTTCCTAATTTACTATCAAAAACACAAAAAAGATATGCAGAAAGGTGTTGCTTGCTGCAAAACTTCTGCAAATGACAAAACAATACCAAATACTGAAAATCAAAGCAAAGCAGACTTGAGGGTTATGAAACAAGAAACAGGAAAACAGAAACATAGTAACTAACAGCTAAAAGGCAGGAGTAGACAAATAAATGATCCACAGAAACTATGAGATTTTGAGAAAGATTTTTTTCTGGTACAACAAGACAATTATAACAAAAATTTCCAAAATCAAATGTTATTTCATTACAATATTATTATATGGCCAGTACAGAGATTTTGATACCCACCACCAAGTAAGAAATTAGGGGGAAAAAGAATTCAGCAACAGATATGTACTTAAAGAACTCACAGGTGGCATACAGGCCCAATTAACTGACACAGTAACTGAGTCTTTCAGTTTAGGTAGCTTACTGGTGAATTTGAAACAGGCAAGAGCTGTGCCTCCACTGCAGATAGACGATGCACAAGATATAGAAAACTATAGGCTTTCTCTGCTGCTGTCATTCTCAAAATAATATAATCCATTATGAAAGACAGAATAATGAAGTTCTTGAATACATGTAATCTCAGCGATACATAGTTTGTTTTCTAGAGAAGTAGAGGTAGAGAATCAACCTTAGTAGAGTTTACAAATGTGGTACTTGATGCGAGTAGTTAGATACATTCCTACATGCAGTTCATCTTTAGCTATTGAGATGTTTATATTTTCCCACCTCCGCATTGCAAAGGGTTTTTTTTTTTGAGTGAAATGCCCAGTCGGTGCACTGTTGTTTTCACGTCAATTCTACCAACATTGAGAGTTGTTTAGTTCTCGGGGGTTTGTAGAATTACTGGATTCATGTCTCGTCGCTGTGCAGCCTATGAAAAGGATTGCGGAAGACTCCCAAATAAATTCCAAAGTACAGTGCAGTTTTAACACCAATATATTTCCAGGACTCTGGTGTCCGAGCCTGGTGAACTGTACCGGTTACATCACATGTACCCAAAGTTGACATCAAACGACACAGAATTCACAACAATCAACAAACGATTGAGCCTACAATACATTTGCTCGCAACCCTAGCCAAAAAACGAGTGCCCCAAGGCGCCTGCGTGACCTCTATTTATATCTTTGTTAACAATTACCTACAATGAAAATTACAATTTTATGTAAAATCACAATTGAAAGTTAAACCGAATATGAGATACACATTGCTAAAAATTTACAATCTCAGTGCTGAACAAGGTGAACCTATTTTCAACTTAGTTACGAGTTAATATAACATTTTCTGACTAATTATGTTACAGGTAACAATTACATTTCTAAATTTGTTTATAATAAATCAACTAGTGCCTGAATTTTAGTGCTAACATATATCGGAGATTCAATTAACGTGCTTTATTTATATGTTCTATTTAATTTGCTGTAGTAATTTTATACTGATAGGTTTACTGGTACATCCTGACCATGTGCAACATTTCTTTCGATTAGTTACAGTATTAATTTCACATTTATATTGTGTTTTTCACATAAGAACAATGTTAATCAGCAAAACATCATTTTCGAGTTATATGTATACTGAAATAGTGGTTATTTTTGTATGTAATTTGGAAACAGGTCACTTTAGAATTGAGCAATTAGGACTGGTGTTTATCTTTAATGCTCTCCGAGGGGTTCTGATAGGTAGCAATGAGATACAGTAATATTTCACTATGGAATAATTTTTTGAGGGTTCCACATATATATATATTTAGTTCAGTCAAAGGTTTTTGATACTATTAACCATAAAATTCTACAAATAACTAAATAAAAACTAGTATCATTAGGAACAAGAGGGACTGCCAATGATCAGTTCTGATCCTATTTGAAGAATGAAGGGTAGAAGTGGCGTAGGCTTCAAATAAAGCAAAGTTTTGGTGAAACATCTATCATATCCCAAGTATATGAACACAGGAGTCCCACAAAGCAGCATATTAGGACGAATATTGTTTTCGATATGCACCGATGGCTTTCCAGACAGTGTCCGACACAGGTAAAATTCTTTGCTTATGATGACAGTAAGATTGTGATCACAGATAAAATCTCAAAACCCCTAGTATAGGAAGCAAATAAAACTCGAAAGGATATTTATAATTGATAACCATGCAGTAAACTTACACTGAACATAAAAAAACAGTCAGTATCAGTTTCTGCTTAAAGGGGGCAACAGTTCTGTAAAATTAAATGTGGATGAAAATTTCACAAACTATAAAAAACAAAAACTTTCTGGGAATTAATGTCGACTGTCACTTGTGGTGGAAAGAGGATACAATTACACTAGGAATGAAAATGATATTCCATTAGAGCCCTGTCAGCAATATGTGACAGATAATGCCTTATACGAGTAGTTACATACATTCCTACATGGAGTTCATCTTTAGCTATGGAATAATTTTTTAAGAGTTCCACATGTAAAACATGGACAAAGTCTTCAAACTACAGAAAAAAAGCCATTGCAACATTAACTGAAAACATTAACCATAATCCCTGTAAATACCTGTTTAAGCCACTGGGGATTTTAATTTGACCATGTGATTACATCTACCAATATGTTAATCACATCAAGAAGAACATCAGCAAATATTTCACAAACAGCAGCATTCGTGATCATGGAACAAAGGTAGGCTAAACTTGACAGTTACCAAGAGTAAGCATGCGAAAAACCCAAAACAGTGTTTTCTACAAGGGAATAAGATTCACAGTAAATTCCCCATGGAAATTAGAAGAGAATTAATTCCAAATACTTAAAAATTTACTTAAAGCATAAATATTATATAATTCGCACTCCAGAGTCAAAGATTATTTAGATAACACAGAAAATGATAAAAAATTATCTTTATTTAATAACAAAACAACTGTCATTATGCAGTCATCTGCCTTACTACAAAAACCTCCGGCCGGGATCTGTGATGGACGGTTCTAGTCTATTTCCATTTTCTCGAGCTCAGCGTCTCCTACACTGTGGTGAGTTGCTGACTCAGCTTTACCAGACTGGCCGAAGGGTCAGCACGAAAAATTCAGTAAATTAAATAGAGTGGTGCGAGTAACAATAACGTCTTGATGTCAGCTGTATGTGTGTGTGTGTGTGTGTGTGTGTGTGTGTGTGTGTGTGTGTGTGTGCATATTATGTTGTGTGTAGCGTGGGCAATGATCAGTGATTTCATACAAATGAGTAGTGTGAAACGTCCCCTTTGAAAATTAAGAATGACTGTGCTGATAAACGTCTACGTTATTCGATTTTCAAACAGGTGAGCAAAACTCAACGTACTCAAACAGTTTTCTATTTACTTATTCTGATCATCACTAACCTGACACACAATATTTTTAGTGCAACGCAATCTGACTTTCAATAATCCCTACAAAAGTATGGCCCTGCCTAACAATAGCCTATACCTTTCATGAATCACTTACCTCACAAAAATCTTCTTTACTCGAACTACTGCAATACGGCGAGCGCCAATACTGCCAGCTAAATTAAAGATTCTAACTACTGAAGGCACTAACTACTGATAGGCATAGTTAGCAAATGAAAGATTTTGATAGAGAACAAACAATGTGTTTACCTTAATAATGTTCAAAAGTCATCATATATATATATATATATATATATATATATATATATATGGTTATTACAAACACACATACAAAAAGTCAAAAAGTCAAAAGTCAAAAAGTCAAAAAGTCACAAATGTTCGATATGTGCCCCTTTAGTGATTCGGCAGACATCAAGTCAATAATCAAGTTCCTCCCACACTCGGCGCAGCATGTCCCCATCAATGAGTTCGAAAGCATCGTTGATGCGAGCTCGCAGTTCTGGCACGTTTCTTGGTAGAGGAGGTTTAAACACTGAATCTTTCACATAAACCCACAGAAAGAAATTGCATGGGGTTAAGTCGGGAGAGTGTGGAGACCATGACATGAATTGCTGATCATGATCTCCACCACGACCGATCCATCGGTTTTCCAATCTCCTGTTTAAGAAATGCCAAACATCATGATGGAAGTGCGGTGGAGCACCATTCTGTTGAAAGATGAAGTTGGCGCTGTCGGTCTCCAGTTATGGCATGAGCCAATTTTCCAGCATGTCCAGATACACGTGTCCCGTAACTTTTTTTTTTTTTTTTTTTGCAGAAGAAAAAGGGGCCGTAAACTTTAAACCGTGAGATTGCACAAAACACGTTAACTTTTGGTGAATTGCGAATTTGCTGCACGAATGCGTGAGGATTCTCTACTGCCCAGATTCGCACATTGTATCTGTTCACTTCACCATTAAGAAAAAATGTTGCTTCATCACTGAAAACAAGTTTCGCACTGAAGGCATCCTCTTCCATGAGCTGTTGCAACCGCGCCGAAAATTCAAATCGTTTGACTTTGTCATCGGGTGTCAGGGCTTGTAGCAATTGTAAACAGTAAGGCTTCTGCTTTAGCCTTTTCCGTAAGATTTTCCAAACCGTCGGCTGTGGTACGTTTAGCTCCCTGCTTGCTTTATTCGTCGACTTCCGCGGGCCACGCGTGAAACTTGCCCGCACGCGTTCAACCGTTTCTTCGCTCACTGCAGGCCGACCCGTTGATTTCCCCTTACAGAGGCATCCAGAAGCTTTAAACCGCGCATACCATCGCCGAATGGAGTTAGCAGTTGGTGGATCTTTGTTGAGCTTCGTTGCACTGTTATGACTGACTGATGTGAGTGCATTTCAAGCACGACATACGCTTTCTCGGCTCCTGTCGCCATTTTGTCTCACTGCGCTCTCGAGCGCTCTGGCGGCAGAAACCTGAAGTGCGGCTTCAGCCGAACATAACTTTATGAGTTTTTCTACGTATCTGTAGTGTGTCGTGACCATATGTCAATGAATGGAGCTACAGTGAATTTATGAAATCGCTTCAATCATTTGTAATAGCCCTGTATATATCAATTCATGACATCCATCTTTACAAATTTTCTTTTTCTGGTGGACACACGTCCAGATCGTTCGCATATAGTAACTTCTCAAAACTCTGACATCTCTCTCTCCACATCCACCACTGCTGGCGGCCCACCTCCAACTGCACAATGCTACACCACTACTGGTGGCTCACCTCCCAACTGCGCAACGCTACGCACTGTTCACATCCAGCTGCCCTACACTACAATAGCGAATATTCCAACAATGCCAACCAGCCACAGACTGCACACAGCACAGTCGCTGATTTTCATACAGAGCGCTACATGTCGTTACCAACATAAAAACCTAAACAGCCTACTTACAAGTATTACAACGTTTTTTGATAAGACAGTACACAGAGGTGACAAAATTCATGGTGTGCTTCCTAAAATCGTGCTGGACCTAGTTTTGCCCGGCTTAGCGCAGCTACTTGATGTGCCATGGACCCAACAGGTTGAGCGACGCTGCCCCTTTAGCCTTCTATAACTGTGAAATTATTACCAGCGCATGAATTTGTGCTCGAACTGACCTCCGAATTGTGTCTCATAAATGTTCGATGGGATTCTTATCGGACCATCTGTGTGGTGAAATTATTCGCCCGAATTGTCCAGAATGTTCTTCAAATCAATGCTGAACAACTGTGGCCTGCAGATATGGCGCATTGGCATCCATGAAAATTCCATCGATTTTTGGGAACATGAAATCCATGAATGGCTGCAAATGGTCTCCAAATTGCCGAACATAGCCATTTACTGTCAATGATTGTTCTAGTGGGACAAGAGAGGACAGTCTACTCCATGTAAACGTAGCCCACACCGTTATGGAGCCACGATCAGCTTGTGCAATGGCCTGTTGAAAACATGGGCCCATGCCTTCGTGGGGTCTGCTCCACACTTGAACCCTACTGACTGTTCTTACCAACTGAATTCGCACTCATCTGACCAGACTACGGTTTTCCTGTCATCTAGGGCCCAACCGATATTGTCACGAGCCCAGCAGAGGCGCTGCAGGCGATGTCGCGCAGTTAGAAGGCATTCGCGTCGGTCATCTGCTGACATAGCCCTTGAACGCCCAATTTCGCCGCACTGTCCAAAAGGATACGGCAGTCGTACGTCCCACATTGTTTTCTACGGTTATTTCACGCAGTGTTGCTTGTCTGTTAGCACTGACAATTATACACAAACGCTACTGTTCTCGGTCGTTAAGTGAACGCCGTCGGCCACTGCATTGTCCGAGGTGAGAGAAAATTAAAAATTTGGTATTCTCGGCACACTCTTGACACTGTGGATCTTGGTATACTGAATTTCCTAACGATTTCCGAAATGCGTCTAGCTCCAAGTATCACTGCGCGTTCAAAGTCTGTTAATTGCCTTGGTGCGGCCATAACCACGTCGTAAACCTTTGCACGTGAATCACTTTAGTGCAAGCGTCAGCTCCGCCTACGCACTACCCTTTGACACCTTGCGTACACAATACTACCGCCATCTGTATAAGTGTACATCGCTAACCCATGATTTTTGTTACCTCAGTACGAGGTGCATTCAAGTTCTAAGGCCTCCAATTTTTTTTCTAATTAACTACTCACCCGAAATCGATGAAACTGGCGTTACTTCTCGACGTAATCGCCCTGAAGACCTACACATTTTTCACAACGCTGACGCCATGATTCCACGGCAGCGGCGAATGCTTCTTTAGGAGTCTGTTTTGACCACTGGAAAATCGCTGAGGCAATAGCAGCACGGCTGGTGAATATGCGGCCACGGAGAGTGTCTTTCATTGTTGGAAAAAGCCAAAAGTCACTAGGAGCCAGGTCAGGTGAGTAGGGAGCATGAGGAATCACTTCAAAGTTGTTATCACGAAGAAACTGTTGCGTAACGTTAGCTCGATGTGCAGGTGCATTGTCTCGGTGAAACAGCACACGCGCAGCCCTTCCCGGACGTTTTTGTTGCAGTGCAGGAAGGAATTTGTTCTTCAAAACATTTTCGTAGGATGCACCTGTTACCGTAGTGCCCTTTGGAACGCAATGGGTAAGGATTACGCCCTCGCTGTCCCAGAACATGGACACCATCATTTTTTCAGCACTGGCGGTTACCCAAAATTTTTTTTGGTGGCGGTGAATCTGTGTGCTTCCATTGAGCCGACTGGCGCTTTGTTTCTGGATTGAAAAATGGCATCCACGTCTCATCCATTGTCACAACCGATGAAAAGAAAGTCCCATTCGTGCTGTCGTTGCGTGTCAACATTGCTTGGCAACATGCCACACGGCAGCTGTGTGGTCATCCGTCAGCATTTGTGGCACCCACCTGGATGACACTTTTCGCATTTTCAGGTCGTCATGCAGGATTGTGTGCACAGAACCCACAGAAATGCCAACTCTGGAGGCGATCTGTTCAACAGTCATTCGGCAATCCCCCAAAACAATTCTCTCCACTTTCTCGATCGTGTCGTCAGACCGGCTTGTGCGAGCCCGAGGTTGTTTCGGTTTGTTGTCACATGATGTTCTGCCTTCATTAAACTGTCACACCCACGAACACACTTTTGACACATCCATAACTCCATCACCACATGTCTCCTTCAACTGTCGATGAATTTCAATTGGTTTCACACCACGCAAATTCAGAAAACGAATGATTGCACGCTGTTCAAGTAAGGAAAACTTCGCCATTTTAAGTATTTAAAACAGTTCTCATTCTTGCCGCTGGCGGTAAAATTCCATCTGCCGTACGGTGCTGCCATTTCTGGGACGTATTGACAATGAACGCGGCCTCATTTTAAAACAATGCGCATATTTCTATCTCTTTCCAGTCCGGAGAAAAAAAATCGGAGTCCTTAGAATTTGAATACACCTCGTATATTAACGTATGTATAAATTAGATTTCTTAATTGTTTCCTTTTTCATTAAGAGGACATTTCTGCAATCCTTCGAGAAATGATCTAAGAATGAATTAACATCTAACTAATTAACAAAATCACTGCATCGATGTGTGTGCTACATTGAGTAGCCTCAAAGACAGTGCTCTCGAATATTTCGTTCCGGGTCCACTGTGCCTCTAATCTAACGAACAACACACAGCAAACAGCATTCTGCAACACTAACCATTAGTCCAGCCTCTCCTCTAGATGCGGAAATTCTGTGGGCTAGACGAATCGGTTCCAGCGAGGCCCACTTTACCATGCCACCTCTTATCAGAAGAACTGCTGCCCTTTAAAAAGCGGAAGAATTTCCTAATTGGTCTATATAAAGATGGGAGACTGATCAGAGTTCGACAGTTTATCGTGGTCATTAATGACAAATCCTAGCACAGCTGAACAAAGACGGATCAGTAAATCACCTGTAGTTTGTTTGACGAAAGTACCCAGATATTCGAGTAAAGTAATTTGGGTGAAGCGAGAAAACTTAAAACAGGACGTCTAGATGGGGGTTTGAACTCCACAACTCCCGAAAACAACTCCAGTGTCCTAACTTCCATCCTACACAGTTGGCTAATATGTAATGTGTTTCAAGTAACCGCTATATCTCTTACATAATTTTTACATCGAGTTTAATGGACTACATTAAAACAGCAGCACCCAATGTGTTATGTGGTTATGTTGCGGTCTTCAGTGCAAAGACTGATTTTATGCAGCTCTCGATGCTACTCTATCCTGTGTAAGCCTCTTCATCTCCGTATAACTACTGCAACCTACATCCTTATAAATCTGCTTAGTTTATCCATCTCTTGGTCTCCCTCTACGATGTCTACCCCTCTCCCCCTCCCCCAAATCTTCCCTCCAATGCTAAATTGGTGATCCCTTGGTGTCTCAGAATCTGACCTATCAACTGATCCCTTTCTTTAGTCAAGTTATGCCACAAATTTCTTTTATTCTTCTGTACCACCACATTTCAAAAGCTTCTGTTCTCTTCTTGTCTAAACTGTTCATCGCCATGTTTCACTTCTATACCTGGCTACACTCCAGTAAAAAAAAAAAAAAAAAAAAAGGGGGGGGGGGAATGATCGTATGGTATTTTTGGCCGGGAGGCCCCCATTCGGGGGAGTTCGGCCGCCGTATTGCAAGTCCTTTCTTTTAGTTGACGCCACTTCGGCGAGTTGCGAGTCAACGATGATGAAAATGATAATGAAGGACACTAAGCACCCAGTGCCCTGCCGGGAATGGAACCGGGGCCCTGTGCGTGGTAGGCGGTAACGCTATCGCTACGATATGGAGGCGGACGCTACACTCCAGTGTAAGTCTGTATTCGATGTTAACAAATTTCTCTTCTCATTGCTAGTCTACATTTTATATCCCTTCTACTTCGGCAATCATCAGCTACTTTAAGTGTCTCATTCCCTCATCGAACTCCCTCGGCATCACGTGATTTATTTAGACCACTTCATTGTTTTGATTTTGTTGATGTTCACCTTATACCCTCCTTTCAAGTCACTGTCCATTCCGTTCAACTGCTCCTTCAAGTCCTTTGCTGTCCCTGACAGAATTACTATGTCATCAACAAACCTCAAACATTTTATTTCTTCTCCCTGAACTTTAATTCCTTTTCCAAATTTTTCTTTTGATTCCTTTATTGCTTGTTCAATGTACAAATTAAATAACATCGGGGATAGGCTACAACTCTGTCTCACTCCTTTCTCAACCACTGCCACTCTTTCACGTCCCTTGACTCTTATAACTGCTGCCTGTTTTCTGTACAAGTTGTTAATAGCCTTCCGCTCCTTGTATTTTACCAGTTTTGCCTCTGCTACCTCCAGACATTCAAAGAGAGCGTTTCAATCAACGCTGTCAAAAGCTTGCTCTAAGTCTACAACTGGTATAAATATAGGTTCGCCTTTCCTTAACCTATCCTCTAAGAGAAGTCCTAGGGACAGTATTGCCCCACGTATTCCTACATTTCTCCAGACTCCAAACTGACCTTCGCCTATGTCAGCTTCTGCCGGCTTGTCCAATCTTCTGCAAGGAATTCATGTTAGTATTTTGCAACCATAACTCATTGTACTGACAGTTCGGTAATATTCGCACCTGTGAGCACCTGCTTTCTTCTGAATTGGAATTATTACAGTCTTCTGGAATGTCTGAGGATATTTCACCTGTCTCATTCATCTTGCACACCACATGGAAGAGTTTTGTCATGACTGGCTCTCCCAAGGCTATCAGTAGTTCTGACGCAATGTCGTCTACTCCTGGGACCTTGTTTCGACTTAGGTCTTCCAGTGCTCTGTCAGATTCTTCTTGCAGTGTCATATCTACCATCTCATCTTCATCTACATTCGCTTAAATTTCTATAATATTACCTTCAATTTCATCTCCCTTGTATAGACTCTCAACGTACTGTTTCACCTTGTTTTCTTAGACTGGTTTTCCATCTGAGCTCTCGATATTCATACAGGTGGTTCGCTTTTCTCGAAAGGCCTCTTTAAATTTCCTGTAGGTGGTATCTATCTTTCCCCTAGTGAAACACGCTTCTAAATACTTACATTTGTATTCTAGCCATTCTTGCTTAGCCATTTTGCACTTCCTGTCAATTTCATTTTTAGACGTTTGTACTCCGTTATTTCCTTCCGCCTGCTTCATTTGCTGCATTTTTATATTTTCTTCTTTCATCAATTAAATTCAGTGTTTCCTGTGTTATTCAAGAGTTTCTACTATTCCTTTTTTTAACCTACTTGAGCCTCTGTTGCTCTATCTATTTCATCCCTTAAAGCTACCCATTCGTCCTCTACTGTATTTCTTTTCTCTGTCCTAGTTAACTGTTGCCTAATGCTCCCTCTGAAACTCTCTCCAACCTCTGGTTCTTTCAACTTATTCAGGTCCCATTTCTTTAATTTCCTACCTTTCTGCAATTTCTTCAGTTTTAATCTACAGTTCATAACCAATAAATTGTGGTCAGAGTTGACGTCTGCCCCTGAGAAAGTCTTGCAGTTTAAAAAATGTTCCGAAATCTACGTCTTACCATTAAATAATCAGTATGAAACCTTTCAGTGTCTCCAGATGTCTTTCACGTATACAGCCTTCTTTCATGGCTCTTCTATCAAGTGTTAGCGATGATTAAATTATTCTCTGTGCAAAATTCTACCAGACGGCTTCCTCTTTCATTCCTTTTCCTGAGCCTAAATTCAATTTCTGTTTCTCCGTCTCTTCCTTTTCCTCATCAAAACTATTATATATGAGTTACTTAACTGACACATGAATGGTCCGATTCGACACATGGAAATCTGGCCCGATTTTTTTAATTACTCTCACCAAATTACACTGTTTTAAATTTAGCTGTTTAAAATAACTAACCGTATTTTTTGATCGAATGTTGATGAATATAGTAGTGTGGTAAGTAACGGACGCATACTCTCAGCTACTTGTGCATCTGCAAAGAGACAAGTAACCACAAATCCATCGTCACCTACCTCGCCGTCCTCGACAGTCTGAAGTCGCAAGTGATATATTACCTGAAATGCAAATATAATTACCGTAATATTTTGAGATGTACAGAAAAATGAGCATATAAATATGTTGACATTCGTTGTAATGTTTTGCATGGGTTGCTAACTGAATTTATGTCTTGGCGTAGGTTCTCTAGTATTGCTTTTTATAGTAATATGGGATCCTGTTACCGTTCTGAGTCGTGTGACGCTACAGTATGAAGAATGCAGTATGAATGCCATAATCATCTAATTCTTGAGTATGAGTTTTTGGTTAAATTCTTTTTCGTGGGAACTCATTGGAACGGTGTCGACTTTTAGACAAAGGCTGTAGAAAATTAGATGAAATAGGAAATATAAGCAACAATTTGGGAAAAATGATTCCAGAAAAGAAGGTAATGTTGCTACGGGTGATGACGAAGACTGCCTTTCCAGCACAAAAGTAACACTATACGGCCTGGAATAGGTTTTTAGTGACAATAAAAGACTGCAGTTTTTTATTGAATGAATGAAAATGGTTAAGTAAAGCATTTTTTTAGTAAAACGCGACTTTGAATTGTAAAAGTTGAAGGAAGAATTATATTAAAAAGGAATCCGCATCCAAATAAACTCAGGAGTGTCTGAAAGAAGGAGTTTCCAGAAATCAGACGGGAGGGGAGGTCAGGAGACTACAAAATTTATTTCTGGATAACTTGTAGAACAAATACTATTAATCACTAATGTTTTTTCATATTCCATTTCTGTGCATACCGACACGGTAACTATTACAAACACTGGATACTGTGTAAGCCTCGCAGTGACGTGAATAGTAATTGAGGACATACGTCTAGTACTGCTCTTACCAGAAGTTTCTATAAAGAGGTCGGAAGTGAAGCTATAATCCTCCGAAGCAAATTACTTAAACACAATAAAGTGCGGCGTAATAATTGTCGGTGCACAGTGATTCATCTAGCTACCATGACTGCTGTTGGAAGAGGCAAAGTTGATCGCACGCGTCACCTTTGAACTCTCGGTCATCCACTGGTGACTGTCATAAGAGTGACAACGACGAAGAAATACGCAGCACGTGCCTCACGCTTATTCTACCACCGAGAACAATTGTAACGATTCTGGCGAAGCCACTATCTGCTAGGTGTCTTCTGCGGCCTCATCGATTTTTTTCTCTAGGTTAGACGCGCCTGGAAGTCACCTTAAACCTATCACAGTACAAGCTTTTTATTACCTTTTGTAAGAACGTATTGCGAAGGATAGACATGGAATAAAATGAGCCGGCCGCGGTGGCCGAGCGGTTCCAGGCGCTACAGTCTGGAACCGCGCGACCGCTACGGTCGCAGGTTCGAATCCTGCCTCGGGCATGGATGTGTGTGATGTCCTTAGGTTAGTTAGGTTTAAGTAGTTCTAAGTTCTAGGGGACTGGTGACCTCAGAAGTTAAGTCCCATAGTGCTCAGAGATATTTGAACCAGTTTTGAATAAAATGAACGATGGATTTGAAGCACCGAGGCGACACACAGCATACTTCTCTCCAAAACAGTCAGTGCGAAAACAAAGGTGCACTTTTCACATTTTTCGAATGCAGAGCAACGAAGGAGAATGGTATCATTTTTCTTCACTGTAAGGGTACTGCAACACTAAAACAACTATGCGTCCCAAATCTGAGACAAACCTGACAACTGGGTCCTTCATTGTGACTAAGAACTGGTTGGTCAGTGTGATATTTCGTGCGGTACAGTTAGCTGTAATGTTTTCACCCTTCTTGAACATCGAGTCTATAATCCTGAGTTTCCTTGTTCAAATGTTCAAATGTGTGTGAAATCTTATGGGACTTAACTGCTAAGGTCATCAGTCCCTAAGCTTACACACTACTTAACCTAAATTATCCTAAGGACAAACACACACACCCATGCCCGAGGGAGGACTCGAACCTCCGCCGGGACCAGCCGCACAGTCCATGACTGTAGCGCCTCAAACCGCTCGGCTAATCCCGCGCGGCCCTGAGTTTCCTCCGTGTGACTGTAGCAGGGTTCCAAATCTCCATAAATATAATGGAAAGGCATTCTTCTAGAGCTGGAACAACCGTATGTATTCTCTATTAGAAACTTTATAACGAACTGCGCAATACGAATGAAATAGGAGACATGGCCAACAACTTCATACGAAGCTACGGCGATCCATCTGAAGCTCGTACGCTTTAAAGAAGAAAATCATTGGCTTTACTAGCTTTGTTTGTATGGGTTTATAGCAAAGCTCAGCTGAGATTTCGTGGCGCTATCTAAAGATAAGACAGGATCATGAAACACGGCTTACATATAAAATCAGAATGACTTACTCATAAAATTCAGTGTTATAAGAAAACTATCGATCGTGCCTCTTCACTAACTGGAGTACAGTACACTATACTTACAAATGGACTGAGCAGGAAAGCTGATTACTAAGTTGGGTACTCGATGCGATCAATGCTAAAACTTCTCTAATTCGATAAGAGATTCAGATCTAACCAAGCTGTTGCTCCTACAGTGTTTTGTTTTAATTTTTTAGGTACCTGAGAGCGCTTATAACGGAGAACTCCTCATTCGAAGAGGAGATTAACGTCAGGATCGAGGCAGGAAACCCATCCTTCTATAGCCTAACAAAACTGCTTCGGTCCAAATTCGAACGCTTCAAGATTTGGCTATATAAAATCCTGAAGAAAAATCAAGACACGTACATGGGATTCGTCGACCTGAAAAAAAAGCTTTCGACAATGTAACATTGTTCAAGATGTTCGAAATTCTGAGAAAAATAGGGGTTAGCTATAGGGAAAATGGGTAATATACAATGGAATACCAAGAACGAAGTGCTCCGATTAAATAGGGTGCAGGATAGAGATGTAGTCTTTCGCCCTTACCATTCAATCTATGCATCGAAGAAGCAAGGACGGAAATAGAAGAAAGGCTCAAGGGTGGGATTAAAATTCAGGATGAAAGACTATCGGTGGTTAGAGTCACTGATGAGACTGCTATCCTCAGTGAAACTGAAGAATAATTGCATGATCTCCTGAATGGAATGAACAGTCTGGTGAGTACAGAACATGGATTGAAAGTAAATCGAAGAAAGACGAAAGTAATGAGAAGTAGCAGAAATGAGAACAGTGAGAAACTTAATATCAAACTTGTGGATCACGAAGCAGACGAAATTAAGGAATTCTGCTACATACACAGCAAAGGAACCCATGATGGACGGAGTAAGAAGGACATTAAAAGCAGACTAGCACTGGCAAAAAAAGCGCATTTCTGACCAAAGGAAGTCTGCTAGTGTCAAACACAGGCCTCAGTTTGAGAAAGAAATTTCTGGGAAAGTACGTTTGAAGCACACCATTGTATGGCTATGGAACGTGGACTGTAGGGAAACCGGAATGGAAGAGACTCGAAGCATTTGAGATGTGTGCTTCAGAAGAATGTTGAATATTGGGTGGACTGATAGGGTAAGGAATGAGGAGTTTCTCCGCAGAATCGGTGAGGGAAGGAATGTATGGAAAATACTGATTGAAAGAAAGGACAGGATGAAAGAACACTTGTTAAGACATCAGGGAATAACATCCATGGTACTAGAGGGGAATACCAGAGGGAGCTGTAGAGGGCAAAAGCTGTAGAGGAAGACAGAGATTGGAATACATGCAGCAAAATCTTGAAGACATAAACTGAAAGTGCTGCTCCGAGGTGAAAAGGCTGCCACTGGAGAGGAATTCGTGGCAGGCCGCATCAAACCAGTCTGAAGACTTATTACTCAGATAAATAAATGAATCCTTATCCAACCCGTGTGGTTGCGAGACGTGGAGTATCCGGAAGCAAAATTTCTCACATTTGAGAGAAAAGCGCTGTGGAAGGTATCTGGTGGATGTTGTACTCAAACACAGTTGAATGGAGGATCAGAAACAACCATGAGCTGGATGAACTGTACATTGATGCCAGTATAGCAGGAATTATCAGAAGCAAGCGACTACATTGGGCGAGGCATTACGCTCGGTTGGAAGACGACAGATGGCCATAGGAATTTCCGGATTTCGTCCTCACAGGTGAGAGATTTCTGGGAAGGCAAGGAAGACATGGAGTGGCCTCCATGAACACCTGAAATCAGCGATAGATGTGGATGAATGACAGATGACGGCAATGGATAGAAGGAGAAGGAAACTTGTAGCCACCCGCGGTCCGTTAAGCCTGATGGCGCAAAAGTTAGAAAAAAAAGAAATACAGCAGCAATAAGGGAAGTGCCTTCATTTAAATGCCTCATGTAACAATATTTCTCTTTTACCCTTTAAAAATCCGTATTTTTTTAAATTTATGGACAATGTATATTTTCTTTTTCGGTATTCGTTTCTAAGATTGTTTTGAGCCAGGTCCCCAAGATAGTCTATCCTGTGCAAACCTCTTAATCTTCGGATGACTAATGCAACCTACATCCACTTGAATCTGCTTACTGTAATCATCCCTTAGTCGTCCTCTACAATTTTTACCGCACACAATTCCCTCCATTACCAAATTGACGGTTCTTTGATACCCCAAGTTGAATGCTATCATTCAGTCCCTTTCTTCTTTCCCCAATTCTATTAGTCACTCGACCTAACCACCTAATCTACAGCATCCTTCTATACCAGCACATGCCAAAGGCTTCTATTCTCTTCTCCTCTGAACTGCTTATCGTCAATGTTGTAATTCCGTACGAAACATTCCACACAAATATCTTCAGGAAAGACCCCGTGACACTTATATTTATATTAGAAGTTAAGAAATGCATCTTATTTAGAAATGTTTTCCTTTGTGTAGCAAGTCTGTATTTTATATCCTCTACTTCGACCATCATCAGCTATTTTGCTGCCCAAATAGCAAAACGGATTTACTACTGTTAGAGTCTCAGGTCTTAATCTAATTCTCTCAGCATCATCTGATTGAACTGGGCTGCATTCCATTAGCCACGTTTTACTTTTGTTGACGTTCGTTTTGTAATCCATTTTAAGATACTAACCATTCTGTACAACTGCTCTTCAAAGACTTCTCCCGTCAAATGGTTCAAATGGCTCTGAGCACTATGGACTTAACTTCTGAGGACATCAGTCCTCTAGAACTTAGAACTACTTAAACCTAACTAACCTAAGGACATCACACACATCCACGCCTGAGGCAGGATTCGAAACTGCGACGTAGCGGTCGCGCGGTTCCAGGCTGTAGCGCCTAGAACCGCTCGGCCACTCCGGCCGGCCTTCTCCCGTCTGTTTGAGAATTATACTGTGGTGACAAAAATCACGGGGTATCTCCTAATATCGTGTCCGACCTTCTTTTGCCCGACATATTGCAGCAACTCGACGTGGCATGGACCCAACAAATTGCTGGAAGCCCTCTGCAGAAACATTGGGCCATGCTGCCCCTATAGCCCTCCATAATTGCGAAAGTTGCCGGTGCAGAATTTTGTGCACGAACTAACCACTCGATTATGTCCCACAAATGTTCGACGGAACTCACATTGGGCGATCAGGTGGCCAAATCATTCGCTCGAACTGTACAGAATGTTCTTCAAACCAATCGCGAACAATTGTGGCCTGATGACATGGCGCATTGTTTTCCATAAAACTACCATTGTTGTTTGGGCGTAGGAAGTCCATGAATGGCTGCAGATGGTCTCATAGTAACCGAACATAACCATTTCCAGTCAATGATCCGTTCAGTTGCACTAGAGGACCCAGTCCATTCCATCTACACACAGACCACACCATTATGGAGCCACCACCAGCTTACGCAGTGCCTCGTTGACAACCTGGGTCTAACAAGGGGAGGCCGCCAATTGTGAAATTCAGATTCGATTCATACTGCGCATAATAAAAGCTCATGGCCAGAGGTGTAATGTGGCAAAGCACCAAGATGCACTTCTCAGCCGTTGTCGAGAAAATCGACAGTTAAAAGAAACCGTTGCAGTGAAATACTCTACGAGCAATAATTTTCTACAGCGTCGTGGCGCAGCGGTTAGCGCTCGGGTTCGTAATCCGAATGTCGCCGGATCGAATATCGCGCTATGCAATTTTTTTATTAGTTTTTTGTAATTCATATATATATATATATATATATATATATATATATATATATATATATATATAAACTATTAATGAATTGCTTATCCATGTTGGTGAAGGCGGATCGCTCTTCAATTGTACCGCCTCCATTTTTCCGTTTTTTTAACAGGGTGTACCAAAGCTCTCCCGTCCGCACTGATTTTCGACGATGTTATAAGTTGCGCTCGGGACCGCATCTACCTTCTTTCGAAGTTAGCAGGCAACTACGCTGTTATGTGGCGGCTCGTTTCGGCCCATTCAACATCTGTCCTTCAAGTCTAACGGGCGAGTAACGGAGTTTATATTTCATACCTGCCACAGCAAATTTGTGTTCGTGGGGTCTCTATTCCAATTCGAACGTTTGACTTACGCTATACGTATTCGTTTCGGAATACCGTTTCTACGTCTTCCGTTAACTATACGTGGTTAACATTATGAAGACAATTAATAACATTTGTCAAATACATAATGATGTTCGAAGTCGCCAGTTTTTCCACGACAAACGAGTTTCAACAACTTATTATATGCATAATTATTACAACTGATTGCCGGGAATTATATATATATATATATATATATATATATATATATATATATATATATATATGAATTACAAAAAACAAATACTAAAAAAAAGGTTGCATTGCGCGAGATTCGGTCCGGCGACCTTCGGATTACGAACCCGAGCGCTTACCGCTGCGCCACGACGCTGTAGAAAACTATTGCTCGTAGAGAGTATTTCACCGCAACGGTTTCTTTTAACTGTCGATTTTCTCGACAACGGCTGAGAAGTGCATCTTGGTGCTTTGCCACATTACACCTCTGGCCATGAGCTTTTATTATGCGCAGTATGAATCGAATCTGAATTTCACAATTGGCGGCCTCCCCTTGTAAGGTTTCATAGGCCTGCACCATCAGCTCTTACCGACTGCAACCGGGAGTCACCTGACCATGCCACTGTTTTCCAGTCGTCTACGGTCCAACCGAAATGGTCACGAGCTCAGGAGAGGCGACAGCGCCACGATGCAGTATGGAAATAAGTACTAGCACGGTGTGAAACAAAATTGTTATTAGTTATAATGTTACAACTATTAACAAAGCGTATTTGGTTGCAGATAGTCTGAAGATGGTGATAATGGCGAAATAGGCCTATTGCTAATGTAAAACGTCTAGCGAAAGGTAGATTGAATTAAGCCTTTCACATTTCTCTTTTTAACTTCTCTGACCTCCGCTGTCAAGAGATCTAACATTCCACATCCCGATCCGTAGACTGCCAGTTTTGTTTTTCCTGATGACGATATCGTTCTCAGTAGTCCTCGCTGTGCGACCCGAATGTGGGACTGTTTTACTTCCGGATTATTTTACAGATGAGGATTCCATCATCATTTAACTTCAGAGTAGAGCTGCTTGCCCCCAGGAAATGTTACGTCTGTTATTTCCTCTTGCTCGCAGCCCTTCGCAATACCAGCTAACGTTACAATGCCAGATCAATGAATCATCCAGATTCTTTCCCTTCTACTGAAAAGGGAAAGACCATTGGCTATCTGGCCTCTCCACAGGTAGCCCGCGTTGTGGTCGCACCTGCAGTACAGCTATCTGAATCGCTGGGACATACCAGCCACCCCACCTTGGCAAGGTCCAAGATGTGTGGGGGGATATACAAAGTAGATTAACGGAATTAGGAGCGTTGGAAATATGGTTTTTATCTACAGTACCAGATCTGGATTCAAGCATTATCAAAATGGTTCAAATGGCTCTGAGCACTATGGGACTTAACATCTGTGGTCATCAGTCCCCTAGAACTTAAGAACTACTTAAACCTAACTAACCTAAGGACATCACACACATCCATGCCCAAGGCAGGATTCGAACCTGCGACCGTAGCAGTCGCGCGGAAGCATTATCCACACCTGTTCAAAAAACGTAATGGATCCTGCCTCCACTTGTGAGATTAATTTTATTACTTGATTCGAAATCAAGTGATTATAAATGACTGGAGGCAAATAATGTAGGTGGCTTGGTAGAGATTCAGAAATGCAAACTTCCATGGACGATGTCAAGGCAGAATCTGATACGTGTGCACTAACAAAATGAGCACAGAATCTAAAGTTGTATTTCAATCCACCTAAAACCTAAGTGATCCTTGTTTATTATTGTAGGCTCATTAACTAAATTTCAGAAACCAGCACGATTGACCAAGGACACTTCTTCAAGACCCAAATACAAACTACAGCAGACAGGGCTGAAAAAAATTACTACAAACACAGGCAAGGAGAAACATAGCAATCTTCCGGTACACATTTGAGAATAAAGTACTGTGCAGAATTCGAATCCGTTATATATTTTGCGGGAAGCACATGGATATACGCAGTTCATACACATTAATGTGACCAACGCCTATGTTCGATGTCAACGTGCAAAAACCACTCACAGGCGGCAGATGGCAGCACTAGCAGCGGAGGGTATATAAAGCGTGTCCGGGGGACGCGGAAAACACTACAGTCGTTGTCGTAACGTGGAAACTGAGCGATTTATCTGGCATCCAAAAGCGCTTGATCACTGGCTTTCAGGCCAACGGTGAGAGCATTTCCGAGGCAGCTAAGGTTGTAGACTGTTCGCGTGCTGCTGTGTTTAAAGGATACCATACATGGCCAAATGGGACCATCCAAAACCAGCGCCGAGGCATTTGTGGTGCAACACGGGCCATAGATGACAGGGGCGGGCCGGCCAGGTTGGCCGAGCGCTTCTAGGCGCTACAGTCTGGAACCGCGCGACCGCTACTGTCGCAGGTTCGAATCCTGCCTCGGGCACGGATGTTTGTGATGTCCTTACGTTAGTTAGGTTTAATTAGTTCTAAGTTCTAGGGGACTGATGACCTCAGAAGTTAAGTCCCATAGTGCTCAGAGCCATTTGAAGCATTTGACAGGGGCGGACGACGGCTGGGGAGAAATGTACGGTAGAATAGAGGTGCAACTGTTGAGCAACCGCCCATCCAGATGAACCAAGGGTCTACCAATAGTTTCTCCTCCACGACCATGCAGATAGTTTTGCTGTGTATGGGCCTCTGCAGCAGATGGCCACTGGCGTGTACGGCAATCGTCAAAATGGCACAGGCCAGATGATGGCGCGTTATGGTCTGGAGAATGTTTTCGTGGCATACCCTCTGTAATCTCGTCCTTCTGGAAGGAACAGTGGATCAACACAAGAGTGCGACTACCTTTGGGGACCATGTCCACCCCAACATGCAGTTTGTGTGTTCTTCAGCACAAAGGCGTGTACCAGCAGGACAACGCAACATGTCACACAGATTGCAGTGTACGTGCGTGGTTCGAAGTGCACCAGGATGAGTCTGCGGGACTCCCCTGGTCAACAGACTCCTCGAATTTAAACGTAGTCAAAAATCGATGGGATCGCCTCGATCGGGCTGTTCGCAGCACGGATCCTCAACCAAGAAATGTAGTCCAGCTGGCCGCGGCACCGGAGTCAGCTTGGCTCTACATCTACATCTACATACATGCTCTGCAATCCACCATACGGTGCGTGGCGGAGGGTACCTCGTACCACAACTAGCATCTTCTCTCCCTGTTCCACTCCCAAACAGAACGAGGGAAAAATGACTGCCTATATGCCTCTGTACGAGCCCTAATCTCTCTTATCTTTGTGGTCTTTCCGCGAAATATAAGATGGCGGCAGTAAAACTGTACTGCAGTCAGCCTTAAATGCTGGTTCTCTAAATTTCCTCAGTAGCGATTCACGAAAAGAACGCCTCCTTTCCTCTAGAGACTCCCACCCGAATTCCTGAAGCATTTCCGTAACACTCGCGTGATGATCTAACCTACCAGTAATAAATCTGTGAGCCCGTTTCTGAATTGCCTCTATGTCCTCCCTCAATTCGACCTGATAGGGATCCCAAACGCTCGAGCAGTACTCAAGAATAGGCCGTATTAGTGTTTTATAAGCGGTCTCCTTTACAGGTGAACCACATCTTCCCAAAATTCTACCAATGAACCGAAGACGGCTATCCGCCTTCCCCACAACTGCCATTACATGCTTGTCCCACTTCATATCGCTCTGCAATGTTACGCCCAAATATTTAATCGACGTGACTGTGTCAAGCGCTACACTACTAATGGAGTATTCAAACATTACCTGCACCATGCTTTTAAACGTAAATGGACAGATATAAATATCTCTCTCAAAGCAAAGGGTCTAGGAGTAAAAATAAATGTAAAGCTAGTTTGGGTTGAGCGCTTAACTACAATTACTTTTGAATACATTATGGGAGTGGCAGTGATCAGTGTGTTACAAATATTCACTATTAAAAACAGTCTTGATCATGATTTACTTATCAAGGTGACCGGTTTCGACCACTACTGTGGTCATCTTCAGACCATTGGGTAGGAACCTCTTTCTGTTGGAGAATCACAACTCGGTAGTGATTCTCCAACAGAAAAGAGGTTCCTACTCAATGGTCTGAAGATGACCACAGTAGTGGTCGAAACCGGTCACCTTGATAAGTAAATCGTGATCAGGACCGTTTTTAATAGTAAACTTAACTAAGACTTTGAAAAGGACATCAGCATTAGAAAATTGTAGCGAAATGCAGGAAGATCTGCAGCGGATAGGCACTTGGTGCAGGGAGTGGCAACTGTCCCTTAACATAGACAAATGTAATGTATTGCGAATACATAGAAAGAAGGATCCTTTATTGTATGATTATATGATAGCGGAACAAAAACTGGTAGCAGTTACTTCTGTAAAATATCTGGGAGTATGCGTGCGGAACGATTTGAAGTGGAATGATCATATAAAATTAATTGTTGGTAAGGCGGGTACCAGGTTGAGATTCATTGGGAGAGTGCTTAGAAAATGTAGTCCAGCAACAAAGGAGGTGGCTTACAAAACACTCGTTCGACCTATACTTGAGTATTGCTCATCAGTGTGGGATCCGTACCAGATCGGGTTGACGGAGGAGATAGAGAAGATCCAAAGAAGAGCGGCGCGTTTCGTCACAGGGTTATTTGGTAACCGTGATAGCGTTACGGAGATGTTTAATAAACTCAAGTGGCAGACTCTGCAAGAGAGGCGCTCTGCATCGCGGTGTAGCTTGCTCGCCAGGTTTCGAGAGGGTGCGTTTCTGGATGAGGTATCGAGTATATTGCTTCCCCCTACTTATACCTCCCGAGGAGATCACGAATGTAAAATTAGAGAGATTAGAGCGCGCACGGAGGCTTTCAGACAGTCGTTCTTCCCGCGAACCATACGCGACTGGAACAGGAAAGGGAGGTAATGACAGTGGCACGTAAAGTGCCCTCCGCCACACACCGTTGGGTGGCTTGCGGAGTATGAATGTAGATGTAGATGTAGATGTAGCATCTCCCCATGCCCTACAAAAGTAAGTACTATCTTTTAGAGGCTGAAAAAGAAACTTGTACAAATGCTGTTACTTCAGTTTGTTGGTTTCTGCGATGTTTTCAACGATGCTGTTATGCAAGGTGATTCCCACGTAAGTTCGCGGTGCTTGGAGTTGGTGATGAGTACGTGCATACACTATATGTCTGTGCCCTCCGACTTTTATTCACATTTCGTCAGCTTACGCACAGCTATTCCATCTACGTGCAGAAAAGCTCGGATACTTCAGTACATTCTGTCTACTTTAACATCTTATCAACGTGTATCTCACATCTTTCCTCAGCCTTGACTCTCATGTTTAAACAACACCCGAAACACTCGTTTCCGTCAGAGCTAATCCCTACTGTCCCAATCCATCACTTAGCTGCCGTCCCTACCTCCGTTTGAGTAAGAGGTAAGCTACTATGGAATGATCTCAATCACTATGTCAGAGAACAAAATAATAGACGTCCCTCTTAAGCTTCAACAGACAGTTAATGACATATCTAGTAAAACCCATGATAGTAACTCTTCTGTTTGCACCCGTTACTTCATTACAACTGTGTACCCTTGTTTCCCACCAGACCTTTCTAGTTTATCCGTTCCTCTAGCTGATGGAGTATATCCGAATTTCTCTCCCTCAGAACTCGCTACGCAGAAAATATCACTTTTGGGCACTCGTAAATACACTCCTATCTTCTGCTTTCACCATTAATACTGTTGGTATTTTTAACAGTAATAGAACAGCAAATATTACTGCTATTAATTCTTAGTCAGTACTATTAATCTACGTAGTCCAGTCACATTATTGCGCACGTCAACGCTCAGTAAGAACTCACAGACGGCAGATGGCAGCACCAGCAGTCGCGGGTATTAAAAAGCGTGCCAGGGGAAAGCAGAAAATGGTGCAGTCGTTGTCGTAATACGGAAACAGAGCGATTTATGTGGCATCCAAAAGGGCATGACCATCGGCTTTCAGGCCAAGGGTGGAGCATTTCCGAAATACCTATAGTTTGTAGACTGTCCGCATGCCGCCGTGGTTCAAGTATACCGTGCATGGCAAAATGACGTATCCGAAACCGGCTTCGGGGCAAATACGGTGCACCATGAACCACAATTGACAGGTCTTCGTTGATCCGTTATGGATCGCGGGACGACGGCTGGAATGAACTTCTTGATGCAATAATTTACCAACAGCCGTATGATTTGTAGAAGTTTATTTTATTTTATGAACTTCTATGTGCTACCAGTTTCGGCATTGCATTAATGCCATCTTCAGGCCCCACTCGTCATAGTCGTAAAATCGCTTTACACGGAAGGAGCCATATAACTGGATCCGTGAATCAATCGTCCTGCAACAGCTCTTGATGTCGCCTGGCCACCAAGTGTCATTCATCTCTAATGTGCTTGATTGCCTGTTTCGGAGCCCGACAGTCACAAACCGGAGACTCTGTAGCACCCCATTTGTAAAGAGAGCTTGCACATCGTCCATGCCCAGTACGGGCTCTGTTCAATTTGACCCACAGTTTCCCGTCGTGTTCTGTGCCATCAGTATCACAATTATACTTTCAGAGCCACTTACGCTCTTCAGGATTTTCAGTAAGTTCACAGCTCTGGTTCCACAAGTCTCTCACCCCAGTATTACTGGCATCTAGCTGTTCTGCTTACCGTAACGGTGGGATTCTTGAACGGAGTCTATTTCGTCGTAAACATGGTATGTCTTCCTGTGTGGGCAATTCCAGGTTCTCCTGTTGTTGTTGTTGTGGTCTTCAGTCCTGAGACTGGTTTGATGCAGCTCTCCATGCTACGCTATCCTGTGCAAGCTTCTTCATCTCCCAGTACCTACTGCAACCTACATCCTTCTGAATCTGCTTAGTGTATTCATCTCTTGGTCTCCCTCTACGATTTTTACCCTCCACGCTGCCCTCCAATGCTAAATTTGTGATCCCTTGATGCCTCAAAACATGTCCTACCAACCGATCCCTTCTTCTAATCAAGTTGTTCCACAAAATTCTCTTCTCCCCAATCCTATTCAATACCTCCTCATTAGTTACGTGATCTACCCACCTTATCTTCAGCATTCTTCTGTAGCACCACATTTCGAAAGCTTCTATTCTCTTCTTGTCCAAACTGGTTATCGTCCATGTTTCACTTCCATACATGGCTACACTCCATACAAATTCTTTCAGAAACGACTTCCTGACACTTAAATCTATACTCGATGTTAACAAATTTCTCTTCTTCAGAAACGATTTCTATGCCATTGCCAGTCTACATTTTATATCCTCTCTGCTTCGACCATCATCAGTTATTTTACTCCCTAAATAGCAAAACTCCTTTACTACTTTAAGTGACTCATTTCCTAATCTAATCCCCTCAGCATCACCCGATTTAATTTGACTACATTCCATTATCCTCGTTTTGCTTTTGTTGATGTTCATCTTATATTCTCCTTTCAAGACACTGTCCATTTTGTTCAACTGCTCTTCCAAGTCCTTTGCTGTCTCCGACAGAATTACAATGTCATCGGCGAACCTCAAAGTTTTTACTTCTTCTCCATGAATTTTAATACCTACTCCGAATTTTTCTTTTGTTTCCTTTACTGCTTGCTCAATATACAGATTGAATAACACCGGGGAGAGGCTACAACCCTGTCTCACTCCTTTCCCAACCACTGCTTCCCTTTCATGCCCCTCGACTCTTATAACTGCCATCTGGTTTCTGTACAAATTGTAAATAGCCTTTCGCTCCCTGTATTTTACCCCTGCCACCTTCATAATTTGAAAGAGAGTATTCCAGTTAACATTGTCAAAAGCTTTCTCTAAGTCTACAAATGCTAGAAACGTAGGTTTGCCTTTCCTTAATCTTTCTTCTAAGATAAGTCGTAAGGTCAGTATTGCCTCACGTGTTCCAGTGTTTCTACGGAATCCAAACTGATCTTCCCCGAGGTCCGCTTCTACCAGTTTTTCCATTCGTCTGTAAAGAATTCGCGTTAGTATTTTGCAGCTGTGACTTATTAAACTGATAGTTCGGTAATTTTCACATCTCTCAACACCTGCTTTCTTTGGTATTGGAATTATTATATTCTTCTTGAAGTCTGTGGGTATTTCGCCTGTCTCATACATCTTGCTCACCAGATGGTAGAGGTTTGTCACGACTGGCTCTCCCAAGGCCATCAGTAGTTCTAATGGAATGTTGTCTACTCCCGTGGCCTTGTTTCGACTCAGGTCTTTCAGTGCTCTGTCAAACTCTTCACGCAGTATCTTATCTCCCATTTCATCTTCATCTACATCCTCTTCCAATTCCATAATATTGTCCTCAAGTACATCGCCCTTGTATAAACCCTCTATATACTCCTTCCACCTTTCTGCCTTCCCTTCTTTGCTTAGAACTGGGTTGCCATCTGAGCTCTTGATATTCATACATGTGGTTCTCTTCTCTCCAAAGGTCTCTTTAATTTTCCTGTAGGCAGTATCTATCTTACCCCTAGTGAGACAAGACTCTACATCCTTACATTTGTCCTCTAGCCACCCCTGCTTAGCTATTTTACACTTCCTGTCGATCTCATTTTTGAGACGTTTGTATTCCTTTTTGCCTGCTTCATTTACTGCATTTTTATATTTTCTCCTTTCATCAATTAAATTCAATATTTCTTCTGTTACCCAAGGATTTCTATTAGCCCTCGTCTTTTTACCTACTTGATCCTCTGCTGCCTTCACTACTTCATCCCTCAGAGCTACCCATTCTTCTTCTACTGTATTTCTTTCCCCCATTCCTGTCAATTGTTCCCTTATGCTCTCCCTGAAACTCTCTACAACCTCTGGTTCTTTCAGTTTATCCAGGTCCCATCTCCTTAAATTCCCACCTTTTTGCAGTTTCTTCAGTTTCAATCTGCAGTTCATAACCAATAGATTGTGGTCAGAATCCACATCTGCCCCTGGTAATGTCTTACAATTTAAAACCTGGTTCCTAAATCTCTGTCTTACCATTATATAATCTATCTGATACCTTTTAGTATCTCCAGGATTCTTCCAGGTATACAACCTTCTTTTATGATTCTTGAACCAAGTGTTAGCTACGATTAAGTTATGCTCTGTGCAAAATTCTACCAGGCGGCTTCCTCTTTCATTTCTTCCCCCCAATCCATATTCACCTACTATGTTTCCTTCTCTCCCTTTTCCTACTGACGAATTCCAGTCACACATGACTATTAAATTTTCGTCTCCCTTCACTACCTGAATAATTTCTCTTATCTCGTCATACATTTCATCAATTTCTTCATCTGCAAAGCTAGTTGGCATATAAACTTGAACTACTGTAGTAGGCATGGGCTTTGTGTCTATCTTGGCCACAATAATGCGTTCACTATGCTGTTTGTAGTAGCTAACCCGCACTCCTATTTTTTTATTCATTATTAAACCTACTCCTGCATTCACCTATTTGATTTTGTATTTATAACCCTGTAATCACCTGACCAAAAGTCTTGTTCCTCCTGCCACCGAACTTCACAAATTCCCACTATATCTAACTTTAACCTATCCATTTCCCTTTTTAAATTTTCTAACCTACCTGCCCGATTAAGGGATCTGACATTCCACGCTCCGATCCGTAGAACGCCAGTTTTCTTTCTCCTGATAACGACGTCCTCTTGAGTAGTCCCCGCCCGGAGATCCGAATGGGGGACTATTTTACCTCCGGAATATTTTACCCAAGAGGACGCCATCATCATTTAATCATACAGTAAAGCTGCATGTCTCCTGTAGCTTGCAGTATTCCATAAGCAAGGCCTCGCTTCTGCGGATTGCGGGTGGATAGATGTAGCTCAGCAGAGGAAGCCAATAAATCGGTGTTGGTCAGATTGTCCCAGTTGTTAACCGCATAGTGTGGTTCAACTGGACGTCGCTCAAGTTGGTGTGGCAGCTGTTTAGCCATACTGGGGCACAATAGTCGGCTGCTGAGAAGACCAGCGCAATGGACGATGTGCGCAAGGTATCTGCTGAAGCTCCCCATGTCATTCCAATTTTAGACTGATACTGTTACGAGCTTTTATCTTGGAAACTGTATTTTCAAAATGATTTCTATATGAACGGGTGCTGTCAAGGGTGACCACCAAGTTACTGAGAGTACTTATTATGGCAAAGGGTGTTCCAGTTAAGTTTCACGCTGAGCTCCCCGTTAGCTTGTTTGTTTGTCAGATGGAATGTACATACTTCAGTTTTACTTGTTCTGGGTTTAAGTCGCCACTTTTCAAAATTGGCGTTCGTAACGGCTAGATCTGTGGGAAGGTCAGTAAGCCCATGCAACATTATGCCTACCGACACCGTAAGACCTGGATCATCAAAACGATCATGTTCGACAATGTTTCTGGGCGTATTACATGTTGCCACCTCTCGTCGTATGAGAGTACGTCCAGCGTTGTCGAAAATGATTGTTCTGGTGATGACAGGTGTTACGGTGCGGGGTGACAAAATGCTGCATGGGCGTACTTTCCTCCAAATCTTTGAACGGGATTCAGTCACCAGTCAACGTTATCGCGACACTGTACTCATTCCCCAAGTGCGCATTTTAAGGGTTGCATTACGCCTTGACTTCATTATTATGGATGACAATGGGCGACAACGTCGAACAGCGCAGGTGGAGAAACAGTTGGAACGAGAGGAATGAATAGAGTGACCAGACGTCCGGATTAATCCGGACGTGTCCTTCTTTTTAGCTCTTTGTCCGGGGTCCGGGTGGATTTTTGCAGTGTCCGGCTTTTTCGCAAAGTTGAGCGTAATACAGTTAAAGTTACAATTCGTCCCGTTCTATTGCTCTTTTGTTAAATACTTTAACTATTGGCACAGCCTTCGTGATAAACACGCACGAAGGCGGTGTTAGTAGGTGGCACCAGGATCGTCGATGTTATCGTTGATCGACCTATAAGCGAATGCATATACCGATTATTTAAAATTTTCGTTTCGTATCTCCGCTTTGTATTGGCTTGGCTTCCTGTAGTGCACGTGTGATTTTTAACCGAGTGAGTTACGTAAAATATTTGGCTACATCTAAACGAAAGTGTACATTTTCTGATGCCCTTTCCTGCAAATATCCGGCTTTCAAGAAAAGGAGAAATGAATTTGAAGCGGAATGTAAGATATGTGGAGTTGGAACGTACGTCTCAGTGGCCAATAAAGGTAAGAACAAACTCGACAGATTAACTGTCATGGTTTTATTTCATTGTTTCATAGTCATTCAGTTTATTTGTATTCGGAAGGTTAAAGTGCACTTTAAATGTCGCCAGCTGCTGTTTGAATTGTAGATGTTGGTAGCGGTGCGTCGAATGAAGGGAGGTGAATGGTCTTAACGTTTTTCGCTTTGTAAGCAATTCCGTGTGGCTGATATAACAAAACAGTTGACGCCACACTGTCACCACAATCAATGTTTTTAATTTTTTTATATTGCTCATTTAACCACCACCTGACCATCAGTAACAATTAAGTACTAGTTTTACCGGTAATTCCCGGCAGTCACGTGACTTATCCAAAGCTGACGGGTGGTATCCTCACCTGCAGTTCACCCGTTTGACGTGTCCTCTTTTTTCTTCCTTTGTCCTCCTTTTTGAATCTGTTTGTCCTCCTTTTTAAACAATTGGATCTGGTCACCCTAGGAATGGATCACTTGTTGTTGATGCTGCTGGTAAAAGTGATTCGCCCCTAATTATGTGGGTCACGTTTGGGTCCTGTCTTGTTCAGAGGATGCACACTGTCCGTCCAAAAAGTTTCGAGACATTTTATTCCTGGCGTGCACGCGCAATAACTACTGTGAGAGCTTGAACCAACAACTGTAAACAATGGACGTGCATTCGACCAGTCAGTTGTGAGCAGTGTTAAGCAGAGGATGTGCGACCGGTTGCCTAAAACCACAGTGGGGCAACGTCTTTGCATCAAATGTTCAGGACATACTCCAGAGTGTTTTGAGAGAGAGAAAAGTGTGTGCAAAGTTTGTCTCACACACCCTGGCTGCCGAACAAAAGCAACGGCGCGTGGGCGCCAACCGCTACATGATTGAAATGTAAAAGCGGGCAGTTATTTTCTGGGAAAAAAAATCAGTTCAGCTGATGAAGAGTCTTGGTGTTATCAATACGGGCCTACCAAAAAACGGCAAAGTGCAAAAATTCACATGAAAGGTCAACGGCTTGACGTCATAATCGACATTCAAGCCAATGTGACGCAAGAGTTAAACAAAATCCCAAAAAGGAATATGACAGTTTCACATGGTTGTATGAACATTCTGTGCGTGGCGCTCAATTGGGGGAAGACTATTTAGAAGACCTGAAACATAATTTTATCTTGGAACTCTTCCATTTTGTCCGTGTTTGCATAGAAAAACAACAATATCAGAAACTGAGTCCGCCTTGATGCAAAACACCTTGTAATTCGTTTACAGAGTGGCACATTATTACATTTTTACTACCCGTTTTTTGAAATATACTTTTCTATGGATACTTTTATACTACCTTATTTATTGTATACAGCATGTATTTGAGAATTTTTTTCTGTGCGCTTTTTTTTCTTGCCGTTTTTAATCAGCGAACATCATCTCATCTACAACTGTGTGAGCGGCTGTTAATAAACAAAATGCTAAAAGGTGAACTTCGTATGTCAGCAATATACACTTGGTGTTGCGGTAGTGTTGTGGAATCCAGTTATTTGGTGTGTACTGAGCTAAGTACACGAATAGCTAAGTAACAGCTCAGTACACACCAAATAACTGGATTCCTCAACGCCGGCTTGTGTGGCCGAGCGGTTCTAGGCGCTTCAGTCTGGAACCGCGCGACCGCTACGGTCGCAGGTTCGAATCCTGCCTCGGGCATGGATGTGTGTGATGTCCTTAGGTTAGTTAGGTTTAAGTAGTTCTAAGTTCTAGGGGACTGATGACCTCAGAGGTTAAGTCCCATAGTGCTCAGAACCATTTGATTCCACAACACTACCGCAGCACCAAGTGTATATTGTTGACATACGAAGTTCACCTTTTAGTATTTTGTTTACTAACAGGCACTCACACAGTTGCAGACGACATGATGTTCGCTGAGTAAAAATGGCAACAGCAAAAAAGCGCACAGAAAAAAATTCTCAGCAACGTTCTGTAACATGCAATAAATAAGGTAATATGAAAGTATCCATAGAAAACTATATTTCAAAAAACGAATACAAAAATGTAATAATGTGCCACTCTGTATAACCATGCTATTTTCTGCATGTTTTAGATTAAAAAACCTACTGATAATGGTGGTATTTATCGCCGAGACTAGTTTGGGAAAATAAAGAAATAAACGAATAACGAGGTGTTTTGCATCAAGGCGGACTCAATTTCTGATACCTGAAACATGGAAACCACCATCTTAACGTTTCTCTATTTTATTGTTAATACAAGCTTGAACCTTTTGGAGCGACGGGGTATGATGGCTGTTTTCCAGTCCCCTGGAAATTCTTATTCCTCCCAGATTCTGTCTGTTTCATTTTTGAATTTCGGCCCCTCCTACCGGAGGTTCAAGTCCTTCGTTGGGCATGGGTATATGTGTTGTTCTTAGCAGAAGTTTGTTTAAGTAGTGTGTAAGTCTAGGGACCGATGACCTAAGCAGTTTTATCCCTTCAGAATTCACACACATTTGAACATTTGATTTTTGAGTTTAAAAATTACGTCATTATAGGAAGGCAATGGCAAACCACCTCCGCTAGGACCTTGCCTAGTCGGCGGTGCGGGTCGCCCGCATCGTCTCCTAGGCTCCTCGGATTATGGGATCTCATCATCATCATCATCATCATCATAGGGCTTTCCACAACTCTACCTTAACTCATCCTCACCGACTGCCTTAATGTTTATCATTGAGCATGTAATTTCTTCTAAAACTGGGACAGTGTGTCATTTTGAGTACAGTTTTTACCAACGGTAACTTTTGATTCACGTTCATGACGATTATTTAAATCTTCAAAAATCTTTTTCTGATCGTGTTCCAGTTTTTTAATGGTAGTTTTTTGTCCTTTGTAAGAAACACAATGTAGTTATAATCACTAACCGTTACACTCGCAACAATTTACGTTGTGTTTGTAAGTTCTTGCCTAACCTCTGCTTCGTAAATCGAGCCGAATTCGGAAATAAACAGCATAGTTTACACGAGTTACTAAGACAAGCACGGATAACATTTAATAACAGGACGATCTCATCCTTCGCGTCGTGAATTCATGACGTGATGCGGAACGTCATGGGTCAAAGCGGACGGGTGGAATCAAAACCGTGCGCTTGACCCGAAATATGTAAAACATCACTAACTCTTGGGTGTTTTCCAGACGGATTAAACTATCCTATTGTCAAAGCCCTCTATAAGAGAGGTGCTAAATAAAGTACTTGTTTTGACGAAACAGCTTGGTGGAAACGATGCCTCTCTTTGCTACTCTGAGTCTGTGGTGAGTTAAACTCTCCACTGCATGTACTCCCATAGCAACGAAGGAGAGAGGACACTCTTTTGAAGGGTGGTGGGGAGGGAGAGGAGAAGCTTTGGGACTCCCCGCGAGGAGTGCTTCACAGCACGATTGTCAACCTGTGGAAACTCCCAGAAGTATGAACTTGTCTGTGACAACTTGAGCGATGTGACAGAATTATGCCCTCCACTTGAAAAGTATATCTCCGTAGAGATAAAAGGATTCCTCCTTAAGCCGACCCTCGAATTTTCTCACGAAGTAACAATACCGACCGGCGATCATTCTGATTCTGTCACCCATTCAGCAGAGTACAAGGACCAATTTGCGTTGCTAAGATAACAGCGGTTTTTCCAAACGTGACAGATAATTTCTCCAAAGGTGAAGAGGGACAGTTGCTTCATTAGCAATGAAAATTTGTAGTAACAGCCTTTACGAGATATGAAGTTTCGCAATGCTAACATGTGACATGAATGAAAGCAGACTCAGGTTCTTCTGCATTCCTCTGACAATAGTAACGCTGCGATTTCAAAGCCATTTGGATTGTCCAAAGATAAATCGATACGGTGAATTAGTTTGTGATGTCTATGGAATGTGTGAATGTTGGTTTTGTTCAAAGGGCGCACAAATTTCTCGTTTTTACATAGGTATCTGGCTCTGGAATTTTGTAGCTCGACAGCTCATGCTTCATACGTCGACTGTAAGTGGCTAAATATACTTCGGTGACTGATTTTAATTCTCCCATCAACCGAGTACCCAAAATGTAGACTGTCTCCCCCGATCTTAAGATCACAACTCATAACGTAGAGTCCGGTAACCAGAGCGTAATCGCCAACTCAGATTCCAGCCTCCACAGCCGAGGTCGCACGCGTGTGCGGTTGCGCTCGACTCGGAGGTCAACCGATTCGAATCCTATATTTGGTCAGCAACGTCTTGCGCTTAATTCCAAACCTCTGCGCAGTGTCTCATGACGTAGCGGCACGTAAGGAATTGATTGTGACCGTCGGTCGCACGGAGTCGTTTAAGCTCGGTGGTCCCCTTGGTGCCATTCGAGAGACAATGCAATATCCTTCTTGGATGTCTTCATCATGAGACAGACTGATGGCAGCTTGAAACATAAAGTCTTTTGGAAGGTTACACATATCGACAGATACTTGCATAAGGATTCCAATCATCATCCACAACAGAAAAGAGGACAGAGCTAAGAGGATTTGTACGCCGAAACACCTGTACGCCGAGTTAAAACATCTAAAGCAGGCTTTTGAGAAGAATGGGTACTCTAGTAAGGAAATAAATAGAGTTTTGCGACCGAATAACAGGAGGCCTAAGAACAACGATAGGACACAGCGATGGAAGAACACCGTTTCTCTACCCTTCATCAAAAAAGTAACGGATCAGATAGGCAAGATTCTAGGGAAACATGACCTTTGACCGATTTTCAGACCAACTAAGAAATAGGCCAAGCACTTCGTTCCGTTAAGGATAAACGTCCCCCTCTGTCTGCAAGTGATGTGTATAAGATTCCGTGTACGTGTGGCAAGGTCTACATTGGAACTACAAAGAGAAGTGTGAATACACGGTTGAAGGAACATAAAAGTCTTTGCCGACTAGGGAAAACAGACAAATGAGCCGTGGCGGAACGTGCTCTTCAATCAGGTGATCACGTAGTGAAATTTTCAGAAACTGAAGTTTTATGTACTATGACGAACTATTATCCACGGCTATATAGAGAAGCCATCGAAATATGCAAACATGGGGATAATTTTAACAGAAAAGAAGAAGCCATGCAACTCAGTGATATATGGACTGAGGCGCTACAGAATCGATGAGAAGTTTTTACCTTTGACTTACTATAATCGATAGTTAAAATTTTTTATCTTTGACAAGGTTTATCTCTGCTATCACGTGAAATCCAGACCACGCCCACTTTCCACGGTATTTAGGCCGCTCTTCGACGTCAGTCGGCAAGACTCAGCACAGCCAGGAGCACCTCCGAAGATGTCCAACGTAGCCTTGGACGAAACGTCAGGGATTGAAGAATTCCATGGACCACGGCCGTACAACCCGGAAAAATTCTCAACAGCTGAAATATCCGGTCGTGAAAGCCGTCGTTGTATGATCATTCGAGAAGAGTAAACTATGTGCCATATAGGGTTTCAGCCTCTCCCTTCTTTCATCTTGACAACAACACAAACATTTAACTACTGAATACACGCATCCATCACACTCAACTACACTCTATAAATATGCATACGACACAACTCTTACATAATCACAAAGAAAGGGACCAAAGTGTGCGGATGATGAACATTTCTTCTGTCAGGTGGCTGTACCCATCACGTACGATATCCCTATCGAGAGTCCCATACAATGTTTACATTTTTAGATTTATCAATTCAAACATATACAGGAGATAGGCCAAATAAGGCGAACAGTGGTAGTAATGGGATAGTTATGTTTGACGGCCAATAACGCAGGTAAGGCACGTGTCGCGCTGGACTGCACGTGTTCAGTACGGTTTAGGGATAAGTGCAGATTGTTTTCGAGTAGTGCACACTTCGTATTTGCATTCATAGGCCGAGGTCGACGTGCAATGAAAGGCCTAACAGAGTTCCGTGGGGGCCCGATTAGCTGGAGCATCAGTAGCCAAGACGGCCAACTTATTGAATGTTTCAAGAGCAACTGTTTCAACAGTCATGACAGCCAACACAAAAAATGAAAAGACGTCATCGTGTAAACGTAGTAGTGGGCAAAATCAAAACTACTTGACAGAGATCGTCGTACGCTAACACGAATTGTGTCAAAACAACACAAAACTACGGCGGCTAAAGTGACTGGAGAGCTCAATAGCTTAGTTATCTTCGAGACCCCGTATCTGTCGACACTGTTCGCCGAGAACTCTATAAAGCAAATATTCGTGGACGAGCTGCAATCCAACCAACGCAAAAAAGCGTAAAACATGGTGTCAGAAGCATCAATCCTGGTCGGTTGATCAGTGGAAACACGTCATATGGTCCGGCAAGTCAACGTTTTTGTTATTTCCAACATCAGGTTGGGTTTACGTGTGGAGAACGCCAAAAGAAACCTACAATCGTGATTGCTTGATTCCAACGGTTAAGCATGGAGGAGGATGTGTGATGGTGTGGGCAGCCATATCATGGTATTCTGCTGGTCCCATCGTTATTCTCAAATGCCGTGTTACAGCCAACGATTATATGAACATTTTAGGCGATCAGATACACCCCATGATTCAAATGATGTTCTCCAACAATGATGCCATACTTCAGAACGATAATGCACACAGTCAGGATAATCCAATCATGGCATGAGGAACATACAACTGAACTGCAGCGCCCGGACTTGAACATCATCGAACCCTTGTGGGCGGTATTGGAAAGCAGATTCCGGAGGAGATTTCCGCCTCCTTCGTCACTACATGAGGTTATGATCGAAGAGTGGCATAACATTATACTGGAGGCTATACAGTCATTATATGCCAGTATTCCAAGAAAGTATGCGAAGGAATTTGCCCCCCTTATTGCAGCGGTGTACCGTAGGTCTCGAGAAGAGCGTAACGTTCCAAGAGATTGGAAAAGGGCACAGGTCATCCCTGTTTTCAAGAAGGGACGTCGAACAGATGTGCAGAACTATAGACCTATATCTCTAACGTCGATCAGTTGTAGAATTTTCGAACACGTATTATGTTCGAGTATAATGACTTTTCTGGAGACCAGAAATCTACTCTGTAGGAATCAGCATGGGTTTCGAAAAAGACGATCGTGTGCAACCCAGCTCGCGCTATTCGTCCACGAGACTCACACGGGATCCCAGGTGGATGCTGTGTTTCTTGACTTCCGCAAGGCGTTTGATACAGCTCCACAGAGTCGTTTAATGAACAAAGTAAGAGCATATGGACTATCAGACCAATTGTGTGATTGGAGTGAAGAGTTCCTAGATAACAGAACGCAGCATGTTATTCCCATTGGAAAGAAGTCTTCCGAAGTAAGAGTGATTTCAGGTGTGCCGCAGGGGAGTGTCGTAGGACCGTTGCTATTCACAATATATATAACTGACCTTGTGGATAACATCGGAAGTTCACTGAGGCTTTTTGCGGATGATACTGTGGTATATCGAGAGGTTGTAACAATGGAAAATTGTACTGAAATGCAGGAGGATCTGCAACGAATTGACGCATGCTGCAGGGAATGGCAATTGAATCTCAATGTAGACAAGTTTAATATGCTGCGAATACATAGAAAGAAAGATCCTTTATCATTTAGCTACAATATAGCAGGTCAGCAACTGGAAGCAGTCAATTCCATAAATTATCTGGGAGTGGGCATTAGGAGTGATTTAAAATGGAATGACCATATAGAATTAATCGTCGGTAAATCAGATGCCAGACTGATGTTCATTGGAAGAATCCTAAGGAAATGCAATCCGAAAATAAAGGAAGTAGGTTACAGTACACTTGTTTGCCCATTGCTTGAATGCTGCTCACCGGTGTGGGATCCGTACCAGATAGGGTTGATAGAAGAGATAGAGAAGATCCAACGGAGAGCAGCGCGCTTCGTTACAGGATCATTTAGTAATCGCGAAAGCGTTACGGAGATGATAGATAAACTCCAGTGGAAGACTCTGCAAGAGAGACGCTCAGTAGCTCGGTACGGGTTTTTGTTGAAGTTTCGAGAACATACCTTCACCGAGGAGTCAAGCAGTATATTGCTCCCTCCTACGTATATCTCGCGAAGAGACCATGAGGATAAAATCAGAGAGATTAGAGCCCACACAGAGGCATGCCGACAATCTTTCTTTCAACGAACAATACGAGACTGGAATAGAAGGGAGAACCAATAGAGGTACTCAAGGTACCCTCCGCCACACACCGTCAGGTGGCTTACGGAGTATGGATGTAGATGTAGAAGAACCACAGCTGTATTAAAGGCAAATGGGGTACTGTCCGCTTTTAATAATCCATTCCCAAGTAAGTAGAGGTGTTCACATTATTTTGCCTATCCCCTGTATTAGGCAAGGGAATGAGCTATTCCGTAATTGAAGAAGCCGTTCCAGATCTCATAAAATTTATGGTAAGTCACGGAAAACTGGAATTAATCGTCCCGACCGTTCAACCATTTGTCTCGCAAAACAGTATCTCGTTTTCACCGTTCATTTCTAGACTGTATCAAATACTATTAGAATTAAAATAACAATCATTTCTCAGAAAACTATAAAATTCCACTCAAATAACTCTTTGTACACTGTTCGGTCACATTAACGTGACCACCTGTCTAAGAGTGAATAACAACCTTTTGCATGGCGAACCACTGCGTCAAGGGCAGGAAGAGAGTGAGTGTGAAACGTCCCCTTAGAAAAATTTTGAATGACTATGCTGGTAAACTACGTTATTTGATACAGAGAGCTGAGTAAAACTGAACGTACTCATTTCTCTCTTTACTTATTCTGATCATCATTAAACTGACAGACGATATTTTTTTAGCGCAACGCAATTTGACTTTCAATAGTCCCTACAAAAGAATGGCCCTGACTAACAATGACCTATACCTTTCATGAATCACTTACCTCACAAAAATCTTCGTTACTCTATCTACTGCAACACAGCGAGCGCCAATACTGCCGGCTAAATAAAAGATTCTAACTACTGAAGGCACTAACTACTGAAGGCACTAACTACTGATAGGCATACTTAGCAAATGAAAGATTTTGATAGAGAACAAACAATGTTTTACCTTAATAATGTTCAAAAGTCATCATATATATTTATCAATTAATGACAACCATCTTTACAAATGTCTCTTTTCTGGTGGACACACGTCCAGATCGTCCGCTTATAGTAACCTCTCAAAACTCTGGCATCTCTCTCTCCACATTAGGCAAATGCCGGGATGATTCCTCTGAAAGGGCGCGGCCGACTTCCTTCCCCATCCTTCCCTAATCCGATGAGACCGATGACCACGCGGTCTGGTCTCCTTCCGCAAAACCAACCAACCAATCTCTCCACATCCACAACTGATGGCAGCTTGTCTCCAACTGCCCAACGCTATGCGCTGTTCGCATCCAACTGCCCAACACTACACAAGCGAATATTCCAACAATGAGTCCAACCAGCCACAGACTGCACACAGCACAGCCAGTGATTTTCATACAGAGCGCTACGTGGCGTTACCAACACAAAAAGCTAAACAGCCCACTTACAAGTGTGGTTCCGGAAGGTACCGACACGGATGTGGAGCCGTGGCGACTCCAGCTCAGTGGCCATCTGCACAAGGTTTCTAGGCTGAGGATCAACCGCACGAACAACCCGACTGAGGTGCTCCCACAGATTCTAGACTGTTAAATACGGTGAGTTTGGTGGCCAGGGAAGTGCGGTAAACTCATCGTGGTACTCTTCTAAACGCGCACGTGCACTGCGAGCTGTGGGACCCGTTGCATTGTCCTGCTGGTAGATGCCGTCGTGCCGCGGAGAAACAAACTGCCAACTTGTGTCGATCCATTGCGCCTTTCGGAATGACGAGATCACCTAGGAAACGCCATGAAAATAGTCTCCAGACCACAATGTTGCCTCCTCTGGCCTGGACCCTTGTTGCAGGTTGGCTGATTTCAGGCGTTTCACGCCGTACACGCGGACGGCAATCTGTCCGATGGACCATAAAAAATGATTCATTTAAAAAGGCTACCTGGGCGGTCAATTGATCAACGATTGCACGTCTGTTCGCCCGTACAGATCCTGGTAGCTGTCATTCAGCCCTGTCATCTGTGGGCCGTCATCCACCATAGTTGCCTCGACGCTGGTTTTCCATAGCGCAGTTTTGCCATGCATGGTATAATTTGATCCTGGCTGCAGGCGAATAGTTTACAAACTTAGTCGTTCCGGAAATACTTCTTCCTTTGGCCCAAAAGCTAATGATCACATCCTTTTGGACGTCACATAAATCGCTTCGTTTCCGCTTTAGAACAGGTGCACTGTTTTCCGTGTCCCCCCCAACGCACTTTGTATATCCTCCAGTATTAGTGCTGTCGCCTGCCGTCTGTGGGTGGTTAAAGAAAGTTGACGTCGAACGTAGGCTGTGGTTACATTAATGTGATCGGACGGCGTACGGTGCGCATGTTGCACAAAAGAGCGCACGTACTCACTCTCACAAACAAATATCCAGTCCAGTAAGTCTATTGCAGTACACAGAAACACTGATGGAAATGGGATGTATTGCATTTTAAAGAACAAGTCCGATGTTTGTCAAACGTTTGTGCAGATTCTCATCTCATAAGGGATATACAGTGATTTAACTTTCATTCTATCCAGACAACAATATGAAGTGTGGATGATATATTTCCGAAAATCGGATGGTGTGTCGCCAGACTCATACATTCTACACACTAACTTGAATAGTCGTTTTGTTGCCCCTTCCTCCAATGATTTTAGAAATTCTGATGAAATGTGATCTATCTCTTCTGCCTTATTTGATCTTAAGTCTTCCAAAACTCTTTTAAACTCTGATTCTAATACCGGATCCCCTACCTCTTCTACATCGACACCTGTTTTTTCTTCTGCCACGTCATTGGACAAGTCTTCCCCATCATAGACACTTGCAATGTGCTCTTTCCATCTATCCACTCTCTCCTCTGCTTTTAACAGTGGAATTCCCATTGCACTCTTGATGTTACCACTATTGCCTTTAATTTCACCGAATGTTGTTTTAACTTTACGATATGCTGAGTGAGTCTTCGGGCAATCATTTCTTTTTCGGTTTCTTCACATTTCATCTTGCTTCCCTGCACTTCCTATTATTTCATTCCTAAGTGACTAGTATTTCTGTGTTCCTGAATTCCCCTGAACATTTTTATACTTCCTTCTTTCACTCTTTGTACTTCCTTCTTACACTCTTTGTACTTGTATTCTTCTTTCCAACTTCTATGCCTGTCCTTTTAAAGATGTTCATCACTCTTCAGCTGAATGGCCTAGTGTGCTATTCCTTGCCGCAGTATTTGTAGCCCCAGAGAACTTGGCACTTCTGTATCTCACTTCTTCACGCAGTGATTCTTCCTGGTTAGCCTCTTAAACTTCAGCCTACTCTTTACCACTTAAATTGTGATCTTATATATGCTCCTGGGTATGCCTTACAATCCAGTATCTGATTTTGGAATTTCTGCCTGACGATGATGTAATCTAAATTAAATCTTCCCGTATCTCCCGGCATTTTTCCAAGTAACCCCGTCCTATTACTGGCCGAAATTTGTGGCAGAACTCAGACTATCTCCTCTCCCACTCCTAGTACCAATTCCATATTCTCCCGTAACCATTTCTTCTACTCGTTACCCTTCAACCGCATTCCAATCCGCCATGAATATTAGATTTTCATACCCCCTTACGTAGTAAATTACCCGTTCAATATCCTCATATACTTTCTCCATCTCTTCATCTTCAGCTTGCGACCTGGGCATGTATACCTGAACTATCGTTGTCGGTGATGGTTTGCTGCCGATTCTGATGAGAACAAACTTTTCACTGAACTCTTCACTGTGGAATACTCTCCGCCCTACCTTCCTATTCATAACGAATCCTACTCCCTTTCTACCATTTTCTGTTGCTGTTGATATTAGCCTATACTGATCTATTCAGAATTCCTTGTCTTCTTTCCATTTCACTTCACTGACCTCCACTATATCTAGAGTGAACCTTAGCATTTCCATTTTCAGATTTTCTAGCTTCCCTGCCATGTCCAAACTTATGATTTTCCACGTCCCTAAACTTAGATCGTTATCCTTTCGTTGGTTATTCAATCTTTTTCTCATCGTCACCTCCTCCTTGACAGTCCTCCCCGGAGATCCGAATGGGGACTAGTCCGGGATCCTTTGCCAATGGAGAGATCATCATGACACTTCTTCAATTACAGGCCACATATCCTGTGCATACACATCATGTGTGGTTAATGCAGTGGTTTCCATTGCCTTCCGCATCTTCATGCCGTTGATTGTTGCCAATCCTTCCGCCTTTAGGAGCAGTTTCCCACCTCAAGGTCAAGAGAGTGCCCTGAACCTCTGTCCGTTCCTCCGCACTCTTTGAGAAGGCCATTAGCAGAATGAGGGTGACCTCTTATGGCAGAAGTCTTCGGCCGCAGATGCTGATGATTTTTATTCAAAATTTAAGAGGGGTAAGTTTCGAACCCAGGGCCGAGAGCGTTCTGATTACCAATCAATGACACTACCCCCTTTTTCTCTGTTCATTTCGTTCGTTATTAGTCGTCGAATTTGATCTGGGCAGACGTTATATTACCCCCGTTCCAAGTTCATCGTCGATTCCTTCACTCAGTTTCTTAATTTTTATTTATTTTATTTTATTTATTTATTTTTACTGAGGGAGGCCAACCCTCTGACCGTACACGTTGAGTTACTGTGCAGGTATATGATTACAACGCGTTGAAGCATTACTGCTGTTTACACCTTCCGAAAATTATTGTTTTAAACAATAAAAATCGACAATCGACGCCCCTAGACCACATATCATACACGGATAGAAAAACCAAAGCATCAATTTGGTACTGTTTGGTCAAGTTATGGTTTAACATTTTCCATTTCCCTCAGTGAAGTTAGTGACAGATCTTATCCAGATCTTGCAAGCTTCCCCGTAGTGTTGACACGTCTATGACGTCGTTAATTTTGATGTGGAGTATCCTTAGCAACGCATTGTACAGGAACTTGAGAAGTATACACATAGTTGTAGATGCATAGATCCATTTGGAATTAAGTTCCCATGCGATGGACGAAAATTCCGCAAATAACAACCGTACTGATGTTAGTTATACATGTAGCTACACACCATCCACAGCATTTATACCTAGCGCTAGCGCAAAATAACTTGACTCCTGTACAGAGAGGCGGCATTCTCGTTCACAGCGTTCTGTGAGTCCGCCCCTCTGTTCTGACAGGACGGCCACCTCAGTTTGGTGTCTTCTACTGAGCTGTGCGGTTCGTCCATTGTATACAAGAAATTCTCTGCTCACTTTGGCACAGCCAGTGGGCGATGTAATACGAGTACAGTGGGACTGAAGGTGTGCACATGCTGGCTGTTCTGAAATTTTTCTCAAACGATTTCGAAGAAGTTATTCTGTAAAAATATTTGAATCTCTGCCATCTTATAGGCTGATTCGTCAGCTGAATGACGAACTGCGTATCGCTTCGTTAATGGCCATAGTTATTGTGATATTCCGACATTAAGTAAGCTACAGCACGAAATTTGAATATTTTGCAATGAAAAACAGGGGTAAGTATTAGTTTAAGTTTGATGCTTGTCAGACCACACATTGCTACCTATGAAGTGTAGCTAACATGCTGAATTTTTCTTTGAACTTGAGGCGAAACCTATTTCTGATTCAAGTCTCGAGAAAATAGATTGTATGTAGTGCACTCACTTCCGATCGTGCATATACAGCATGGAGTAAAAGTGAAATATTCGTAACATCCCTCATAGTTTGAGATTTCGAAATGAGTTTTTCACTGTTAATAGCACGCAAAACGTAGCGTATCTTGCCATGTAGTTAACCTGCAAAGATTTCTTACCTACTGTGAATCTTAGTAACTACAGATTTTTTCAATGATATTTTGTAATTGTTTTAAGGGTCATCGAGAGCTGGTGAAATGAGATTTAGTACATAACATAAAAGAAGAAGTTACAGGCTTACTTTTACACCTAGCATGACCTAGTCATAAGCTACCGACTTCACTTGTCCGCGGTCCTTTCTTTAATAATAGACAGTTTCAGGATTGTGTTGCATTACCAACTGTATTACCATGTTAGTGAGGATGTTTTGTCAAAGAAAACAGTTTTAACATAACAAGAAGAGAAAGAAAGGAAAAGTGTACAAGTCAGACGAAAATAAACAGCTCCTTCTGTTGCAGCGTAGGACTGTATCCCATTGCGTTTTTAATAAAGAACGTTTGAATTGTCGAATTATTGGTCGCACTTACATAACTTGTTAAATACAATCGTTTGCGAACTAGCTATACGTAGCTTTCGATCTATGCTTGTGAGTAACCTTCAGCTGTTGAAATGTACCACCTCTATCACGCTGTGTCTGCCAGCAGTGGGAACAACCCCACTACTGTTGCTCCTCCCCTACCAAGTCGTCTGTGCAGAATCGGATATACACTGAAGAACCAAAGAAACTGGTACACCTGCGTTATATCGTGTAGGGCCACCGCGAGCACCCAGAAGTGCCGCAACACTACGTGGCATGGACTCCACTAATGTCTGAAACAGTGCTGAAGGGAACTGACACCATGAATCTTGCATGGCTGTCCATAAATCCGTAAGAGTACGAGAGGTGGTGATATCTTCTGAACAGCACGTTGCAAGGCATAACAGATGTGTTCAATAATGTTCATATCTGGGGAGTTTTGTGTCCAGCGGAAGTGCTTAAACTCAGCCACTCTGTAGCAATTCTGGACGTGTGGGATGTCGCATTGTCTTGCTGGAATGCCCAACCTCTTCAGAATGGACAATGTACATGAATGGGTGCAGCTGATCAAACAGGATTCTTACGGAAGTGTCACCTGTCAGAGTCGTATCTAGGCGTACAAGGGGTCCCATATCACTACAACTGCAAACGCATCACACCATTATAGAGCCTCCACCAGCTTGAACAGCCCCTGCTGACATGCAGGGTCCATGGATTCATTAGGTTGTCTCCATACCCGTAGACGTCCATCCGTTCGATATAATTTGAAATGAGACTCGTCCGACCAGCCAACGTGTTTCCAGCCATCAACAGTCTAACGTCGGTGTTGACGGGCCCAGACGAGGCGTAAAACTTTGTGTCGTGCAGTCATCAAGGGTACACGAGTGGGCCTTCGGCTCTGAAAGCCCTGATGGCCCCGAATTGAAATCTGCAGCAATTTGCGGAAGCGTTGCGCTTCTGTCACGTTGAACGTTTCTCTTCGGTCGTCGTTGGTCCCGTTCTTGCAGGATCTTTTCCCGGCCGCAGCGATGTCTGAGATTTGATGTTTTACCAGATTACTGATATTCATGGTATACTCTTGAAATGGTCGTACGGGAAAATCTCTTCATCGCTACCTCGGAGATGCTGTGTCCCATCGCTCGTGCACCGAGTATAACACCACGTTCAAATTCACTTGAGTCTTGATAACTTGCCATTGTAGTAGCAGTAAGCGATCTAACAAGTGCGCCAGACATTTGTCTGATACAGGCGTTGCCGACCGCAGCACCTTATTCTGCTTTTTTCATATCTCTGTCTTTGAATACGCATACCTATACTAGTTTGTTTGGCGCCTCAGAGTAATTACATTTTGTGCACTATAATTGCCTTTCTTATTATCGTTGAGCGTTTTACTGTGGCATGGAGTAAGTTTTTGTACACCCTCGTCGTAGATATTTGCTGATTGTGAGTAAAATAATACTACAGAAAATCTGTTTGCGAAAAATCGGGAAACAGAAACGCAATCTGTGCCGACGTGAGATATTTGTTATTTCTGTTCGACACGTCACACATTCCAGCAGAAATTCCTTCTCATGTGACTGTCACGCAAGCTCCAAGGTTCGGAACACTTGCACCCACGAAGTAACCACTGATTCATGCATTGCCTCACTAGATATCTAATGTCCACTAATGTCACGTTTCGTGCACAGTAATCGTAAAGTGAATCACAGCCAGAATCTAGAATACGAGCGTTGCTGCTCGTACAAAGTTCAAACCTAACTGCAAATATTATACGGCCTAGTAGAAATAGTGAATCACTGAAAAGAAATTAGCCGGCCGGTGTGGCCGAGCGGTTCTAGGCGCTTCAGTCAGGAACCGCGCGACCGCTACGGTCGCAGGTTCGCATCCTACCACGGGCATGGATGTGTGTGATGTCCTTAGGTTAGTTAGGTTTAAGTAGTTCTAAGTTGTAGGGGTCTGATGACCTCAGATGTTAAGTCCCATAGTGCTCAGAGCCATTTGACCCATTTTTTTAAAAAGAAATTATCGGATTTCAATGTAACTTCGTACATGCACACACCATTGGCGGGTAGGGTAAAGATCAAAATTTCAATTCACTGTGACTGGTAGAAAGGGCACTAGAGCGCTTTAGAGTTTATCGTGTTTAGTGTTGTTACCAGGCCCGGTAACGTATATAAGGAGTGTGAACAGTGTCAGGTTTTGACTGATTATTGTGAAGTACACGGAGATAGCGCATACTTGTGTGAGACAACTTTATCAGCATCTGGCAGGGTTTCAGAGGGAACTCATTGTGCGCGTCATTTCTGCCGGCTGGTCAAATGGTACAGTATCCAGATATGTGAGGCACTGGACTGCGTGGAATGGTGTGGGCAGGCACACTTGTCGCCAGGGTTCCCTACGGCTGACCACCTCAAGGACGGATTTCCGTACTGTGCACTTCTGCGCCTGCCACCCTAGAACAAGTAATGGACTCCCTGAAACATTCTGTGTTATCCTGCACCACTGGCAGGAGGTTAGCAGCTGCCGGAATAAGCTGCAGTTAATACCGCACGACACAAACTGATGCTTTTGGCATGGTGTCATGACCGGGAAGCATGGACTGTTATGAATGGCGTCGCATTGTTTACAGCGATAAAATGGTTCAAATGGCTCTGAGCACTATGGGACTCAACATCTTAGGTCATAAGTCCCCTAGAACTTAGAACTACTTAAACCTAACTAACCTAAGGACATCACACACACCCATGCCCGAGGCAGGATTCGAACCTGCGACCGTAGCAGTCCCGCGGTTCCGGACTGCAGCGCCAGAACCGCTAGACCACCGCGGCCGGCTTACAGCGATAACTCACGGTTCTGCACTACCCTGGATGACCATCAGTGGCGAGTAGGATAGTGATCTGGGAAGAAGTTGAATTCTTCCAGTGTTTTGGGGGGGCTGAGCGATGTTACTGCCGGCGGCTTGGTGTGGGCAGCCATCGTGTATGACTTCAGGTCATGGCTGGTAGCGATTGACGAAAGTCATGCATTACCTCTCATGCGACAGTGTCTTGGTGCCATTTTTCAACCGGACAATGCTCGTCTACACCTGGTACTCGTCTCAAAGCACTGTGTTTGTCATACTGGTTTTGTAAATAAAGCTGCCTTTTCCTGCTGCTAGTTACTTTGTTTATCCCATACGCGTTTCGCCTTCTCCTGTTCTAAGGCATCATCAGGGGGATCTATAACGATACAGTTTTGTTAGTTTTAGATTATTAAACAGTTCACTTCGCGATTTTTTGTAAAAGAAGTAATTTGCTGATCTGCATTTCCTCACATCTGGTCTGGAGGTCGCAATACCACTTTTATCAGTACCATATGATCACATCTTTGTGCTCTCGCCTTCCACACACTGTTCACCATGTTTCTCACCCTTTTTTGAGGTGGACTATTGTTCTTTTGTCACTCGATATAACTATTTCGTCGTACACCCCGTTTCACAACGTAAATATTACGACTCCGTTACGTATTGTTTCTTCTTTGGTATGTTTACCTATTTGTTGCCAACCTAACGAAGTATATGTTCGCTAACCGCGCCTATTTTCATTCTCTGCTTTCGTATGCCTCACAATATATATATATATATATATATATATATATATATATATATATATATATATATATATATATATATATATTCACTTATGAAATTTGTTATTAACAATCCGAACGAATTGGTTCAAATGGCTCTGAGCACTACGGGACTTAACTTCTGAGGTCATCAGTCCCCTAGAACTTAGAACTACTTAAACCTAACTAACCTAAGGACATCACACACATCCATGCCCGAGGCAGGATTCGCGCGGTTCCAGACTGAAGCGCCTAGAACCGCTCGGCCACTCCGGCCGGCATGAACGAATTCAAAAGTAATAGCAGTGTACAACACTAGGAGAAAGGATGATCTTCACTACTCAAGGTTAAATCTAACTTCTAACTTTGGCTCAGAAGGGGGTAAATTATGCCGCCACAAGTCTTTGGTCACTTACCTAATAGTCTGACAGATAGCCATATAGCATTTACAGGAAATTAAAAGAATTTCTTAATGGCAACTCCTTCTATTCATTAGATGAATTTTTGGATATAGTAAGTGAGTAATTTCCTCAACCTCCACCCCCCTCCAAAAAAAATATATATACACTCCTGGAAATGGAAAAAAGAACACATTGACACCGGTGTGTCAGACCCACCATACTTGCTCCGGACACTGCGAGAGGGCTGTACAAGCAATGATCACACGCACGGCACAGCGGACACACCAGGAACCGCGGTGTTGGCCGTCGAATGGCGCTAGCTGCGCAGCATTTGTGCACCGCCGCCGTCAGTGTCAGCCAGTTTGCCGTGGCATACGGAGCTCCATCGCAGTCTTTAACACTGGTAGCATGCCGCGACAGCGTGGACGTGAACCGTATGTGCAGTTGACGGACTTTGAGCGAGGGCGTATAGTGGGCATGCGGGAGGCCGGGTGGACGTACCGCCGAATTGCTCAACACGTGGGGCGTGAGGTCTCCACAGTACATCGATGTTGTCGCCAGTGGTCGGCGGAAGGTGCACGTGCCCGTCGACCTGGGACCGGACCGCAGCGACGCACGGATGCACGCCAAGACCGTAGGATCCTACGCAGTGCCGTAGGGGACCGCACCGCCACTTCCCAGCAAATTAGGGACACTGTTGCTCCTGGGGTATCGGCGAGGACCATTCGCAACCGTCTCCATGAAGCTGGGCTACGGTCCCGCACACCGTTAGGCCGTCTTACGCTCACGCCCCAAAATCGTGCAGCCCGCCTCCAGTGGTGTCGCGACAGGCGTGAATGGAGGGACGAATGGAGACGTGTCGTCTTCAGCGATGAGAGTCGCTTCTGTCTTGGTGCCAATGATGGTCGTATGCGTGTTTGGCGCCGTGCAGGTGAGCGCCACAATCAGGACTGCATACGACCGAGGCACACAGGGCCAACACCCGGCATCATGGTGTGGGGAGCGATCTCCTACACTGGCCGTACACCACTGGTGATCGTCGAGGGGACACTGAATAGTGCACGGTACATACAAACCGTCATCGAACCCATCGTTCTACCATTCCTAGACCGGCAAGGGAACTTGCTGTTCCAACAGGACAATGCACGTCCGCATGTATCCCGTGCCACCCAACGTGCTCTAGAAGGTGTAAGTCAACTACCCTGGCCAGCAAGATCTCCGGATCTGTCCCCCATTGAGCATGTTGGGGACTGGATGAAGCGTCGTCTCACGCGGTCTGCACGTCCAGCACGAACGCTGGTCCAACTGAGGCGCCAGGTGGAAATGGCATGGCAAGCCGTTCCACAGGACTACATCCAGCATCTCTACGATCGTCTCCATGGGAGAATAGCAGCCTGCATTGCTGCGAAAGGTGGATATACACTGTACTAGTGCCGACATTGTGCATGCTTTGTTGCCTGTGTCGATGTGCCTGTGGTTCTGTCAGTGTGATCATGTGATGTATCTGACCCCAGGAATGTGTCAATAAAGTTTCCCCTTCCTGGGACAATGAATTCACGGTGTTCTTATTTCAATTTCCAGGAGTGTATATTAAGTGTCATGTAATATTTTGTATTATGTGATATTTTGTATAGACACCTTTTGTTAACCTGACGCGTTCCACATCATTACGAAGTTTCGTATTCATTATCTATGGAACAAGTACTAATCTAAACTAATCTAATCTCCCCATCACAAAGGACGAGCTGCCCCTTGCGCACCTTTTCCACTCTGCCAGGCTACTTCCGTAGCTGCGGGGCTTCCCCTAATCTTTTACATTTAACCCTATGTTCCCTAACTATGGACCAAGTCATTTATAGTGCATTACATAACAATCATTTCAGTAATTATTTAAATTCACAAGCATAATTTAAACAACATCGCTCAAAAATTGACATAACTGAAACATGTATACATAGTCAAAGAATTTCCATGACAATACAACATTTTATATAAGCAACACTACAAACTGACATAGAAACATCGATCAGACACAAAATAGGTCAAATATAGGTGTTACAGTAGGTAGCGCAGGAGGCACACTTCGGTGCATAGGTGTAAGACTAGGAAAATAGTGTCACTCCACACAGTAGACTAATTACGAATACATTGGGGCGCCGCACACTAGAAAGGTGTCAAAAAGGTGGGACCCATAACACGAAATACTGAAAATGTACGAGGTTGTTGTTGTTTTTGGGGGAGGAGACCAGACAGCGAGGTCATCGGTCTCATCGGATTAGGGAAGGACGGGGAAGGAAGTCGGCAGTGCCTTTTCAAAGGAACCATCCCGGCATTTGCCTGGAGCGATTTAGGGAAATCACGGAAAACCTAAATCAGGATGAAACTTCCTGGCAGATTAAAACGGTGTGCCGGACCGAGACTCGAACTCGGGAACTTTGCCTTTCGCGGGAAAGTGCTCTACCATCTGAGCTACCCAAGCACGACTCACGACCCGTCCTCACAGCTTCAATTCTGCCAGTACCTCGTATTCGACCTTCCAAACTTCACAGAAGCTCTTCTGCGAAGAGACGAGGAGACGGGGTACTGGCAGAATTGAAGCTGTGAGGACGGGTCGTGAGTCGTGCTTGGGTACCTCAGATGGTAGAGCACTTGCCCGCGAAAGGCAAAGTTCCCGAGTTCGAGTCTCGGTTCGGCACACAGTTTTAATCTGCAAGGAAGTTTCATATCAGCGCACACTCCGCTGCAGAGTGAAAATGTCATTCTGCTAAATCAGGAAAACCGGACGCGGGATTGAACCGTCGTCCTCCCGAATGTGAGTCCAGTGTGGTGACCACTGCGCCACCTCGCTCGTTCTAATATACGAGGAAGGGCAGCAGAAATACTCATATATTTGTTGGTCTCACGGAGAACTGTCACGTAAATGCTGCAATCCAAACTGGCAGATGCTTGGAGAAAGACGTCAAGTTTGACGACTAATATTAAGTAATACTGGCGTATTCCACTACGGCATTCACTCTCCTTACTCTCTGCGTGCTACATTCGCAAATGAAACAGGAAAAAATCATAATGCAGTTGTAAGCACTTTGTACCATGCATTTCACAGTGGTTTGCATAGTGTGGATCCAGATCTACTTAGATTTTATTTCCCTTACACAGATGATGGTTCGTATTCGCAAATACGAATACATTTCATCTGTGAATCGAAGTATAAGGGGCGATCAATTGTTTCAGTTTGACGGCGTTGCTGCAACGTGTATGCAACGTAAAGCGACTCCGATGCGACGTATAGGCAAGAAGGGATTAGTGCGGCATTCGTGTCTTTCCGACGTGCGTGCGGGAATTGCGGAAACGTGGACTATGGCGACGTTATTACCAAACACGTCCAAACAGGACCACCGTGCTGTTATTCTTTCCTTGTCTGCCGAACGATGAACACCGGCAGACATCCATCGGATAATGAAAAAAGTGTATGATGTAACATGTCTGTCGAAAATCAACGCTGTGAAACGATGCGCCAAGGAGTGCTGCTCCTTCGTGATAACGCACGTCCCCATATCGCAAACGTCGTAACGCAGAATTTACGCTAACTGACGTGAGATAGAGCTCTCACCCTATAGCCCTGATCTCTCCCCATGAGATTATAACGCTTTCGGTCCTTTAAAAAAGCCCTTGTGGGGTCGACGATTACTGCAGCATGTAGGGTTACGGACCTCTTCTCGCAGCAGGACACGGTGTTTTATCAAACGTGTGTTTTCAGCCTGGTGCGTCGTTGGTATAATTGCCTCAGTGCTCACGACGATTTTGCCTGACTGGCATACCGATTCTGGCCTGTACGGTCTTCGACCGGAAAGTCCTTGGCCGTCCTTCTTTATACATGAAAAGGCCGTAGTAGTTGACGAGGGAGTGAGACAGGGTTGTAGCCTATCCCCAATGTTATTCAGTCTGTACGCCGAGCAAGTAGTAAAGGAAACCAAGGAGAAATCTGGAAAGGGGATAAAAGTTAGGTAGAAGAAATGTTAAACGTAAGAGGCGATGCAAAGTAGCGCAGGAGGACTGTGAACGTGATATGAAATTCAGAGCAATTTTAGCATTGACATAAGAAGCGCTCTCAAAGAAATAACAGCTTCAGAGTTTGCCGATGAGATTGTAATTCTGTCAGAGATGGCAAAGAACTTGGAAGAGCAATGGTACGGAATGGATTGTGTGTGTATGTGTGTGTGTGTGTGTGTGTGTGTGTGTGTGTGTGTGTATGCGTGTGTTTCGATGCTCTGAGAAGAACGAATGCTGCTAGATGTGTGTGTGTGTGTGTGTGTGTGTCGGTGCTCTGAGAAGAACGAACGCTGCTAGATGAGTGTGTGTGTGAGCGCGCGCTTGTGTGTGTGTGTGTGTGTGTGTGTGTGTGTGTGTGTGTCGATGCTCTGAGATGAATCAACGCTGCTAGACTACTTTCATCGTTGTCACACGATCACCACCGGTGATTTAGATAGCAGGTGTTACGCTTCTGACTTGTTATGGAGGGAAACCACATTAGCAGGTTCAAAAAGTCCGATTTTTATTGCTAAATCGATAGCTTAATACTACCCAAGAATACGCTGTCAAAATTTCAAAGCGAAATTCGTATTCGTTTAGATTTTATGAGCATAGAACCGAGTGCACATTCTTCCAATATATGAAGATTTATCAAGGGATGACTTACTGGAGAGGTGTTTAGGTGGCCACACACAAAATGTGAATGAAAGTTTTAATTCCACTATTTGGCGATTAGCTCCAAAATACTTGCACTCCGGACGAAACGTCGTTGAATTTGCATCGTATTCAGCAGCGGGGTTATTCGATGAAGGAAATTCATTCCTTCTGATGGTCATGAACGAGGCAGGAATTGTAGTAGGCACGCAAAGCTTCAATTATGCCGAACAAATGATAACCAGCGCGTGAGCCTGCAGTATCGACGTAGTTCATTGGAATCGAAGGAAGGCTGGAAAGCTCTTAAAGCAATGCTGCAAACGCAAAACGAAGCCTGTGTGGAAGAAGAAGGATTACTATATGGTGCTGGAACCGCAGATTAATCGTTAAGCATTTTACATTATTGATAACTTCCTTGAATTTGTAGTTTCCGAGAATTTTTTTTTTCAAACGTTTTTATCTCGAAGTAACTTTTTTCAGATTTGCGTGCAGTCTAACTCAAAAAGTATAGAACCGATCATTATGAAAATTGATAGAATGATTCTTTATAAAATTACGAATTATATGAACCAACTTGTGATACATGATTTTAAGGGTATTTTTCTTTGCATAATTAGAGAAAAATCAAGAAAATCGAATTGTTCCAACGCCTGCAAAATTTCTAATTTTCATTATTTTCACATGCATTGAGGTTAATATTCTTAGAAAATAAGTTATTAATGTAAAATAAAAACATTTTTGATTTCAGATGAAAATCGGAATGACTACACAACACGCAATTGGAGAACTGTATCCACAAGCTTCGGCAGACATCAGAGTGTAACTTTGTTATTTTTGGCTGAAATTATCCAAATAGATTCACAAAACTGTTCGAAATATGAATGAAATGATGTCTAAATTTTATTAAATTCTAATTAATTCTTCCCACCCAAAAAAATAACAAAAAAATCAGTGCAAAAGAGCCTTCTAATGTGGTTTCCCCCCTTAAGACCTGTGGCTGTGCCTTACATTTAACGACTACGTGATGATCTCTCCAACAAGATAATGCAAGACCACACGTTATGCGTGCTGTCCTAACCTACCACGATAAAGAGGGTGTTCGACTGTTATCCTGACAATCACGTTCTCCAGATTTGTCACCCACTAAAAGTGCCTGCTAAATGGCGATCAGTTTGGCATTGTTGTGTTGTTGTGGTCTTCAGTCCTGAGACTGGTTTGATGCAGCTCTCCATGCTACTCTATCCTGCGCAAGATTCTTCATCTCCCAGTACCTACTGCAACCTACACCCTTCTGAATCTGCTTGGTGTACTCATCTCTTGGTCTCCCTCTACGATTTTTACCCTCCACGCTGCCCTCAAATACTAAATTGGTGATCCCTTGATGCCTCAGAACATGTCCTACCAACCGATCCCTTCTTCTAGTCAAGTTGTGCCACAAATTTCTCTTCTCTCGTATTCTGTTCAATACCTCCTCATTAGTTATGTGATCTACCCATCTAATCTTCAGCATTCTTCTATAGCACCACATTTCGAAAGCTTCTATTCTCTTCTTGTCTAAACTATTTATCGTCCACGTTTCACTTCCATACATGGCTACACTCCATACAAATACTTTCAGAAAAGCCTTCCTGACACCTAAATCTATACTCGATGTTAACAAATTTCTCTTCTTCAGAAACGCTTTCCTGGCTATTGCTAGTCTACATTTTATATCCCCTCGACTTCGACCATCATTCAGTTATTTTGCTCCCCAAATAGCAAAACTCATTTACTACTTTAAGCGTCTCATTTCCTAATCTAATTCCCGCAGCATCACCCGATTTAATTCGACTACATTCCATTATCCTCGTTTTGCTTTTGTTGATGTTCATCTTATATCCTCCTTTCAAGACACTGTCCATTCCGTTCAACTGCTCTTCCAGGTCCTTTGCTGTCTCTGACAGAATTACAATGTCATCTGCGAACCGCAAAGTTTTTATTTCTTCTCGATGGATTTTAATTCCTACTCCGAATTTTTCTTTTGTTTCCTTTGTTGCTTGCTCAATATACAGATTGAATAACATCGGGGATAGGCTACAAACCTGTCTGACTACCTTCCCAACCGCTGCTTCCCTTTCATGTCCCTCAACTCTTATAACTACCATCTCGTTTCTGTACAAATTGTAAATAGCCTTTCGCTCCCTGTATTTTACCCGAACCGCCTTCAGAATTTGAAAGAGAGTATTCCAGTCAACATTGTCAAAAGCTTTCTCTAAGTCTACAAATGCTAGGAACGTCGGTTTGCCTTTCCTTAATCTTTCTTGTAAGATAAGTCGTAGGATCAGTATTGCCTCACGTGTTCCAACATTTCTACGGAATCCAAACTGATCTTCCCCGAGGTCGGCGTCTACCAGTTTTTCCATTCGTCTGTAAAGAATTCGCGTTAGTATATTGGCAGCTGTGACTTATTAAACTGATAGTTCGGTAATTTTCACATCTCTCAACACCTGCTTTCTTTGGGATTGGAATTATTATATTATTCTTGAAGTCTGAGGTTATTTCGCCTGTCTCATACATCTTGCCCACCAGATGGTAGAGTTTTGTCAGGACTGGCTCTCCCAAGGCCGTCAGTAGTTCTAATGGAATGTTGTCTACTCCCGTGGCCTTGTTTCGACTTAGGTCTTTCAGTGCTCTGTCAAACTCTTCACGCAGTATCATATCTCCCATTTCATCTTCATCTAGTTCCTCTTCCATTACCATAATATTGTCCTCAAGTACATGGCCCTTGTATAGACCCTCTATATACTCCTTCCACCTTTCTGCTTTTCCTTCTTTGCTTAGAACTGGGTTTCCATCTGAGCTCTTGATATTCATACAAGTGGTTCTCTTTTCTCCAAAGGTTTCTTTAATTTTCCTGTAGGCAGTATCTATCTTACCCCTAGTGAGATAAGCATCTACATCCTTACATTTATCCTCTATCCATCCCTGCTTAGCCATTTTGCACTTCCTATCGATCTCATTTTTGAGACGTTTGTATTCCTTTTTGCCTGCTTCATTTTCTGCATTTGTATATTTTCTCCTTTCATCAATTAAATTCAATATTTCTTCTGTTACCCAAGGATTTCTATTAGCCCTCATCTTTTTACCTACTTGATCGTCTGCTGCCTTCACTACTTCATCCCTCAGAGCTACCCATTCTTCTTCTACTGTATTTCTTTCCCCCATTCCTGTCAATTGTTCCCTTATGCTCTCCCTGAAACTGTCTACAACCTCTGGTTCTTTCAGTTTATCCAGGTCCCATCTCCTTAAATTCCCACCTTTTTGCAGTTTCTTCAGTTTCAATCTGCAGTTCATAACCAATAGATTGTGGTCAGAATCCACATCTGCCCCTGGAAATGTCTTACAATTTAAAACCTGGTTCCTAAATCTCTGTCTTACCATTATTTAATCTATCTGATACCTTTTAGTATCTCCAGGATTCTTCCAGGTATACAACCTTCTTTTATGATTCTTGAACCAGGTGTTAGTTATGATTAAGTTATGCTCTGTGCAAAATTCTACAAGGCGGCTTCCTCTTTCATTTCTTCCCCCAATCCATATTCACCTACTATGTTTCCTTCTCTCCCTTTTCCTACTGACGAATTCCAGTCACCCATGACTATTACATTTTCGTCTCCCTTCGCTATCTGAATAATTTCTTTTATTTCATCATACATTTCTTCAATTTCTTCGTCACCTGCAGAGCTAGTTGGCATATAAACTTGTACTACTTTAGTAGGCGTGGGCTTCGTGTCTATCTTGGCCACAATAATGCGTTCACTATGCTGTTTGTAGTAGCTTACCGACATTCCTATTTTTTTATTCATTATTAAACCTACTCCTGCATTACCCCTATTTGACCTTGTATTTATAGCCCTGTATTCGCGTGACTAAAAGTCTTGTTCCTCCTGTCAGCGAACTTCACTAATTCCCACTATATCTAACTTTAACCTATCCATTTCCCTTTTTAAATTTTCTAACCTACCTGCCCGATTAAGGGATCTGGCATTCCACGCTCCGATTCGTAAAACGCCAGTTTTCTTTCTCCTGATAACGACGTCCTCTTGAGTAGTCCCCGCCCGGAGATCCGAATGAGGGACTATTTTATCTCCGGAATATTTTACCCAAGAGGACGCCATCATCATTAACCATACAGTAAAGCTACATGCCCTCGGGAAAAATTACGGCTGTAGTTTCCCCTTGCTTTCAACCGTTCGCAGTACCAGCACAGCAAGGCCGTTTTGGTTAGTGTTACCAGACCAGATCAGTCAATCATCCAGACTGTTGCCCCTGTAACTACTGAAAAGGCTGCTGCCCCTCTTCAGGAACCACGCGTTTGTCTGGCCTCTCAACAGATACCCCTCCGTTGTGGTTGCACCTACGGTACGGCTATCTGTATCGCTGAGGCACGCAAGCCTTCCCACCAACGGCGAGGTCCATGGTTCATGGGGGGAGTTTGGCATTAAGAAAAGTAAAGGCACCAGACAAGCAGTTCTGGCGTGGCGGTTGATAATGGAAGCAAGATTGAAGATTGTGGCGTACGTCGACCTGGAAAAATGGTGCAAGATGTTCGAAATTCTGAGAAAAATAGGAATAAACTATAGGGAAAGAAGGGTAACCTTCCTACTGTACTGTATAAACACAAAGGAGAGCTTCTATAAAATTTGGAAGGTAGGAGACGAGGTACTGGCAGAAGTAAAGCTGTGAGCACGGGGCGTGGTGATTGGGTAGCTCGGATGGTAGAGCACTTTCCCGCGAAAGGCAAAGGTCCCGAGTTCGAGTCTTGGTCCGGCGAACAGTTTTAATCTGCCAGGAAGTTTCATATCAGCGCACACTCCGCTGCAGAGTGAAAATCTCATTCTGTGACAATAATTAAAATTTCATTGTTTGCTATCATTCTGGTGTTACCGTTTCAATAACCTGCTACGTATTACTGAGGTTAATCTCAGCTAGATGTGGAGTCGACCACATGTCTAACGTGAAGGTGCTCTGTAGCGATTCTTAATATACTGAAGAATAGACTTGGACAGTCTTATAGACATCCCTACTGACATTCCCTTCTCAGTATATTCTGGAATGTCTTTAAGGATCGGTGTAGGTATAGTTTTCACATAAGATGCTTAGGGCCATTACATACACACACCAAAAAAAAGTTTTGCATCACCTCGGTTCCGAGAGTTCCGGAACCTGCAGATCATCATTTCCGTTCTTTTTTTTTTTTAATTGCTCATGGAAACCACACATTGCATGTTGTACCACCATACAGCGAGACGTTCAGAGGTGGTGTCCAGATTGCTGTACACATCGGTACCTCTAATACCCCGTAGCACGTCTTCTTCCATTGATGCATGCGTGTATTCGTCGTGGCATACTATCCACAAGTTCATCAAGGCACTGCTGGTCCAGATTGTTCCACTCCTCAACGGCGATTCGGCGTGGATACCGCAGAGCGGTCGGTGGGTCACGTCGTCCATAAACAGCCGTTTTCAATTCATCCCAGGCATGTTCGATAGGGTTCATGTCTGGAGAACACGCTCGCCTCTCTAGCCGAGCGATGTCGCTATCCTGAAGGAAGTCATTCACAAGATGTGCACGATGGGGTCACGAATTGTCGTCCATGAAGACGAATGCCTCGCCAATATGTTGCGGATGTTGTTGCACTTTAGTTAGGAGGAAGGCATTCTAGTATCGTACAGCCGTTAGAGCGCCTTCCATGACCACCATCGGCGTACTTCGGCCCCACATAATGCCACCCCAAAACATCAGGGAACCTCCACCCTGCTGCACTCGCTGGACAGTGTGTCTAAGGCGTTCAGCCTGACCGCGTTGCTTCCAAACACGTCTGCGACGATTGTCTGATTGAAGGCATATGCGACATTCATCGGTGAAGAGAATTTGATGCCAATCCCGAGCGCTCCATTTGGCATGTTGCTGGGCCCTTCTGTACCGCGCTGCGTGGTGTCGTGATTGCAAAGCCAGAGCTCGGCATGGACGTCGGGAGTTAAGTTGCGCGTCATGCAGCCTATTGCGCACTGTTTGAGTCGTAACACGACGTCCTGTGGCTGCACGAAAAGCATTATTCAAAATGGTGGCGTTGATGTCAGGATTCCTCCGAGCCATAATCCGTAGGAAGCGGTCATCCACTGCAGTAGTAGCCCTTGGGCGGCCTGAGTGAGGCATGTCATCGACAGTTAATGTCTCTCTTTATCTCCTCCATGTCCGAACAACATCGTTTTGATTCACTGCGAGACGCCTGGACACTTCCCTTGTTGAGAGCCCTTCCTGACGCAAAGTAACAATGCGGACGCGATCGAACCGCGGTACTAACCGTCTAGGCATGGTTGAACGACAGACAACACGAGCCGTGTACCTGCTTCCTGGTGGAATGACTGCAATTGATTGGCTGTCGGACCCCCTCCGTATAATAGGCGCTGCTCATGCACGGTTGTTTACATCTTTGGGCGGGGTTAGTGACATCTCTGAACAGTCAGAGGGACTGTGTCTGTGATACTATTTCCATGCAAAAGTTTTCACCGATGAACGGAATGAGGCTTCTGTGGTGACGAAGGCGCCGATAACTAACATGTCTTTTGGAGAACTTTGTTGGACGAACGCTTGGGCTGGTAACGTGTAGATTACAAATAATTTAAGTCGATACAGACTGCAGAATTTAACTTCGTGGGGCACACGTTAGCGTTGCGTTCCATGTCCTAGGACGCAGTTCGGTGTCCTCGTTGATATTAGAATGTTTTTCTGGTAGTTATGGTAACATTAAACTCTGGCAATGCCTTGAGTAAGCGGAGAAGATCAAGTGGCAGTGTAGTCACGAATTCGCGGTAAACTGCACGTTTTCCTATAATTAGCTGGGTGGGATTGTTCTCCGATCTACGAAAGGTAGTGCATTACTGCCTGCAATAGGCTAATTTCTAGTAAAATAGTGTACGGCTCTGAGCAACCTTCTGATTGAAGGCAGATTAACGTTAGAGGCAGGTCATCGATTACATATCCGTTGTAGATATGGTCTATACTCTGTACGTAGTGCCCTGAGAAGCAATGCTTGACGACCCATAAGAATTCGTGCTGACGTTGCCTTCATGATATTTGGCACCGGGAATGTGCTCAACTCCGTCCACAGGCTCTGGCGGTTCCAACGGTACCGCCTGACCGCCGTCTTATCCTCAGCAAATGGCGTCATTGCATACGGTATGGAGGGTCTTGGGGTCAGCACAGCCCTGTCCCGGCCGTTGTCAGTTTTCATGTTCTGGAGCCGCTATTACTTGGTCAAGTAGTTCCTCAACTGGCTGAGTGCACCCCATTCCATTCCAGCCACCAAGGAAAAGTCCCTGGCAGTACGGGGAATCGAACCCAGGTTCTTGGCTCGGCAATCAGCTGCGCTGACCACTCAGCCACACAGGCCGACTGGAGCTTTGCTGTACCATCCGCATACAGCCTCAGTGAGTTTCCTACGTAATCTACTAGGTTACTTATAAATAAAGTGAACTTGACATCTTAGCCGCGCGGGGTAGCCACGCGGTCTGGGGCGTCTTGTCACGGTCCGCGTGGCTTCCCCCGTCGGAGGTTCGAGCTCTCTCTCGGGCATGGATGTGTATGTCGTCCTTATAGTAAGTTAGTTTAAATTAGATTAAGTAGTGTGTAAGCTTAGGGACCGATGACCTCATTAGTTTGGTTCCATAGCACCTTAACACAAATTTCCAAAGAAACTGGACATCTTAATATCAACGGGGATTCCGAACCTAAATCTTAGGACATGGAACACTTGCTCAGGATACAAACGGAGGTACTTTTGCATCCGGCGATTTCGACCTTTCAGAAGTGACTTAGTGTGTTGCTTCTGGCAGAATATTCTGAATAAAATCACTATGTTGTGACTATATTTAGTAAGGTCGTACTTTGTTCACTATGTGACAGTCCGGAACCGTATCGAATTCCTTCAGGAGTCAAGGAACACGAAATCAACTTGGGACCGATATCCGTGGCTCTCTCGATCTCATGGACACTCACAAATGAGTCACGCATTTCTGTCTGTCTGCGCTCACTAGCTATGGTACATAGTAGTAATAATAGTAGTATTAGTAATAGTGGCTATTGTTATTGTTGTTTTATTCATCCGTGGATCACTTTTACAGGAAGATTGGGTATGATGTCGTATTAAACTTTAAAACAAATAACATATTTCAACTATACAGACATTTACATACTTACTGGTCTAGTTTGACAAGGATGGTACGTGCAGCCGGCCGTGGAACCAGTTACACATTTGCGTGAAGTAATTTAAGGCTTGCAAAGCCTGCATCAGCATGGCCTGATGACGAGTGGAGCCTCCATTCTCCCGAATACAGTGCCAGCCACTTTAAGGCAGTGCTGCCTCGTCCGATTTATCCCCTGTGCGTAGTACTGTTCTGTTTACACAAGATGACCCGCAATATAAAAGCTGGCCTTTGTAAACCACGTGCGAGATTTTCATTTTCTCTCGCTCGATCCGCACAAGCCATCAGTCCCACAGACAAAATCAGCAGGACCGCTTAATAGGAAATTTAACGTAGCCGAATTTTGTGCTGGAGTACATTTTCGCTGAAGCCCACGGTTTTCGAGTTATTCAAGGAAAAATGGTTCAAATGGCTCTGAGCACTATGCGACTTAACTTCTGCGGTCATCGGTCGCCTAGAACTTAGAACTAATTAAACCTAAGTAACCTAAGGACATCACACACATCCATGCCCGGGGCAGGAGTCGAACCTGCGACCGTAGCGGTCGCTCGTCCGATTTATCCCCTGTGCGTAGTACTGTTCTCTTTGTAAACCACGTGCGACATTTTCATTTTCTCTCGTTCGATCCGCACAAACCATCAGTCCCACAGACAAAATGAGCAGGACCGCTTAATAGGAAATTTAATGTAGCCGAATTTTGTGCTGGAGTACATTTTCGCTGAAGCCCACGGTTTTCGAGTTATTCAAGGAAAAATGGTTCAAATGGCTCTGAGCACTATGCGACTTAACTTCTGCGGTCATCAGTCCCCTAGAACTTAGAACTACTTAAACCTAACTAACCTAAGGACATCACACACATCCATGCCCGGGGCAGGATTCGAACCTGCGACCGTAGCGGTCGCTCGGCTCCAGACTGTAGCGCCCATAACCGCACGGCTACTCTGGCCGGCTATTCAAGGAAAACCTGACCTTCAAACGCAACCCCACTGCCACAATCAGCCCCCACCGGTCAGGATTTCTAGTAAGTTGTTCATGGCACTCTCTCCTACCACTGTACAAAATTTTCGACTGCACGAGTTATTTCCCACACTCTTGATTGACTGGCCTTATTACCCCAACAGCTTAGCCGGGCACATACAAATTGTAAAACTGAAGTTTGTGTAAATTTTAGCTAACGATTTTGTGACTTTTAACAATATAAAATAAACAATTACATATCTATTTTCGTGAGGCCTTCTGACTACGAAACTACAGTGGTTAAAAAGGTTATATTTGGATCGAATTGTCAACGTAGTTAGTTTTCGCGTAACGTTTACAACAGTAATTTTTCTTCATTACCTTCACGGGCACGTTTAAATCAATAATGTTAACGAAGTAGCCGACTATATTGGTGGCGTAATGGCGCAATCAAAAAGACCAAAGAAGTTCAATATCGGAAATGTTTGGTATAGTCGTAAACTTTTTTACAGTGGCTCGAGGGAGTGCCACGAACAAGTTACTAAAAATTCTGACTGGCGAAGGATGAGTGTGGGGTGGAGGTACATTTGAAAGTTACTTTTGTACGTTTTCCTTGAATAACTTGAAAAACTTGGTCTGTAAAGAAAAAGTATTCCAGTACGAAACTAGATTAAATTACCTATCAAAAGCTCTTGCTCATGTTGTATCTGGGACTAATGGTTTGCGCAGATCGAAATAGACAATATTAAGGCCAGCTATAACATTGTGGGTTGCATAAATACACAATGGTAGGGGCAGCAGAAACATATTGTACAATCTTGTAAATAAGTTACTTCATAACTTAAAAAGCTAGTGTTACCTTCTTCATCCGAGCACTGAGGTGCAGATAAGTCACAGCCACATCGACTGATACTTTGGTTCGGTGCTATGACGTATAAAATATTGCATTAGAACTTGTGGCGAATTCATAAAATATTTTGAGCTACTTGTGTGGAGCCAGTATCCTGAAAATGTTATTTAGCAGTACTGCCACTCACATACGCTATACATTTTATAATATCCAATTTATACAAAGGTATCTAAAGATGTTCCGATAAACGTTATCAACCAGTTCTCAACTTACATTGCAGTTAAGTAGGCAAAGGATCACGACTTCTCGACCTCATTTACTTGCCACGACACTTCATGGCATGCGGAGCGAGGCCGTAATCAGAAGTAGACACGAGATATAGCCGGCCGGTGTGACCGAGCGGTTCTAGGCGCTTCAGTCTGGAACCACGCGACCGCTACGGTCGCAGGTTCGAATCCTGCTTCGGGCATGGATGTGTGTGGTGTCCTTAGGTTAGTTAGGTTTAAGTAGTTATAAGTCTAGGGGACTGATGACCTCAGATGTTGAGTCCCATAGTGCTCATAGCCATTTGAACCATTTTGATTTGACACGAGATACGTTTTAGGTTTGTGTAATTAGCCGCGTTATTACCCACGGTGGCTATTGAACTACAATATCGTTGTCCGATGTAAGCCTGCCTCGCCTTTTCTTTGTAATTTTTGTGGCCAATGGAACTGTTAGGACGGTAACCCTGAATGAATACGTTTAGATATTTCATGCCCGCGTACAACATCAGCGCAACGCTTCGAACTTTATTGGATGTGTGATACTATAAAGTTATTTAGATACTTTCATACCGAAGGGCTGATATCTTAAGCTGATTTCTTATGATGTAATTTTTAAAGTGAATATTGATTGTTGTTATAACAACCATAATTTTCGTTTTCTCAAAAATGGTTCAAATGGTTCTGAGCACTATGGGACTCAACTGCTGAGGTCATAAGTCCCCTAGAGCTTAGAACTACTTAAACCTAACTAACCTAAGGACAACACAAACATCCATGCCCGAGGCAGGATTCGAACCTGCGACCGTAGCGGTCGCGCGGTTCCAGACTGTAGCGCCAGAACCGCTAGGCCACCAGCGGCCGGCTTCGTTTTCTCGCAGTTCTGCATTCGCACTGGGCAAGCCATTCTTTTCTTAATCTTGAATGTTTAATAAATATAGTTTCTGATTTCCTTGTTACGGTCACCGTAAACTCTATGTTATTATGCTGCAACAGAAATGAACTTGAAGGTAATATTACAGAACAGATATTGGAAGTAGATGACGATAACATGGGATATATATTGTGACAAGAATTCGAAAGAGCGCTGGAAGGCCTTAGTCGAAACAAGCCACCTGGAGTAGACAGCATTTCCTCAGAATTATCGAGATTATTGGGAAAGCCACCCATAACAAAACTATTCCGCCTGGTGTGCAAGATGGACAGGTGAAATACCATCAAACTTCAGGAAGGACGTCATACACCGATTCCAAAGAAGGCAGGTGTTGACAGGTATAAATATTAACGAACTATCAGGCTAATGAGTCATTGATGTAAAATATTGACACGAATTATTTACAGAAGAATGGAAAAACTAGTTCAGGCAGATCTCTGGGAAAATCAGTTCCGGTTCCGGAGTCTGGAGGACAAAAAGAGGCAACACCGTACGAGTTATTTTAGACGACAAAGAAACGCAACCCTACGTTTATAGCATTTTCAAATTTAGAGAAAGCTTCTGGCAGTTTTGACTGGAATATACACTTTGAAATTCCGAAGATATCAGCGATAAACCACAGAAATACAAAGTCTAAGACAGGTACAGAAACCAAGCTGCAGTTATAAAATTCCAATTATATGAAAGGGAAGGAGTAGAGGAAAAACGAGAGAGCCAGGGATGTAATGTGTCTACGCCGTCATTCTCTCTGTACATTTGAACAACCAGTGCAGGAAGCCAAGAAGATATTTGGTAAGGGAATAAAAGTTCAGAGAGAATGAATAAAAGCTTTGAAGTTTACCAATAGCATTGTAATTCCTCAGAGACAGCAAAGGACTTGGAAGAGCAGTTGAGAGGATGCATAGTGCTTGGAAGTAAATTAAAGGATGAACATCAACAAAAGTAAAACACGTGTAAGAGGATGTAGTCGAGTTACATCAGGCGATGTTGAGGGAATTACGCCAGAGAGTCAAAGTAACTGGCACACCTGCCTAACATCGTGTAGGGCCACCGAGAGCACGCAGAACTGCCACAACACGACGTGGCATGGACTCGACTAATGTCTGAAGTAGTGATGGAGGGAATTAACACCATGAATCCTGCAGGCCTGTCCATAAATCCATAAGAGTACGAAGGGTCGAGATCACTTCTGAACAGCGAGTTGCAAGGCATCTCAATATGCTCAATAATGTACATGTCTGGGGAGACTGGTGGCCAGCGGAAGTGTTTAAACTCAGAAGAGTGTTCCTGGAGTCTCTCTATAGCAATTGTGGACGGGTGGGACGACGCATTGTTCTCCTGGAATTGCCCAAGTCCGTCGAAATGCACAATGGGCCCGAATGGATGCAGGTGATCAGACTGGATGATTACGTACGTGCCACCTGTCAGAGTCGAATCTAGATGTATAAGGGATTCCATATCACTCCAACTGCACACGCCCCACACCATTACAGAGCCTCCACTAGCTTGAACAGTCGCCTGATGACATGCTTGGTCCATGGATTCATGAGGTTGTCTCCATAACCGTGCACGTCCATCCGCTCGATAAAATTTGAAACGAGACTCGTCCGGCCAGGCAACATGTTTCCAATCATCAATAGTCGAATGTCGGTGTTGACGGGCCCAGGCGATGCGTAAAGCTTTGTGTCGTGCAGCGATCAAGGGTACATGAATGGGCCTTCGGCTCCGAAAGCCTATATCGATGATCTTTCGTTGATCGGTTCGCACGCTGACACTTGATAGCCCAACACTGAAATCTGCAGCAATTTGCGGAATGGTTGCACTTCCGTCAGGCTGAACGATTCTCTTCAGTCGTCGCTGGTCCTGTTCTTGCAGGATCCTTCTGTGGCGGCAGCGACGTTGCAGATTTGACGTTTTACCATATTCCTGATATTCGCAGTACACTCCTGAACTGGTCGTACGGGAAAACCCCCACTTCATCGCTACTTCGGAGATGCTGTTGTAACACCAAGATCGATTATAAGTAATTTATATTATGTAATTTTATGTATGTAACTATGAAATGTTTGGTCTTTACTGATTAATGTCTTTGAATTGCCAGAGTGAAGTGGAAGTTTGTGATATATATATATATATATATATATATATATATATATATATATATATATATGTGTGTGTGTGTGTGTGTGTGTGTGTGTGTATATACAGGGTGTCCCAGCTATCTTGTCCACCCGAAATATCTCTGGAACAATAACTGCTATTGGAAAACGACTTTCACCGGTATCAATGTAGGGCTGGGGTCCATGAATGTACATATTCGGAAACATTCTAAAACGAGAGAATATGTGTTTTTGAACACAAACTTATGTTTTTTTAAATGGACCTCCTATATTTTTTCTGCAGCAATCCATAGCATGACAAAGCACATACACAATGGCGTTGATTGCATCGCAATATTCCCATTACATCCCGAGATATTGAGACGCGAAGTTGACGCTTGAAACACCCGACATGCGCTGCTAGCGCACGTCCTGAGGCTCAGGCGTGAACCCCATGCTGCCCGTAATCGCTATGTGATTGACATGTGTAATCACACCTCCATACTTATCAAGAGGTCCGAAACGAATAATACGGTCTGCTGCCATCAACTCTCATAAGCACATAATGGTTTCCCTCTTGTACGTTTTACGTATCTACGTACACAATATGAACCCGTACCGATCGGTGTACACCCGTCAGGTTGTCTTATTTATCCTGCACACCCAAAATAAGGTTTATCTAATGCGTTATATGACCCATTGTGCCTGTCGCGCAGGGCCTGGCTCTACCTAGTCAAGTGTCCAACGTAGTTCCCACTACTGCCACAGTTACCACTTCGCCTTGTTTATGATTTGCGACCCATGCAAACTCCTGTACTCCACCACCCTCCGAGCATCCCATTTGTTGTTGCTTTGGCGTGCAGTACACCGCTTGCCAGTGTAGTCGTGCATCAGAGTAATCTAGTGACGGCACGGAGGTAGTACACATTGTGAATAAACGTTGTGTTGTGGAACTTATACTATACAGTATAATGTACACACATGAAGATATGGTAGAAATGCTGCAGATCTATGGAGAATGTACGCTGACGGGAAATACGTTATGAGATTGCTTGTTTGTTGATAGTACTATTAGCGAACATTATGATTATTAAGTTAATATGTCTGTTTTCTACCCTACTCTACATACCTGTAGTGTACCCTGTTGTAGGTGGACGAAATGCTGTTCAGGCAGAACGACTGTACAGAAGACGATTCCCTGACAAGCCATCGCCTTCGCGCCGGATGTTTGGTCGTCTCACGTGTCGTCTACGTGAAACGGGAAGCTTAAATCCAAGACCTCGACATCGTCCTAGAACACGCACAGATGAACGTGCTGAAGTTGCTGTGCTCGCTACCATAGCTGTGAATCCTCAAATCAGCACACGTCAAATTGCACGTGAAATTGGTGTGTCGAAATCAAGTGCACAGCATATTCTTAAACAATTTCATCCTTACCATGTTCATTTACACCAGGATCTTCATGGAAATGACTTCCGCAATAGGGTAACATTTTGTCGGTGGGCTCAGCAAAAACGTCTGACTAATCCAAATTTTTTTTGCAGATGTTCTCTTTACCGACGAGGCATCATTCTCCAACAAAGGAATTGTCAATATGAGGAATATGCATTATTGGTCCGCAGACAATCCAAAATGGCTCGGTCAGGTAGAGCATCAACGTCCGTGGAAAGTTAATGTTTGGTGTGGGATTATTGGAGATACCATTATCGGACCTTTCTTTATAAATGGCATCCAAAATGGCAGACAATACTCCAGATTTATACGACACAATCTTCCTGTTCTCTTGGACACCGTACCTCTGAACCGGAGAATGGTCATGTGGTATCAGCATGATGGATGCCCTGCACATAACGCCTTACGAGCACGACGACTTCTGAACCGTAAGTTCCCTGGTAGGTGGACTGGACGAGGTGGCCCAGTTAGGTGGCCTGCCCGATCTCCGGACCTTACACCGCTGGATTATTTTCTTTGGGGAGCAGTGAAGGATGCTGTTTACCAACATGAACCAACAACACCAGAGGACATGAAGCAACGCATTATTGATGCCTGTACAGCCATCAAAGAGGAAACAGTAGCACGAAGTAGGGTATCCTTCATCCGCAGAGTGACCCTATGTATGCAAACCAATGGGCATCACTTTGAGCATGAGATGTGAACTCTATGTTTAGTATGTAGTGCTGGTATCACAGTGGAAGTTTCTACAAAGGGCCATTTTACCCAGTGATGTTAAGAAACATTTGTTTGCAACAATTTTTCATTTAACGCATTAGATAAACATAACATTGATAATTATGTGATAATAAAACTAATTGGTTAAACATGTTTACATTCATCTTCTATGTCCTACCTGAACTTCCCAAATCAAAACATTTTTACCTAAACAACGGTAAAACTTTTAGTCCACTTGCTCGTTTCACTAAAACCATCTACATGAATTTTACTATTACGAGTGAATGATTAACTGTCACTTGCGCTAGATCGACAGTAAAGTAAAGTTTTAACGTTGAACGGCATTACCTTTTTAGTAACGGATTAACGATAAGCGAAGTTAACTTTGTGACTAACGTTGCGGTACACAGATATGTTACAGAATCGCATCACCCCTAGCCTATGGGATAAATACCTGCTGGAATGTACGACGTTAATGCAGGATGGCAGCAGACCGTATTATTCGTTTCGGACCTCTTGATAAGTATGGAAGTGTGATTACGCATGTCAATCACATCGCGATTACGGGCAGCATGGGGTTCACGCCTGAGCCTCAGGACGTGCGCTAGCAGCGCATGTCGGGTGTTTCAAGCGTCAACTTCGCGTCTCAATATCTCGGGATGCAATGGGAATATTGCGATGCAATCAACGCCATTGTGTATGTGCTTTGTCATGGATTGCTGAAGAAAAATATAGGAGGTCCATTTAAAAAAAAACATAAGTCTGTGTTAAAAAACACATATGCTTTCGTTTTAGAATGTTTCCAAATATGTACATTCATGGGACCCAGCCCTACATTGATACCGGTGAAAGTCGTTTCCCAATAGCTGTTATTGTTCCAGAGATATTTTTGGGTGGACAAGATAGCTGGGACGCCCTTGTAAAAAACTTAACAGTATGTTTAAATAATGAAACTTTATAAAATATGTCTGTTTATGAAAAAGAAATTGTATGTAGAAAACTGGTTCATACTTAGGGAAGTTGTATTATAAGGAAGAAAAAGGTGTAGGGAACCCCCTCCGCTACGGAAATGGGTTGGTGCGCGGGAAAAGGTGGAATTGGCGGTCAATCTTGGTGTCAAGGGAGAGAGCACGCTAGGCAGTCAGTGGCCAGCAGTTATACAGTCAAGACCGCGCGAAGTTAGGCATTCAGAAATCGATTTATGATGAAATGGCCTCGGATGTGGTTTCGGCTGTAAAATGGTGCTCTCGCATTTTGGAATGGCTCTGAAAATGATTAATACGTCGCCAAGAAGAATTGAATAGCGCATTAAACCGCCAGAGGTGAGACCAGACAGCCGCAACGTGCTTGCCACCACTACTGGGCCACTGCTTCATCAACTTTGGAAATCAGATATGTATACCAGTATGAACCAGTATGCTTGTGTGTGAATGTTTTTCAATAATAATTTAAATGATAAAAATTCGTGTTTGACCTTTGAAACTGTCCTGCTCATGAAACTAAGCAGGGTCCTATCCTAAACGTGCTAAAGACCGAGTATCCTGCTTACGAAGAACCGCTGACTTGCTTCAATTTGAATGTGCCTAAGTTTCAGCGTTAAAGCATATAAATGTTACTAGTTAAATTACTCGTTTCTCAGCTAAAGAGAGACGCACATAATTTTGAACTTATAAAAAAATTTTATTTTGCTTTAAATTGTTTCTATTTTGAATGTGCCAAAGTTTTGGTGTTAAAGCACATAAATGTTGTTAATTAAAATCACTTGCGTCAGAAGTAATGAAAGAGGCACATAATTTTGAACCTACTTGAAACTTAACTTTACCTTAACTATTACCTTGAACTTATTTCTGGAGTTAATTAATAATATTGTTAGTGTAAATTTCTATAAAGCATTGAAAGATAAATAATCTAAAGCGGGGTTGGAAATCAGTATTAGTGTGATGCAAATTGTTTTTGAAACGTGTGCCTAGCCTGCTTATAGGGAAAGTGACAGTTTATGGGTCCCCACTTTAATCTTTTCTAGTATGAGTACGTTAATTTAAATATGGTTCTTCCTAATGAAATCTGAAACATTTTCACAGTAGAGTGAGCTGCATGTGGGTTATCTGGGTATTGGTTAAATTAGGACTATGTTCATGCTCAATTTTGGACTTGTGATGTCTTTGATAACATCTTGGTATTGAATTAGTTAATAAGTTCAGATAGTAATTATTCTTAACAGGAGTAAAGTTTCATTTATATTTCTTTGATTGCAAATCTAAGCAAATGATAACTACTGCTATCCACTGTGCAGACCGTCTGGTAATTGTATTCAATGCACTTTGCTAAGAGAGAAATAACGAAAGTTCCTTTCGTAAAATTGTAGTTAAAGTCTTTTAACTTAATGTTTCCGCGTTATTATGCCTAATTAGGCTGGCGACCGTTTGTTATTTCATTCTCGAGAACTTAGTTACTTTCTTAGCATCTTTCAGTTGTCTGCCAATCGCCCTAGTCACGAAAGCTATGTTCCACCCCCTCTGTCTATTAGGTTAACGTATGGTCAAACTATTTAAAATTCCTTCCAGGCGATAACACTTTTTGCACGTTAATGTCATATTTGGGACAAATGCAGCAATAGTGTTATACTGTGTCCCATCGCTCGTGCGCCGACTATAGTATCATATTCACACTCACTTAAATCTTGATAAACTGCCATTATAGCAGCGGTAACAGATCTAACAACTGCGCCGGACACTTGTCTTATATAGGCGTTGCCGACAGCCGACAGCAGTGCCGTTTTCTGTCTGTTTACATACCTCTGTATTTGAATAGGCATCTCTATATCAGTTTCTTTGGCGCTTCAGTGTAGATTGGGAAATGAGACACTAAAAGTAACAGGGCAGTAGTAGTTTGGGCAGTAAAGCAACTGATGACGGCCGAAGTAAAGATGAAATAAAATGTAGATTTGGAATGGCAAGAAATTCATACCCGAAGAAAATGAATTAAATAATATGTAATATAAATGTAAGTGTTAAGAAGTTATTTACGACGATATTTGTCTGGTGTAGCCTTGTACGGATGTGAAACGTGGGCGATAAGCAATCCACGCAATGAGAGAATAGAAACTTTTGAAGTGTGGTGCTACAGAAAAATGCTGTAGGCGGATGGATCGAGTAATTAATAATAATTTCTTGAGTCTCAGTAACCAGGTGCAAGTCTTCAATTCGACCCCACTTCGACGGTTTGCGTGTTTAATCTACTCCAAGGGGTCTACAGTTTAACGTAGAAGCCGGCCGTTGTTCCTGACGACTTCTGACATCGTTGAGAGGTGAAGGCTACTAGATTAATGGCCGAATGAAAATTTCGGTGGTCCAACAACGCTTCGACCCAGCAACCTCTCAGTTTACAGGCACGAGCTTTACTACAAGACTATCTGGTCAGACGAGTAACTAATGAAGAGGTACTTCATCGAGTACGGTCCCACTTCACTAAAATAAGGGATCGGTTGATAGGTCCAACAACGCTTCGACCCAGCAACCTCTCAGTTTACAGGCACGAGCTTTACTACAAGACCATCTGGCCAGACGAGTAACTAATGAAGAGGTACTTCATCGAGTACGGTCCCACTTCACTAAAATAAGGGATCGGTTGATAGGACAGATCACGAGGCAGTTTGGTAAGGAATGGAAGTGTGGAAGATAAAATGTTTACAGGCTGCCCACGGCTTGAATACAGGAAGCAGGTTCAAATACACTACTGGCAATTAAAATTGCTACACCACGAATATGACGTGCTACAGACGCGAAATTTAACCGACAGGAAGAAGATGCTATGATATGCAAATGATTAGCTTTTCAGAGCATTCACACAAGGTTGGCGCCGGTGGCGAAACCTACAACGTGCTGACGTGAGGAAAGTTTCCAACCAATTTCTCATGCACAAATAGCAGTTGACCGGCGTTGCCTGGTGAAGCGTTGTTGTGATGCCTCGTGTAAGGAGGAGAAATGCGTACCATCACGTTTCCGACTTTGATAAAGGTCGGATTGTAGCCTATCGCGATTGCGGTTTATCGTATCGCGACACTGCTGCTCGCGTTGGTCGCGATCCAATGACTGTCAGCAGAATATGGAATCGGTGGGTTCAGGAGGGTAATACGGAACGACGTGCTGGATCCCAAAGGCCTCGTATCACTAATATAGCAGTCGAGATGACAGGCATCTTATCCACATGGCTGTAACGGATCGCGCAGCCACGTCTGGATCCCTGAATCAACAGATGGGGACGTTTGCAAGATTACCACCATTTGCACGAACAGTTCGACGACGTTTGTAGCAGCATGGACTATCAGCTCGGAGACCATGGCTGCGGTTACCGTTGACGCAGCATCACAGACAGGAGCGCCTGCGATGGTGTACTCAACAACGAACCTGGGTGCACGAATGCCAAAACGTCATTTTTTCAGATGAATCCAGGTTCTGTTTGCAGCATCACGATGGTCGCATCCGCGTTTGGCGACATCGCGGTGAACGCACATTGGAAGCGTGTATTCGTCATCGGCATACTGTCGTATCACCCGGCGTGATGGTATGGGGTGCCATTGGTTACACGTCTCGGGTACCTGTTCTTCGCATTGACGGCACTTTGAACAGTGGACGTTACATTTCAGATGTGTTACGACCCGTGGCTCTACCCTTCATTCGATCCCTGCGAAACCCTACATTTTAGCTGGATAATGCACGATCGCATGTTGCAGGTCCTCTACGGGCCTTTCTGGATACACAAAATGTTCGATTGCTGCCCTGGCAAAGCACATTCTCCAGATCTCTCACAAACTGATAACGTCTGGTCAATGGTGGCCCAGCAACTGGTTCGTCACAATACGCCAGTCACTACTCTTGATGAACTGTGGTATCGTGTTGAAGCTGCATGGGCATCTGTACCTGTACACGCCATCCAAGCTCTGTTTGACTCAATGCCCAGGCGTATCAAGGCCGTTATTACGGCCAGAGGAGGTTGTGTTGGGTACTCATTTCTCAGGATCTATGCACCCAAACTGCGTGAAAATGTAATCACATGTCAGTTCTAGTATAATGTATTTGTCCAATGAATACCCGTTTATACTCTGCATTTCTTCGTGGTGGAGAAATTTTAATGGCCAGTAGTGTAGTTGTAGGTTGCAGTAGTTGTGCAAAGATTCAGAGACTTCCAGAGTGTATACCAGCGTAGAAAGTTGCAGCAAGACTATCCTCGGACTAAAGAGCACAGCAACAACAACAACAACTATAACTACAAGAACACAGTAACTTGGGTATTCCTCTTTAATCCTTTACCATTCTCTGAGACTCGTTACGCTAGGACAAAAATCGAACTAATCGTCGACACTAAGTTAGGGCCATGATTCGCATGTACTTGCTTTGTTACTCAATAATAATTGCGGTTAATAATGAACGTACGATAGCAACAAATATACAGTCTCGCTTTAGGAGAAAATCAGCTAACATAGCTGAGTGGTCAGTGTGGCTGACTTCTACAAGGAGAACACGGATTCGACTCTTGGTTTGTTACCCATTTTTCTTTGATGGTAGGAATGCAACAGGATGCTTTCAGACTCGTGACACCAGTTGTGAGCTGCTAACCTAATAACGATTAGGAGTTCTATTATTTTATCGAGAAAAACACCCATGGTAGAGGAAGGCGACCATTCAGACATCACACAACGTTGAAATATGGAATGGTCTTGGTCGTATAATTCTTTATTAAGCGCTACGCGTTTCAAAATTTCATCATCAGACTGAAGCCGTGGAATAAAGTGTACAAGACCACCATTTCAGCATTACGATTGCCTAGGCGTTAGTTTTTGTCAAATAATGGTTCAAGAATCATAAACGAAGGTTGTATACATGGAAGAAGCTTGGAGATACTGGAAAGTCTCCGATAGATTATATAATGGTAAGACAGAGATTCACGAACCAGGATTTAAATTGTAAGATATTTCCAGGGGCAGATGTCGACCCAGACCACAATCTATTGGTTATGAACTGTAGATTAAAACTGAAGAAACTGCAAAAAGGTAGGAGTTTGAGGAGATGGGATCTGGATAAACTGAAAGAACCAGAGGTCGTAGAGAGCTTCAGGGAGAGCATTAGGGAACGATTGACAAGAATGGGGGAAAGAAATACAGTAGAAGAAGAATGGGTAGCTTTGAGGGATGAAATAGTGAAGGCAGCAGAGGATCAAGTAGGTTAAAAAACGAGGGCTAGTAGAAATCTTTGGGTAACAGAAGAGATACTGAATTTAATTGATGAAAGGAGAAAATACACAAATGCAGTAAATGAAGCAGGCAAAAAGGAATACAAACGTCTCAAAAATGAAATCGACAGGAAGTGCAAAATGGCTAAGCAGGGATGGCTAGAGGACGAATGTAAGGATGTAGAGGCTTATCTCACGAGGGGTAAGATAGATACTGCCTACAGGAAAATTAGAGAGACCTTTGGAGAAAAGAGAACCCCTTGCATGAATATCAAGAGCTCAGATGGAAACACAGTTCTAAGCAAAGAAGGGAAAGCAGAAAGATGGAAGAGTATAAAGAGGGTCTATACAGGGGCGATGTTCTTGAGGACAATATTACGGTAATGGAAGAAGATGTAGATGAAGATGAAAAGGGAGATATGATACTGCGTGAAGAGTTTGACAGAGCACTGAAAGACCTAAGTCGAAAAAAGGCCACGGGAGTAGACATCATTCCATTAGAGCTACTGACGGCCTTGGGAGAGCCAGCCCTGACAAAACTCAAGCATCTGGTGAGCAAGATGTATGAGACAGGCGAAATACCCTCAGACTTCAAGAATAATATAATAATTCCAATCCCAAAGAAAGCAGGTGTTGAGAGATGTGAAAATTACCGAACTATCAGTTTAATAAGTCACAGCTGCCAATATACTAACGCGAATTCTTTACAGACGAATGGAAAAACTGGTAGACGCCGACCTCGGGGAAGATCAGTTTGGATTCCGTAGAAATGTTGGAACACGTGAGGCAATACTGATCCTACGACTTATCTTACAAGAAAGATTAAGGAAAGGCAAACCGACGTTTCTAGCATTTGTAGACTTAGAGAAAGCTTTCGACAATGTTGACTGGAATACTCTCTTTTAAATTCTGAAGCCGGTAGGGGTAAAATACAGGGAGTGAAAGGATATTTACAGTTTGTACAGAAACCAGATGGTAGTTATAAGAGTTGAGGGACATGAAAGGGAAGCAGTGGTTTGGAAGGGAGTCAGACAGGGTTGTAGCCTATCCCCGATGTTATTCAATCTGTATATTGAGCAAGCAACAAAGGAAACAAAAGAAAAATTCGGAGTAGGAATTAAAATCCATCGAGAAGAAATAAAAACTTTGAGGTTCGCCGATGACACTGTAATTCTGTCAGAGACAGCAAAGGACCTGAAAGAGCAGCTGAACGGAATGGACAGTGTCTTGAAAGGAGGATATAAGATGAACATCAACAAAAGCAAAACGAGGATAATGGAATGTAGTCGAATTAAATCGGGTGATGCTGCGGGAATTAGATTAGGAAATGAGACGCTTAAAGTAGTATAGGAATTTTGCTATTTGGGGAGCAAAATAACTGATGACGGTCGAAGTAGAGAGGATATAAAATGTAGACTAGCAATGGCAAGGAAAGCGTTTCTGAAAAAGAGAAATTTGTTAACATCGAGTATAGATTTAGGTGTCAGGAAGGCTTTACTGAAAGTATTTGTATGGAGTGTAGCCATGTATGGAAGTGAAACGTGGACGATAAATAGTTTGGACAAGAAGAGCATAGAATCTTTCGAAATGTGGTGCTATAGAAGAATGCTGAAGATTAGATGGGTAGATCACATAACTAATGGGGAGGTATTGAATAGAATACGAGAGAAGAGAAGTTTGTGGTACAACTTGACTAGAAGAAGGGATCGGTTGGTAGGGCATAATCTGAGGCATCAAGGGATCACCAATTTAGTATTGGAGGGTAGCGTGGAGGGTAAAAATCGTAGAGGGAGACCAAGAGATGAATACAATAAACAGATTCAGAAGGATGTAGGCTGCAGTAGGTACTGGGAGATGAAGAAGCTTGCGCAGGATAGAGTGGCATTGAGAGCTGCATCAAACCAGTCTCTGGACTGAAGACCACACACACAATGGTCTTAATTTTAAATTCTCAGCCACAATATGCTAAGATGTTTTTTGGAAGTGCTCAAGCATGTATTTCAAGCTGAGCTGTTGAACATTCTGATATTATACCTTCGTTGTTGTTGTGGTCTTCAGTCCAGAGATTGTTTTGATGCAGCTCTCCATGTTATTCTATCCTGTGCAAGCGTCTTCATCTGAGAGTAACTAAGGCAACCTACATCCCTCTGAATCTGCTTAGTGTATACATCTCTTGGTCTCCTTCTACGATTTTTACCCTCCACGCGACCCTCTAATACTAAACTGGTGATCCGTTGATGCCTCAGAATGTGTCTTATCAACCGATCCCTTCTTCTAGTCAAGTTGTGCCACAAATTCCTCTTCTCCCCAATTCTATTCAGTACCTGCTCATTAGTTATATGATCTACCCATCTAATCTTCAGCGTTCTTCTGTAGCACCATTTTTCGAAAGCTTCTATTCTCTTCTTGTCTAAACTATTTAATGTCCATATGTCACTTCCGTGTATGGCTACACTCCATACAAATACCTGCAGAAAAGCATTCCTGACACTTAAATGTGCACTCGGTGTTAACAAATTTCTCTTCTTCAGAAACGCTTTCCTTGCTGTAGCCAGTCTACATTTTATATCCTCTCTACTTCGACCATCATCAGTTATTTTGCTGCCCAAATATCATAACTCATGTACTACTTTAAGGGTCTCATTTCCTAATGCAATTCCCTCAGCATCACCTGATTTAATTGGCTAAATTGCATTACCCTCGCTTTGCTTTTGTTACTGTTCATCTTATATCCTCCTTTCAAGACAGTGTCCATTCTGTTTGACTGCTCTTCATTACGTTTTTTGATATAAAGTAAAGAAAAAATAACAATGTTAACTTCTATTTAATTTCAAGTTGTTGCCATTCATCTAGACATACCTAAGTAGTTATATTATATGTCATCAATTATTTATTCCACTCTTGTAAAGATTTAAGTTGGTCATACTCGTGTAACATTTCATTTTGTCATGGTTGTAAACTAACAACAGCTGGAATGTTATACGATCTAATGCTATAACATTAACTTAAGAAAATTACAAAAATCCTTTTTATTGTAGAATACTTCTTTTTTCAGATTGTTGCCAATAATCTGGGCTCACGTAAACGATTCTGTTACATATCACTTACTATATGTTCAGTTGTTGTAATAGGACTACATTTGGTGATACTTGTAAAAACTTTAATTTAGTAACAAATGAAAAGCACTCGTTTGCTTTTTATTTTGGATGATTGTAAAATTACTCCTTCATAACTTATATTTTATTTCTTACCTGTATCTGTTTTGTGTTTATGGCTCTGAGCACTATGGGACTTAACATCTGTGGTCATCAGTCCCCTAGAACTCAGAACTACTTAAACCTAACTAACCTAAGGACATCACACACATCCATGCCCGAGGCAGGATTCGAACTTGCGACTGCAGGAGTCGCGCGGTCTCGGACTGAGCGCCTAGAACCGCTAGACCACCGCAGCCAGCTTTGTGTTTATATTGCACTTCACCAGTTATTGGTTTTAAATATGTCTTCTGTTCTGATTATTGACTAGGGACTATCTCTGTAACATTCTTCATGATACTCTCTAACAAAAGTGTTTCATGCTGTCATATATGAGTTTCTCCTCCATAAAAGTTCCATAAATATATCTTTGTCAAGTTGTTCATGATGTCTGTAAAGTTACTCTTTGACCTGCTTTCTATGGTTAATGCTGGCACCACCTGTTGGTCGTCGTTTACTTCCTTGACAGCCTAATCGCCACATTCAGTTTTACAATTGTTCTGTCAAATATGCATACACGAGATGAGATCAGTATTGTATTCAGTCTATGAGATCACTTTCATGAGCTTTGTACCAAATGTAGTAGTGGCTTCTGCCACCAAATATATCAGGCTGACCAAATGTAGCAGGAAGACACCAAATGTAGTGGGTGGGTGCCAGGTGGTGCAATATTAAAAACCAGTGAGAACTTTCCAAACGTTTTATTTGTTTCCTCTACAGTGCTCTGTTCACCTCGGTCTGCGTCACAGGGCCCCACAATGCTGAGGAAACACCCCAGCAGCCTGTGCAATGCAACGCTGTGTCGTGCCGGCCTTGGCCGGCCCGCTGAGTTCCGAAGATGTCAGGATGACTGAGCCAGCAGCCGACTCAGCAGCCACCGTCCTCGTTATCTCTGCGCTGTTCCATTGGGAGCTGTAGACCGATCCCGCTGCTGCTTCTTCCTTGCTGGCATAGCTGAGAATGCGGCGGCAACGACCGCCCGCAATCTGGCGTCCAAATCTGCACCCTCGCCTCGGAAGTCTCCGGCATGTGTCGGGAGCTGAGATGACTGCCCGCGGTAGCGAGCCAAAGAGTGGCCCGCCGCTGGCTGGCTGTGGACTCCGTGTTGGCCTCAGAGGGTCGAACCAATGACCCACCGTGGACTGGGACTCTGGCGCCCCATCTGTTGCTGTGTGTAGCCCGGTGGTGTGATACACTCCGCCATCCAGGAGAGCTGCCACACATGAATGAATCTCGTTAGAAAATGGCACATATTTATACTCAGCTGTGTACCTCTGTTTTGCCAAGCACGCTGCTTCGCGCCATGCATGCATAACACTTAGGTTGGCCAGTGGCCCTTTTCTGCCTGTGACTTGTGCATTGGAAACTGCTGTGTGCGCCCTCTCCGGCAGTTCTAGGCCCCCGTGGCCTCTATCTGCCTTCACAACTGCTGGTATGCGTAACTTACTGCAATCCAGCCCACACCTGGCTGTAACTCGTGCTCTAAATATCGCACAAAACTAGCTTTCCCTATCCTAAACGGTGAAGCCGCTACACAAAGTCTGATTTTAATGTATGATACTAATTGAAATTTCTGAATATGAAATACTAAGATGCATACTTGGAAGATTGCAGGGCACTCTCACTTTTGATATAGTGTCATGCTGCTTAATGTTCATAGGCAAGGTGATCTTTATTACTTGGTTGCTATATTTGATACGATCTGACTTCATTCATATGATGAAATGGTTGGAAGTAGTTAACGCTCTTGCTTGTGTGATCTAGTGAAGGCATTGCAGTTGGCTTTACCTGCGTTTGAAGGAAGAGGGTACCGAGTTAACTGACTGCAGTAAAAGTGTACGGCGGCTGAGGGCCGAGGGGAGGTTTTTTTTCTGCGGAACCTGGTGAAATCGTTTGCCAACAGCCAAGTCCCTCAGTCTCATTGTGCAGACACATTGAGTCGTGCTGGTCGGTCAGCGGGGACGTCCAGGTAGGCTGACCAGCGCCGAGGAGTCACTGCAGCTATGAGCAGAGCTTTGTAAGATCTGATGGTCGGCAATATAGCAGAGGATGGGCCCTTGTTAGGTAGAAGGATGAGATGGCTGTGAGTTCCTGCGAATTCTGTGGGGCAGGGCAGTGGCGCCCAAGCGTCCAGACTCTGCTACAAAACATATTTGTGAATGCACGAGGCTTTTAGCGAGTTTATGGCGTTATTTGGAAAGTTCGAAATGGACGCAACAGGGGAGATAACGATCTTTTTATGGAGGGCTGTGGTTCCATCGAAGTCATGCTTTTAGCAAAGACATGGCATAAACGCTTGGGAAAGAGGGCGCAAAATTGAATCCTTTTTCTTTTTCTCCCAGTTAATTCTTATACTCGCTGGTTGGTCAAATCTGTGTATGCAGAGCAGGGGGGCAGTCTCCCAGCTTCGAATGCCGAGCTCCAGCTCATGATTGGCTTGTGCTAAAGTGGGTGTAGTCTAAGCACGTAAATGTGCTATGCTACCGAGCTGCGGGGAGGACACTCTTGTTCTGCCTCTTCGCTAGTAAAGAACGGCTGGTCTTTACCTAGGCGGTGAGACTTGTGTCCTGTGTCACTTAGAGCCTGTGCCAGTCACTATCAGTACCGTCAGAAGTACTGCTGCTTGCATCACACACATAACAAGCTATGTGTGGATGTACTTACGAGGGCATTTCGAAAAGTAAAGATACAATGGCTCGCAGTCCTTAAATAGAACATTTATTTAGAAAACCTCAGTTACTTCTTATTAACTGGATTATTTGTTATTTTTCGACATAATCGCCCCCGTTATCCAAACATTTGTTAAGTCGGTGCACAAGCTTTTGTATCCCACAGTCATAGAAGGTTGCTCCCTGTTGTCGGAACGACATTTCAACTTCAGCTTTGATCTCTTCATCGTCGTGGAATGACTTTCCACCAAGGTGTGACTTCAGGTAACGGAAGACATGGAAGTCGGTGGGCGCAAGGTTCGGGCTGTATGGTGAATGGTCCAATACGTCCCATTTGAATTGTTTGAGTAGTGCTTTGGTTACGAGCGCTGTGTGAGGCCGAGCGTTGCCATGAAGTAAGCGGACTCCACTTGCCAGCATTCCCCTGCGTTTGTTTTGAATTGCCCTTCGAAGACGTTTCAAAGTCTGGCAATATGCAGCAGCATTAATTGTCGTTTCAGAAGCCATAAATTCCAACAGAAGAATGCCTTGTCTGCCCCAAAAAAGAGAAGCCATGATTTTCTTCGCATTTCTTGGCTTTTGGTGAATTAGAATGGCGCCATTGCATTGATTGTTGCTTGGATTCAGGCGTATGGTGATAAACCCACGTCTCGTCACCTGTCACAATGTGATCAAGTAACTCATCAACTGCTTCAGCGTAGCGTGTGAGAAAGTCGAGTGCAAAGCCCATCCTTTTCTTTTTGCGTTCTTCTGTTAACAGTTTCGGAACCCAGCGCGCACACAATTTCCTGTACCCTAACTTGAGAGTCGCAACGTCATAAAGAGTTGTCATTGACACGTCCGGTATGATCTGATGCAATTCTTTCAATGTGAGACGTCTATTCGCACGGATTGCTTCCTCCATTCTCCGAAGAAGGGCATCAAAGATCACAGATGGCCGACCTGTTCTTTGTTTGTCATGAACATCGGTCCTACCTTCAGAGAAATGACGACACCATTTCGTTACATTTTATCGATTCATAATGTTCCCATAAACTGAAACAATTTCTTTGTGAATATCCGCTGGTCGCTGACCTTTAGCATGTAGAAAACGTATGACGGAGCGCACTTCGCATTTGGCGGGATTCTGAATCGGCGCAGCCATTTTAAACACGACCTACTCCAACCAGAAGCAATGCTCAACTGCCGAACGACCGCGAGGAGAAAGCCCACGGTTCAAGGTTAACACCAGTGTTGCCAACTTGCTCGTCAAAACTCTTCTGTTTCTCTGGTGTACAGTGTATCTTTACTTTCCGAAATACCCTCGTATTTGTTTTGAGTCGGCTTTCTAAAAGTTTGACATATTCAATCACTCACAGTCATGTCACGGAGTCACATTGGTTTGGCACACCAGCAAGCGGGTCCATCTGCAAACTGGAATCCACCGGGCTTTCAGAGGCTCATAAGGAAGTACCTGAGTTGTGAATCAGGCGAACGCAACACCGAGTGCTTGCATATTCCCTGGTACACGCCATTACTAACAGATTGCCGATGTCTGTGACTGCAGTTGGAGAGCGTCGTGCTGTGCCGCCCTCATGTGCAGAAGGATAAAGTAATAGTTGCTACGGTGTAGGCGTCCAATATATGCTTCTCAGCACCCTGTTCTTTGGAACCATATGTTTCTTTATTGAATAGTAGAGTATAGATACTTGATAGTAGCATAGTTTTTTGGCCATACCACGGATTCACATTTATGAAGTCAGATAAAGTGATTAGTTCTGGTTAGTGTGGTGTATTGATCCCCAGCTGATCACTCTGTTAACCATAGACCACATACTATTGAAAGAGTTTCTCAAATAAAAATGTTTGTGTGGCATTTCTTTACCCATCTTTTGTCATGTGATGTTAAGAATGAATAAATCTATTGTTATTTAGACCACAACTCCTCCCAGTGTTCTGATTAACATTACCTTTGCCATTTCATTAAAGTTTTGATTGCAATTGAAAGAGTCGGAAGCTTGCATGCTTACATTATTTTGTACATATTTTTTATTGTTAATTTTCTTGTACACTTTATTCCACAGCGTCAGTCTGATGGTGAAATTTGGAAACGCGTAACGCCAAATAAAGAACTGTGCAATCAAGCCCTCTCTATGTTTCGAACTTGTGGCAACGACCAGGAGTGCCATGTGCTGACCCCAACCCCTGCATACCGCATCCAAATGACGCAATTCGTTGATGGATGACACAACCCGTTCCGATTAGCTGCTGTGTGGTAAGAACAGTGGAGCATGTACAAAGAAATAAACTACTTCGCTAGCTTAGGATGTTTGTTCAACGTAGATGGTCGCTGTACCGGAGCAATAAGAAGAAAGATAGTATACAGAGTGAACAACTAAAACTTGCACTGTGGATATTGCGGAAACTGAAAGTGCAATTGATGTATTGGTAGTCAGTGGCTCGTATTGTCAGTAATCAACAGATTGTAATAATAGAAAGTGCATGTTTTTCTTTGTTGTTGTAAATACTCTTTATTGAATGGAACAATGCCTATTGAGATCAATCGAACTAAAAATAGGGTAAATTAGAATGTCAGTGGTGTTGGTTGTAGGATTCAAGTGCAAGTCATTTAAGAGATATCGTATTTTGAAAAGTTCTCACACTGTCGCTTGTACAATACCTGTGGTAGCAGATACTAAAGGACAACACAAGTGAAACTTCCTGGCAGATTAAAACTGTGTGCCGGACCGAGACTCGAACTCAGGACCTTTGCCTATTCGAGTCTCGGTCCGGCACACAGTTTTAATCTGCCAGGAAGTTTCATATCAGCACACACTCCGCTGTAGAGTGAAAATTTCATTCTAGACAACACAAGTGTATACACTAATCGTGCGAATTCTGACCATTAACGAGACAATTGACCATCACAGGTTGCGTTCAAAATGACCACCGCGGTGATACACACTTCCAGTCTGGTATGGAATGACCGCTGCACACGTGGTAGCATTTCAGCGAAAATGTTCGAGCAGGTGGCAGTAATACGTCGTTGCATATCTTGTGTAGTTGATATGTCCTTATAGATAGCGTCTTTCAGCTTTCTCCAGACAAAAAACTCTCCAGGCGTCAAATCCGGGGAATAGCCCGGGCACTGTATGGCTCCTTTGCGTCCAGTACAACGATTTGGAAACAATTCGCGAAGAGATGCTTAAGTACTTCGTGCATTATGGGCTGGACAACCACCACGTTGGTACCAAAGGTTCCTTCTAGTTTGCGGTGAAGCGTCTTCTAGCATCCGTGGAAGTTGGTCTGCTTGGAGGATGCGATACTTGTGAGCTTAGTGTTTCATGTGTGGAAAACGGGCCTATGAGCTGATGGTTCACCATCCCATCCCACACGTTTGCGCTACACGGATGCCATCTGCCGAAGCCAACGAGGATTGTAAACAGACCAATAGCGTATGTTTCGGCTGTTTACCTGGCCATGATGTGGCTTCATCACTAAACAAGATACATGGTACATCTCGAGTATTCTGTCAGAATGCAAATGTACAAAAGTTAGCACGATTCTGATAATTGCTTCCATGGAGCTCTTGATGGAGAGAAATGTGATAAGGAGGGAGCCGCCTATGTTGATGGAGAATGCGTAGCACACTTGCCTGACTCGTGCCGCTTCCTCGTGCGACTGCGCGGCAGCCGTCGTGCGGATCAACTGCAGCAGCAGCAAGTACATTAATTTCCACCTCTTTCGTCGTCACTTGTATCCTTTTATTACATTGTCTAGGTGTTACACTACCGCTTTCACGTAACGGGTCGAAATTGATAAATAATTATCGAGATGAAACTTCCTGGCAGATTAAAACTGTGTCTCCGACCGAGACTCGAACTCGGGACCTTTGCCTTTCGCGGGCAAGTGCTCTACCATCTGAGCTACCGAAGCACGACTCACGCCCGGTCCTCACAGCCTTACTTCTGCCAATATCTCGTCTCCTACCTTCCAAACTTTACAGAAGCTCTCCTGCGAACCTGCAGAGCACTTGCCCGCGAAAGGCAAAGGTCCCGAGTTCGAGTCTCGGTCGGGCACACAGTTTTAATCTGCCAGGAAGTTTCATATCAGCGCACACTCCGCTGCAGAGTGAAAATCTCATTCTGGAAACATCCCCCAGGCTGTGGCTAAGCCATGTCTCCGCAGTATCCTTTCTTTCAGGAGTGCCAGTTCTGCTAGGTTCGCAGGAGAGCTTCTGTAAAGTTTGGAAGGTAGGAGACGAGATACTGGCAGAAGTAAGGCTGTGAGGACCGGGCGTGAGTCGTGCTTCGGTAGCTCAGATGGTAGAGCACTTGCCCGCGAAAGGCAAAAGTCCCGAGTTCGAGTCTCGGTCGGGCACACAGTTTTAATCTGCCAGGAAGTTTCATATCAGCGCACACTCCGCTGCAGAGTGAAAATCTCATTCTCAGTTATCGAGATGGTTGACATTCTATTGTTATATCTTGCTGCAACACCGTATAAGAACGAACTGGAATCTTCCTATACTCTACATAAACCTTGAGCACGTCGGCTTTTTATGCATTGATAAATCACATCGTCCACTCAGGATCTGTTGCTTGGACTGTCACACCCTAACTGGCTAGCAAGTCACAATGTTCTCGAAGAACACACAAGCACACTCCGGGCAAACATAACTACAACGTACCCAGCAACTACGCAGCTTCAATGGCACAAACGAGTGCAGTGTAGAAACATTGCACAATACGATATTTCGTAAACGACTAGTATTAGATTCTACATCTACATCTACATCTGCATCCATACTCCGCAAGCCACATGACGGTGTGTGGCGGAGTACCTCTATCGGTTCTCCTTTCTATTCTAGTATTGTTTGTGGAAAGAAAAATTGTCTGTATGCCTCTGTGTGGGCTCTAATCTCTCTGATTTTATCCTCATGGTCTCTTCGCGAGATATACGTAGGAGGGAGCAATATACTGCTTGAACTCCTCGGTCAAGGTATGTTCTCGAAACTTTAACAAAAGCCCGTACCGAGCTACTGAGCGTCTCTCCTGCAGAGTCTTCCACTGGAGTTTATCTATCATCTCCGTACCGCTTTCGCGATTACTAAATGAGCCTGTAACGAAGCGCGCTGCTCTCCGTTGGATCTTCTCTATCTCTTCTATCAACCCTATCTGGTACGGATCCCACACTGCTGAGCAGTATTCAAGCAGTGGGCGAACAAGTGTACTGTAACCTACTTCCTTTGTTTTCGGATTGCATTTCCTTAGGATTCTTCCAATGGATCTCAGTCTGGCATCTGCTTTACCGACGATCAACTTTATATGATCGTTCCATTTTAAATCATTCCTAATGCGTACTCCCAGATAATTTATGGAATTAACTGCTTCCAGTTGCTGACCTGCTATACTGTAGCTAAATGATAAGGGATCTTTCTTTCTATGTATTCGCAGCACATTACACTTGTCTACATTGAGATTCAATTGCCATTCCCTGCACCATGCGTCAATTCGCTGCAGATCCTCCTGCATTTCAGTACAATTTTCCATTGTTACAACCTCTCGATATACCACCGCATCATCCGCAAAAAGCCTCAGTGAACTTCCGATGTCATCCAAAGGTCATTTATGTATATTGTGAATAGCAACGGTCCTACGACACTCACCTGCGGCACACCTGAAATCAGTCTTACTTCGGAAGACTTCTCTCCATTGAGAATGACATGCTGCGTTCTGTTATCTAGGAACTCTTCAATCCAATCACACAATTGGTCTGATAGTCCATATGCTCTTACTTTGTTCATTAAACGACTGTGGGGAACTGTATCGAACACCTTGCGGAAGTCAAGAAACACGCCATCTACCTGGGAACCCGTGTCTATGGCCACCTGAGTCTCGTGGACGAACAGCGCGAGCTGGGTTTCACACGATCGTCTTTTTCGAAACCCATGCTGATTCCTACAGAGTAGATTTCTAGTCTCCAGAAAATTCATTATACTCGAACTTAATACGTGTTCCAAAATTCTACAACTGATCGACGTTAGAGGTATAGGTCTATAGTTCTGCACATCTGTTCGACGTCCCTTCTTGAAAACGGGGATGACCTGTGCCCCTTTCCAATCCTTTGGAGCGCTACGCTCTTCTGGAGACCTACGGTACACCGCTACAAGAAGGGGGGCAAGTTCCTTCGCGTACTCTGTGTAAAATCGAAATGGTATCCCATCAGGTCCAGCGGCCTTTCCTCTTTTGAGCGATTTTAATTGTTTCTCTATCCCTCTGTCGTCTATTTCGATATCTACCATTTTGTCATCTGTGCGACAATCTAGAGAAGGAACTACAGTGCAGTCTTCCTCTGTGAAACAGCTTTGGAAAAAGACATTTAGTATTTCGGCCTTTAGTCTGTGATCCTCTGTTTCACTACCATTTTGGTCACATAGTGTCTGGACATTTTGTTTTGATCCACCTACCGCTTTGACATAAGACCAAAATTTCTTAGGATTTTCTGCCAAGTCAGTACATAGAACTTTACTTTAGAATTCATTTAACGCCTCTCGCATAGCCCTCCTCACACTACATTTCGCTTCGCGTAATTTTTGTTTATCTGCAAGGCTTTGGCTATGTTTATGTTTGCTGTGAAGTTCCCCTTGCTTCCGCAGCAGTTTTCTAACGCGGTTGTTGTACCACGGTGGCTCTTTTCCATCTCTTACGATCTTGATAGGCACATACTCATCTAAAGCATATTGTACTATGGTTTTGACCTTTGTCGACTGATCGTCAACACTATCTGCACTTGAGACAAAACTTTTGTGTTGAGCCGTCAGGTACTCTGAAATCTGCTTTTTGTCACTTTTGCTAAACAGAAAAATCTTCCTACTTTTTTAATATTTCTATTTATGGCTGAAATCATCGATGCAGTAACCGCTTTATGATCGCTGATTCCCTGTTCCGCGTTAACTGTTTCAAATAGTTCGGGTCTTCTCTGCCTCGTGATGACTGGGTGTTGTGTGCTGTACTTAGGTTAGTTAGGTTTAAGTAGTTCTAAGTTCTAGGGGACTGATGACCATAGATGTTAAGTCCCATAGTGCTCAGAGCCATTTGAACCAGAGCCAGTTCAGGTCTGTTTGTCACCAGAAGGTCTAATTTGTTATCGCCACGAGTCGGTTCTCTGTTTAACTGCTCAAGGTAGTTTTCAGATAAAGCACTTAAAAAATTTCACTGGACTCTTTGTCCCTGCCACCCGTTATGAACGTTTGAGTCTCCCAGTCTATATCCGGCAAATTAAAATCTCCACCCAGAACTATAACATGGTGGGAAAATCTACTCGAAATATTTTCCAAATTATCCTTCAGGTGCTCAGCCACAACAGCTGCTGAGCCAGGGGACCTATAGAGACATCCAATTTCCATGACTGAGCCTGCTTTAACCGTGACCTTCACCCAAATTATTTCACATTTCGGATCTGCGTCAATTTCCTTCGATTCTATTGCACTTCTTATCGCTATAAACACGCCTCCCCCTTCACTGTCCAGCCTGTCTCTGCGGTATACATTCCAATCTGAGTCTAGGATTTCATTACTGTTTACATCTGGTTTCAGCCAACTTTCTGTCCCTAGTACTATGTGGGCATTGTGACCGTTTATTAATGAGAGCAGTTCTGGGACCTTTCTATAGACGCTCCTGCAGTTTACTTTTAGCACATTAATATTGTTGTTCCCTGTTGCATTTTGCCTACTCCTACCCTGCCGTGTCTCAGGAGACGTCTTGTCGGGCCTAGGGAGGGAATTCTGTAATGTAAAAAACCCACATGTGCCCTCCACACGTACTCCGCTACCCTTGTAGCCGCTTCCTGCGTGTAGTGCACGCCTGACCAATTCAGGGGGACCCTACGTTTCTCCACCCGATAGCGGAGGTCGAGAAATTTGCACCCCAGATCTCCGCAGAATCGTCTGAGCCTCTGGTTTAAGCCTTCCACTCGGCTGCAAACCAGAGGACCACGATCGGTTCTGAGAACGATACTACAAATAGTTAGCTCAGATTCCACCCCGCGAGCGAGGCTTTCCGCCTTCACCAACTCCACCAACCGCCTGTATTAACTGAGGATGACCTCTGAACCCAGACGGCAGGAGTCATTGGTGCCGACATGAGCAACAATTTGCCGTCGGGTGCACCCAGTGCTCTCTATCCTCGTGGAAAAACACCATTTACATTATAATTACCCCACTTTAGTTCGTTAATGTCAGCAGGCGTCGTTCGATTTAAAAAGTGTACGTTTGCTCAAAAAGACACTTTCTAAGTATTATTACAATCTGTGTATTAGCTAACAATAAGAGCCCCTGATTGCCAATCCATTCTGTGAAAAACCACACATCAATAGCACTTTCCATTTTCGCAGTATTTGCAGTAAAACTTTTAGGGGATTCACTCTGTGTAGAAAGGAAGCATTAGAAATATAATGACTACCTACAATAAGAGAAGTAGGTTTGAACTAACGAGCTGATTAGCTATTTAGGAGACTAATGTAATGCTGGTAATTTCGTTGGAAATGACTGGTGATTGACGAAACGTCCAAGATGGTCCAAAAATATTATTAATTGCAGTTCATGGCAGCTTCTAAAACGATAAATTAAAACTATAATAACGTGAGAAGTGATCCGCATGTCAACCATGTACAGCAGAGCACTTACAAGGGTGGACAAAAATTTGGAAACACCAAAAACATGAACATTACCACGCCTAATACGGTGAAGGGAAACCGATGGCATTTAAAACAGCTTCCAGTCGTGTCGAAATGGATAAATTCAGGTCCCATATGGCTTTCAAGAGAATATTATACTATTCTTTCCGCAAAACAGTGGCAAGTTATGGTAACGATGATCGAAGTGAATACCGATCGGCCACTCTTCTCTCCAAATTGGAGCGGAAAGGATCAAAAATGTTGAAGTGTGGCGATAATGGTGGCCAGGGGAGATGCGAATGTGACAATCCATCCACGCCCTTATCAAACCAGCCCTGGACGGTGCGAGGTGTGGGAAAAGGGGCACTGTCGTCTCGGAACACAGCATCACCGTTGGGGAACAAATACTGTACCATAGGAGGGACCTGATCAGCAAAAATGGTTACATAGTCCTTGGAAGTACTTGCAGAGTACCCAAGGAGCCCATAGAATACCACGATATGGCGGCCCAAACCATCAACAAACCGATGCTACGTTTCACTCTTGGGACAGAAGTTGGAAAGAATGTGCAGCAAGACTCATCCGACCAAATAAATGTTTTCCATTGCTTTGTAGTCCATGTTTTATGGCTTCGGCACTACGTCTTCATGTTACGAACATTTGCATCAGCGATGAGTAGTTTTGTAGTACCAACTCGCCTCTCAATTCCCTGTTTCTCGTGCTCCATTCGTGTTCTTATGACGCTGACAGGGTTCGCTAGTGTGACGTTCAGTTCTGCAGTGACTTCTGAAGCTGTCGTCCTCATGTTTTTCGTCACAATTCTCGGCAATGACCGTATGTCACGATCATTCAACACGCACTTCCTTTCTCGCTGTGACTTGGCGGTGGATGTTTATCCGCTTTCCCTAGATGCGGTAATAATGTTCGACACGGTGCCTCTTAAAACGCCAAACATTCGGCTGCCTTGGTTATGGATGCACCCACCGTACGAGTTAATAATATGCCCACGTTCGTATTCACTTAGCTGCGACCTAATGCACTCACAGCTACACAGAACACGATTCAGACAACGATTGACCCTTGCAATGTATACAGGACACTGAACATGTTCCACTCGTGGTTAAATATAACAGCACTATCCGAACGCTTCGCTAGCATCTACATTTACGTGCTAGCACCTACATTTACGTGCCAGCATGTGTTTCTCTCTGTGCTTCCGTATTTTTGAGCAACTGCTGTACATCATAGAGATGGCAACACGCAAATTACTTCGCCAATCACAATGGACGAGTGACCTCTGATCCCACTCCGCGGCTTTGCTCTGCTTACACGTGCCACTAGCTCAAAACGTCCGAAACGTGATCAGTTCTCCACGGCATGTTAGTAGTAGTTGATCAGTTGGATCCATATTACCCCAAGAACCATCGCCTCATACCTTTTGGAGAAATTTGTTTGAACGCTCACAGTAATAACCATGTTTACTGATGCACAGTGCGAAATCTGATCAGGTTGTATCCTAGATTCACCGAAAAACTTTTGGAGTTTCGTCATGAATATTTTCTGAGTAACGAGTTTGTTTGCGTGGCCATCTTCCGCAGCGGGCACAGAAATATTTGTTTTGTAAGCAAAAACGCCTTCTGTTGCTGCACTGTACTTATTCTCCCAGAAGCGTTTCGCCTTTTTTCACTTTAAGGCATCATCAGTGGGATATATAATGATACAGTTGTGTACAATTTTGTTTTGATATGTATTATTCGTCGATAATAAAACAGTTCACTTCTCGCTTTTTACGAAAATACGTGATTACTTACATTTCTTCGCGTTTTTAGGTGGCGTCTGCGTTTCCTCTCATCTGGTCACAGCTACATGTCGCACTGCCGCTCTATTTACGAAATTAAGCATGTTTCTATGATTCGAACATTTTTCTTTCCTCTCTTCATTTTGTTTGCCCTTTCTGTTGTGATACACTATTAGTTTCCTGTCACTGATAAAGACATTTGCTTGGCAATTGTGACTTCAAGACTTCGATCAAATGTCTGTATTTGTGATAGAAGACTGGTAAAGCATCACAACAACAAGGGCAAACAAAATAAAAAGTGGAAAGAAAAATGTTCAAAACATAAAAACATGCTTATGTTACGCAAATAGAGTGGCATTGCGACCTCCAGCATGTGACCAGATGAGAGAAAACGCAGATGCCAACGAGAACACAAAGAACTGTAGGTAATCACTTATTTACATAACAAGCGAGAAGTGAACTGTTTTATAATCTATGAATAATACATATCAAAATGAAAGTGTACACAACTGTATCATTATGGATCCCACTGACGATGCTTTAAAGTGAAAAAAGGCGAAACGCGTCTGGGAGAATAAAATACAGTGTAGCAATAGAAGGCGTTTTCTAATTTAGAAAACAAATATTTTCAGAGAATTCTAAAATGAGAACCCGTTGTTTTCCAGAGGCTCGTTACTGTGTAGTCGTATTTCGTTTGCCGGTCGCTCTTGGCCGAGCAGTTCTAGGCACTTCAGTCCGGAACCGCGCTGCTGCTACGGTCGCAGGTTCGAATCCTGCCTCGGGCATCGATGTGTGTGATGTCCTTAGGTTAGTTAGGTTTAAGTAGTTCTAAGTCTAGGGGACTGATGACCTCAGATGTTCCATAGTGCTTGGAGGCATGTGAATTTCGTGTTTCGTTTGAGTAGTTATTATTGTATCTATGTTACACTGAAAATACAGGGTGACACACGGGAGACGGACGATTTTTAATGAAATAATACTCAGCCAACTTTAAAATTAATGCATGTTTATTTTCACAAAATCAAAGCTCATTATTTGCCATTTTAGTTAACAAAGTTATTTGTGAAAAATAATGTCGCCAAGGTGATGCTCATCATTTCGAATGCAGGGCCCAAGTCTCCTCTCAAAAGTCCGCAGCTCGTGGTCGTGCGGTAGCGTTCTCGCTTCCCGCGCCTGGGTTCCCGGGTTCGATTCCCGGCGGGATCAGGGATTTTATCTGCCTCGTGATGACTGGGTGTTGTGAGATGTCCTTAGGTTAGTTAGGTTTAAGTAGTTCTAAGTTCTAGGGGACTGATGACCATAGATGTTAAGTCCCATAGTTCTCAGAGCCATTTGAACCATTTTTTCTCCTCTCAAAATCCTCCATCACATGGACTAAAATCTCTGCAGGGATGGCAGCAATTTCTTGAATGATTGCACTCTTCAACTCGTCCAAATTTCGTGGTTTGTGGTTATAGACACAGTTCTTAAGGTACCCCCACAGAAAAAAAGTCACATACTGACAAGTCGGGAGACCTGGTAGGCCAAAGAACATTGCCAAAACGTGAGATATTCCGGCCAGGAAACACGCGTCTAAGAACTGTCATTGAAGTGTTTGCGGTGTAAGATGTTGCCCCATCCTGCTGGAACCAAACGCGTTTTAGAGGGATTCGTCGTCTTCTTAGTTCCGGTTTCAAGAATGTTCCAAGCATACGAATGTAACGAACCGAATTAACAGTAACTGTGGCCCCGTTCTTTTAAAAAAAATAGGGTCCAATAATGCCAACAGAGCCAACCGATTCACGATTGATTCGTAACTCACTAGCATGACGTCTAGCTGACCATGCCGGGCTTCTGACTGCCGCTTGCCTTACCCTTTCAACATTTTCTGGTGTCGTTACTCTGCGTCTCGGGCCAGGATGCTTCTTATCCAGTATGTTTCCAGTTGATCTGAAGTTTTCCAGCCATCTGAGGATTGTGTTACGGCTCGGAGCAGCTCCATGTCGACCGTCATTAAACCGTGCACGAAACAATCGCTGCGTAGCAATAATAGACTCACCACCTTTTCACGAAACTGTCATAGACAAACACTCGACGTTGCAAGTCCCACTGCCCCATAGTGACTGAGTAAATGAAATGGCGCCTTGTGTTGATCAGAACTATCCCCACCACGACCAACTCCCACCACCGCAGTTCAAAACCGTCCGTCTCCCGTGTGTCACCCTGTATCTGCACAAGGTGAGCGCTACGTGTCATGTTTGAAAACAACTTTGTTCCATTCTCTCAAACAAACTGCTGTTTACAACAGTAATGTCCACGTTACTCATTGTCCTCAGTCTTGGGTTCGGTGCTGCTCGGTTCTGTCTCGGATATATTTTTTCTGGCTGGGCTAGTTGTACGTTAACGGCGTGTGGATAGGTTTGATGACGAAGACCTGGGCAGCGTTCGCGTCGTGTACGGATTCATGAATGCAACAGAAAACTTGACACACTGACTCCGTGTTCAGCTGTTCCTGCAACGACACCAGTCACATCACAGTGTACGCGTTTCGCGTGAAAGTTCAAACTGGTTTCGTATATGCAGAAAGCTTTTGACACTGTTCCTGACAAGCGGGATGTAATCAAATTGCGAGCTTATTCAATATCGTCTCAGTTGTGGGGCTGGATTCGTGATATCCTGTCAGGAAGGTCACAGTTCTTAGTTTTCAACGGAAACCATCGAGTACAACAGAGGTGATATCTGGCGTTCCCCAAGGAAGTGTTTAAGGAGTTTGTCAGAACTCTCCATGACATTGAAACCAGTATAGCCAAGTTAACGCTAGTCTTTGCATTCTGTAGGCACTCAGATATCGATAGTAACAATCTGAGGGCGAAACATGGGAGCGTGATTGTAAGCATTGTTGTGAGACGACGTCTGTCTGCGAGAGTGGAAGTAGTAGTGTCGGTCGAGAGCTCGGAGACAGAAGACGTGTCACGCTGCCCTCACGTCGGTGGTGGCAGATCTTACCACACTCGAGGTTTGATTTCATTTATGTAGCCAGGAGAGATTTAGATGGCTCAACTACGCTTGAAGATGAAATTCAAGGTAAAATTCGCAAGAATAGCGCAAAAGCAGTTGCAGGGTTAGGCTCGTGATTGTTAGTCCGAGTTTGCAATAATCCCATGTTTTTTGGCCAGTTAAAGAAGCCTCCTTATCCTCCAAATAATAATAGTTATTCTCCACATCTAAATAATATGCTGTGGTTACTAAATGTTACTGCAATGCAATTGTAAATCTGGCACTCAGCCATTATCGATACTTATATAACTGTCATTGCCTGTTATTCGTCATTAAGATTTCTGAAGTTTTAAATAGACGTAATTTATGAAATCCCTTCTTACAAGTTATTTACTAGTTAACAGGACCCAAACAAACACCTTTTCATTAAATTCATTCTTAGTAACTATAAGCTTTAGCCACTGCTGCTGCTTGCTGTTGCGAATTGCAAAACTTAGGGTAAAAACAGAGACACTGACAGACCACAACATGTCATGTACTCTAATCCAGTAAATTCCGTTGCACATGCCAGATTCTGTAGCACTTGTAAATTCTTGTTGAAAAATGCAGTCAGATAGCTTAGGTTTTCATTGTTACAGGTTCATTTGTTCCTGTAGTATTTCATATTCAAATACGCAGTCAGATAGCTTATCCAAATGTTAGTTTTAAGTTTTTCATGTAACTATCTGCTGAGGGTTTAAATGGCTCTGAGCACTATGGGACTTAACATCTATGGTCATCAGTCCCCTAGAACTTAGAACTACTTAAACCTAACTAACCTAAGGACAGGACACAACACCCAGTCATCACGAGGCAGAGAAAATCCCCGACCCCGCCGGGAATCGAACCCGGGAGAGGGTTTAAATGACAGTGAAAGTGACACTCATACAATATGCACGTAGTGGTATGCAGATTAGATTCCGATTACTGATAGCTCAGGTTGCATATCGAGTCCATTTTCACTGACTAACATATACGTTGTAGCTACAAAAAGTGGCTCTGAGCACTATGGGACTCAACTGCTGTGGTCATCAGTCCCCTAGAACTTAGAACTACTTAAACCTAACTAACCTAAGGACATCACACACATCCATGCCCGAGGCAGGATTCGAACCTGCGACCGTAGCGGTCGCACGGTTCCGGACAGCGCGCCTAGAACCGCGCGTTGTAGCTACCTTACATATTGGTTGCATAAACGGTACAGTATTATAGGCCCTGTGCTGTTCCTGATCTAGATAAACGATTTAGGAGACAATCTGAGCAGCGCTCTTAGACTGTTTGCAGATGATGCTATCATTTACCCGTCTGGTAAAGTCATCAGATTGTTTGCAGATGGTACTACCATTTACCTGTCTGATAAAGTCACCTGAAAATCAAAACGAATTGCATAATGATTTAGACAAGAGATATGTATTGTACGAAACAGTACAACTAACTCCAAATAATGAAAAGTGTGAGGTCACCCACATAAGTAATAAAGGAGTCTTAAATTTCGGCTACACGATAAATCACACTAATCAAAAGACCGTCAGTTCAGTTAAATACCTAGCGAGTACAGTTACAAACATCTTACATTAGAACGGTCACAAAGATAATGCGTGAGGAAGGCGGGTTAAAAACTGTGTTTTATTTTAAGAACACTTTGAAGATACAGTAGGTCAGTTAAAGATGTGCACTACCCTTTTCTAACCTCTTATAAAGTATTACTGTGCGATATAAATTCCGTAGCAAGTAGGATTGACAGAGGACATCGATAAAGTTCAAAGAAGGGCAACTCGTTTTGTATTATTGCGAAATAGGGGAGAGAGCGTCACAGATATGATACGCGAGTTGGGATGACAATTATTCAAACAAAGGTGTTTTTCGTCGCGGCGAGAACTTTTCACGACCTTTCAGTCACCTTCTTTCTCCTCCGAATTCAACAATATTTTGTTGGCGCCCGCCTACATATGGAGAGCATCGTAATAAAATAAGTCAAAGCTCGCACGACAAGATTAAAGTGTTCGTGATTTCCATGCGCTGTTCGAGAGTGGAACGGTAGGAAACGGTCTGCCAGGCACTTAAGTCTGAATTGCAGGGTAGTCATGCAGATGTAGTTGTAGATGTACAGTTGTTGCAGTATTCAGTGTTTAGTGTTGTGTGTTTTGGTGATTGCATGTCGCATGCAGTGAATACACTGTTGTGAAAGTATTTTCATAGAAAGACGAATAATTGTAGCAACAAACTGACTAAATCATAATTACATTTTAGGCTGTAACGAGCCTCTGGAGACCAAGGTGTCCCTTATACCAAAGTACTCAGACGATATCACTGAACAACCTCCGAAATCCTGTCGATGCAGTTCGGGTTCATAATGTACACTACTGGTCATTAAAACTGCTACACCAAGAAGAAATGCAGATTATAAACGGGTATTCATTGGACAAATATATTATACTAGAACTGACATGTGATTACATTTTCACGCAAATTGGGTGTATAGATCCTGAGAAATCAGTACCCAGAACAACCACCTCTGGCCGTAATAACGTCCTTGATACGCCTGGGCATTGAGTCAAACAGAGCTTGGATGGCGTGTACAGGTACAGCTGCCCATGCAGCTTCAACACGATACCACAGTTCATCAAGAGTAGTGACTGACGTATTGTGACGAGCCAGTTGCTCGGCCACCATTGACCAGACGTTTTCAGTTGGTGAGAGATCTGGAGAATGTGCTGGCCTGGGCAGTAATCGGACATTTTCTGTATCCAGAAAGGCCCATACAGGACCTGCAACATGCGGTCGTGCATTATCCTTCTGAAATGTAGGGTTTCGCAGGGATCGAATGAAGGGTAGAGCCACGGGTGGTAACACATCTGAAATGTAACGTCCACTGTTCAAAGTGCCGTCAATGTGAACAAGAGGTGACCGAGACGTGAAACCAATTGCACCCCATACCATTACGCCGGGAGATACGCCAGTATGGCGATGACGAATACACGCTTCCAATGTGCTGGTTCAAATGGCTCTGAGCACTATGGGACTTAACTTCTGAGGTCATCAGTCCCCTAGAACTTAGAACTACTTAAACCTACCTAACCTAAGGACATCACACACATCCATGCCCGAGGCAGGATTCGAACCTGCGACCGTAGCGGTCACGCGGTTCCACACTGAAGCGCTTAGAACCGCACGGCCACACCGGCCGGCTTCCAATGTGCGTTCTCCGCGATGTTGCCAAACACGGATGCGACCATCATGATGCTGTAAACAGAACCTAGATTCATCCGAAAAAAATGACGTTTTGTCATTCGTGCACCCAGGTTCGTCGTTGAGTGCACCATCGCAGGCGCTCCTGTCTGTGATGCAGCGTCAAGGGTAACCGCAGCCATGGTCTCCGAGCTGATAGTCCATGCTGCTGCAAACGTCGTCGAATTGTTCGTGCAGATGGTTGTTGTCTTGCAAACGTCCCCATCTGTTGACTGAGGGATCGAGACGTGGCTGTACGATCCGTTACAGCCATGCGGGGAAGCTGCCTGTCATCTCGACTGCTAGTGATACGAGGCCTTTGGGATCCAGCACGGCATTCCGTATTACCCTCCTGAACCCAACGATTCCATATTCTGCTAACAGTCTTTGGATCTCGACCAGCGCGAGCAGCAATGTCGCGATACGATAAACCGCTATCGCGATAGGCTACAATCCGACCTTTATGAAAGTCGGAAACGTAATGGTACGCATCTCTCTTCCTTACACGAGGCATCACAACAACGTTTAACCAGGCAACGCCGGTCAACTGCTGTTTGTGTATGAGAAATCGGTTGGAAACTTTCCTCATGTCAGCACGTTGTAGGTGTCGCTACCGGCGCCAACCTTGTGTGAATGCTCCGAAAAGCTAATTATTTGCATATCACAGCATCTTCTTTCTGTTGGTTAAATTTCGCGTTGTAGCACGTCATGTACGTGGTGTAGCAATTTTAATGGCCAGTAGTGTATTTACAGGATCACCGCGGATCAGAGGTGCAAGTTTTCCTACATGAAATCAGAGCTGAGAAGAAGAAAGGCCATCTGGCAACGTTTGTTAATCAATGACCAATGTAGAGCCGTGATAGATACCAAGGCTCAAACGATTCACGGGATTTTCCTCTACATGCTACTGGAGCGCAGAAGCATTCTCCGTAGCCAGACGCAGACAGAAAGAAATTCTGCAGTGTGATGATAAACATCACACGATGACACTTGCTTCATACTTAGGGATGTTCACGAATGCAAAACAGTCTTCGTCTAGCTCATTAGGACAAATAGGAACAAATCTCCGCGTAAACGCCAAAGATAAATCTCCAATATCTCTGATGCGTTGCTGCAATTAAATGATAACTCAAGCTCATACGCCACGGCCGAGATAAGTTATCGGTCGTTTCTGATTGCTCTTCTTTCCTTGGCGACCATCTCGTTGCTACGTCACGTTCTGTTAAAGAGGAGTCACATCAACAGACGTTATTAACTCTTCGACGCATCACAGATTACGCAGCCTTCAATATCACTGTCCATTAGGACACTGCAGATAAAAGTGAAAGAAATCACGAACTGTTCATGTGATTCCTATCTGCTCCTGTTAACTTTAGATGATAACTGATGACATCAACGAAATGCGGCCTCTGTCGCTGGAATTGACGAGGCTTGTAATTAAATTGCAATTGCTCTTGGGAGTTTCGTGCTGCTGATGAATGAGACTCTGGATTTCCCCCGTGGAACATGACAAGGAGAATAATATTCTGTTGTGAAGTAACCAGTTGATGGCACATAAAATCCGTTTGACGTTAAATTCTAAGATATCTGGTTGACAGTACAGATTTTCTTGTTTCATCCTAAGCTTGTATTAGATCACTAATTTATCTTTGAACAAAATTGAGGATGGAAGTGATTGTTCTAGAAGGATGAGTTCTGCTCTTCGTGTTAATAATCTTGTCCCTATTATCGATGGTACCCTACGCCTGGAGAACGACCAATTATTGTAACCATCATCATAATATCTAATTTTTGTTAAAGCATCCTTGCCTGTTCCAATTTTAAGTAGATTGCAGTTGACCTTTCCATCCCTTCTTAGGACACCCAACATTCCTTTACCTCGAGATGTATATTTGTATATTATTTTGGCTATGCCTTCTTCTGGCATCCTTTGTGTAGTGACTTGGCCAGACAGCCAAGCCACTGTAAGGTGGCCGAAAGGCACGCGTTAAGCTCACGCAGACTGGCGTGAGGTCTGGAACAGTGAAGGGAAATTATAGTAGCAAATAAGTACGTAGTTAATCCACAATTGGTGAACATCTCTCGTTACTGTACATGCTTCACAATATTAATTATCAAATGCTATGGCGCCTTGCTAGGTCGTAGCAAATGACGTAGCTGAAGGCTATGCTAACTATCATCTCGGCAAATGAGACCGTAATTGTCAGTGAACCATTGCTATGAACGTCGGCTGTACAACTAGGCGAGTGCAAGGACGTCTCTCTAGACCTGCCGTGTGGCGGCGCTCGGTCTGCGATCACTGACAGTGGCGACACGCAGGTCCGACGTATACTACCGGACCGCGGGCGATTTAAAGGCTACCACCTAGCAAGTGTGGTGTCTGGCGGTGACACCACACTTTGAATGTGCTCATGCCATTTCTTTCTGTCCTCCTCTGTTTTCTGAAGTATGCTTTTGACACACCGTTCATTCTTTATTGCACTATTTTTTACACGATCTATGAGTTTGTAACCAGCTAGAGGTCTTAGGAGTCTCATCCCTGCTGCCTCAATCCTCCTCTTCTGAGTGGCGGTTTGAGTCCAAGTGTCTGACCCATATATTAGAAATGGCACTGCCATCACATTATAAAATTTTAGTACTGCCTCTTCTCTAACATTTTTGAGGAGATTGCGATTTATAGTTCCCACCAACTGCTGGAATTTTCGCACTTTGTAGTCTTGATCATTGTGTGTGTCATATGAGACCTCACATACGAGATATTTAGAAGTATTTATCTGTTCTAACAGCTTATCATCAATTATTATTTTTGCTCTTAAATGCTCCTTACCATGGAATGACGTTATCTTAGCTTTGCTTTCGGATATGGTGATATTATAATCATTTGCCACATTGTGCAAGAACCAAATTTCTCTCTGTAATTTCTCTTTTGAGTACGATAAGATAATTCGTTCACCTACAAACAGGAGTGCATTTATAATTTTATTATTAAGCTTATAATAGTTGACCACTTTACTCTGCCACGTCTTTATGTCGCCGTCTATGTATATATTAAATAATGTGGGTTATAAAGGACACCCTTGTCTCGCTCCTTGACAAATGTTTCTCACGAATGGACTTTCCTTTTGTACTTCGATTTTGTCGTGTATATACATACTTTGAATAACACTTATTAGATGCTGGGGTATACCATTATTTTCTAAAATTTCCCATAATTTAACTCTGTTTACTTTATCAGAAGCTTCTTCATACTCAATAATGGCTATGTATGTGGGATGATTGTATTCTCTACGCTTCTCAATAATTTGGTAGACTGGAAAAACACTGTCTAAAAAGATTGTAACTGAAGACAATATTGTGAGAACTGTCTTTCCTTTTCAAATGTTTCCGCAAAATGTTTTATTCCCATCATAGGATGAGTAATTTCTTAGGTTTTGGACACTTTTTCAGTTGTATATCTTACAGTATCCCTTGAAGCCTGATGCTAAATTAAATACGTTTTTTACACTTAAAAACCTGGAAAATGCTTTAGTAATACGAATTTTATTTACGAGTATTTGTGATCGATAGCACACTCACTAACCTAACTAGATGAATTCAAGTCTGATAAATAATTAAGTTTTATGGTTAAAGATCAAACACGCCGCACATTGTGTTCTAGATAAGTATATGTTAAGCAATATGATAAATACAGAAAACATTCTGTAAGGCTCGATTGTACGTTCGAAAGCCATTGAGTACACAGATACTGTGAAACTCTTATTTGCAGAGAGAATGTGGAGATTCCGATAAAAATAACCGAATAGTTACTCAAACAACTGCAAGAAAGACAGTGCGTGAAGGCCATAATAATCTGCTCCCCCAGATCTTGGTGAAAAGTGTACCAGAAAACTTTAGGTACCTAATCCTACATAAGATAGATTAAAGGATCGAAACCATCCACCCAGTCTCTTGTGTAATAATTTGGTGCTAAATTATTATTGTTATTATTATTATTACTACTATTATTATTGCAATAATGAGTGTTAGATTGTTATACAATTTTTCTAAAGAGATTGTTGTTTCTTGATAATTAATTGAATGATTAATATTTATATTTTTAGTATTTTTAAGGAAATCTATAGATATTATTAAATCTAAAACAATTACAAACATTAGTCTTGCCGTACTGCAATACACCAAAATGCATGGGAATGACACATGAGAGAAATCAACCTTACAAGCAGCATCTTTCAAATGTAGATGCTGGAGTCAAAACGCGAAACAACATTATTCAAAAGCTTGCTGGTTCCTCATGGGGAGCTAATGCTTATATTTTAAGATTCACTGCGTTAGCCCTATCATACTGTTTTGCTGAATACTGCTGTTCGACCTGCATCATTAGCGGTCACACTAAGAAGATAGGTATGTAACTTGATCAGGCACTGTGAATAATTACTGGATGTATTTGGAGTACAAACACGCTATATGTTATCAGCAATATCTCTCATCCAGCTCTAAGGAAATTAGAAGTTGTCTTGAAGGTCTGGTACAACATTCGGAAGAATCCTCAACTACACATTAGTCGAGATATTGCTTAAGCAGAATACCCACGCTTGAAATCAAGGAAACCGTCGTGGCGCACAGCAGACAACCGCTTTGGATCCTCTTTCAGCGACACGCATTTATGGAAAATCCAGTGGCAGCAGTCATAGTAGTCAACAAATATCTAGTCGAGAACACTTCCAGGCGCATACAAGTACTCGATTGTCTATCTCTCGAAAATGTTTTCAGAAAAGTTCAGAATAATCTATTACAAAACCCTGTCACTGGTACATATTTTAATCACTTTCTAGAGTCGGCAACTTGAAATGTCCCTCTACTACAATAGAATAACTAGGACAGTTACCCAAGGCATCCTCGTTATTGTCTCTTAAGTCTGCTACGACTACAGTTGCTGAGGTAGGTGTTTAATTTAAGTTTAATTTAATACTTTTCCCAAAAATCATAAAATGACTCGGTGTTTTGTAAAATGCGAAATGAACAAAGGCGAAATTTAAAGTTACAATGAAATAAAACGTGTTCAAAATAGAAATTTTTTTATTTATTGAAAGTTAAAAAATAAAAATTGTTGCAATTGCGTGTGTGTGCTAATCAGTTTATCCTGAAGTAGATATGTTTTGATAGTTTTTAACAATTAGTAGATGTAAGAAACAATGGAAAAAGCAATTATTGACAATTATGACAAATCTATAATAAACAATAACTCAATTTTTAAATCTCGATTTTTATGTACTTCGATGTTGTACTTCTTTTATGTTTTATGTGTTACAGAAAGCAGAACTGAAATAACATTTTGAAATGTAGGTAACTTTTCTTTTTACACAAAACAACAGGAGATACGGCATTTATTTTCGTGCAGGTATTTCACAAATTGTCTGTTGGAAAGACACTTTTACTCCTCATTATCCGTAACTCTCTATATTAAATCTTTCTTTCATTGCTTTTGCACGATCATTAAGTGGAGTCTCCATTTTAGCGAAAGCGGCACTCAGAAAACTGAACTCCACTGAACTCCAACCAACTGGAGAGTGTTACAACAATGACCTCTCTGGATCTTGAAACTGTCAAAATATTTAACTTAGCATACCTTACTTTCATACTTTGCCTTAACGTAATCGGAATTCTATTAAATTATTAGACAGGTTTATTTTCACGCCATGGTTAATAATTTTTGGTGTTGTATATATTGTGGAGGTTACATTCAAAATCACAGCTTCGCTAGGGTTAAAACCGAAAAGACAGGCCAACCTTTCTGCGTGGAAAGAGGAGTTAGACAAGGGAAATTATTTAGCTGCATAGTGAAGGACATATTCAGGAAACTAAAATGGAATAAGAAAGACGGAATATGCCTCATTGGAAAGAGACTAACAAATTTGAGGTTCACTGACGACATAGTCTTCTTCGCCAAAACTACAAGCGAACTGCAATCAATGCTCCAGGAGCTTAACACACAAAGCAAGATGGCAGGACTCACAATGAACAAATCTAAAACGCAGGTAATGACAAATGGGTTAGAAACCCCAATATATCTTGAATATTTCTTGAAGGAACGGAACTAATGTACGCATCACGATACATATACCTAGGCCAAATAATTTCCTTTAACAACAAAATGTAAAAGAAATAAAACGAAGAGTCCTTAGCTTGGAAAGTTTTCTCGGCCTTAAAGTTCATTTTGCTAGACAGAACCCTGTGTAGGAGGCTCAAAATGGAGGCACTCAAAAGCTGTGTTTTTCCAGGGACCTGGATAAACTGACTAAACCAGAGGTTGTAAGCAGTTTCAGGGAGAGCATAAGGGAACAATTGGCAGGAATGGTGGAAAGAAATACAGTAGAAGAAGAGTGAGTAGCTGTGAGGGATGAAGTAGTGAAGGCAGCAGAGGATCAAGTAGGTAAACTGACGAGGGCTAGTAGAAATCCTTGGGTAACAGAAGAAATATTGAATTTAATTGATGAAAGGAGAAAATATAAAAATACAGTAAATGAAGCAGACAAAAAGGAATACAAACGTCTCAAAAATGAGATCGACAGGAAGTGCAAAATGGCTAAGCAGGGATGGCTAGAGGACAAATGTAAGGATGTAGGGGCTTATCTCACGAGGTGTAACATAGATACTGCCTACAGGAAAATTAGAGACGTTTGGAGAAAAGAGAACCACTTGTATGAATATCAAGAGCTCAGATAGAAACCCACTTCTAAGCAAAGAAGGGAAAGCAGAAAGGTGGAAGATTTAGATTAGATTAACACTAGATCCATGGATCATGAATACGATATTTCGAAATGATGTGGAACGAGTCAAATATTCCAATACATGACATAATTAAGTTAATTTAACAACATAATCAAGTTAATATAACAACTTTTTTGTTTTTTAATCTTTTTTATAATTTATTTATTTATTTTTCTTAATTTATATCTAAAAATTCCTCTATGGAGTAGAAGGAGTTTTCATTTAGAATTTCTTTTAATTTCTTCTTAAATACATGTTGGTTATCTGTCAGACATTTGATACTATTTCGTAAGTGACCAAAGACTTTAGTGGCAGTGTAATTCGCCCCTTTCTGTGCCGAAGTTAGATTTAATCTTGAATAGTGAAGATCATCCTTTCTCCTAGTATTGTAGTTATGCACACTGCTATTATTTTTGAATTGGGTTTGGTTGTCAATAACAAATTTCATAAGAGAGTATACATACTGGGAAGCTACTGTGAATATCCCTAGATCCTTAAATAAATGTCTGCAGGATGATCTTGGGTGGACTCCAGCTATTATTCTGATTACACGCTTTTGTGCAATAAATACTTTATTCCTCAGTGATGAATTACCCCAAAATATGACGCCATGTGCAAGCAATGAGTGAAAATAGGCGTAGTAAGCTAATTTACTAAGATGTTTATCACCAAAATTTGCAATGACCCTTATTGCATAAGTAGCTGAACTCAAAAGTTTCAGCATATCATCAATGTGTTTCTTCCAATTTCATATCTCATCAATGGACACACCTAAAAATTTGGAATATTCTACCTTAGCTATATGCTTCTGATTAAGGTCTATATTTATTAATGGCGTCATACCATTTACTGTACAGAACTGTATGTACTGTGTCTTATCAAAATTCAGTGAGAGTCCGTTTACAAGGAATCACATAGTAATTTTCTGAAAGACATTATTGACAATTTCATCAGTTAATTCTTGTTTGTCAGGTGTGATAACTATACTTGTATCATCAGCAAAGAGAACTAACTTTGTCTCTTCATGAATATAGAATGGCAAGTCATTAATTTATGTTAAGAACAATAAAGGACCCAAGACCGAACCTTGTGGAACCCCATTCTTGATATTTCCCCAGTTTGAGGAATGTGCTGATATTTGTATATTATGAGAACTGCTCATTTCAACTTTCTGCACTCTTCCAGTTAGGTACGAATTAAACCATTTGTGCACTGTCCCACTCATGCCACAATACTTGAGCTTGTCTAGCAGAATTTCATGATTTACACAATCAAAAGCCTTTGAGAGATCACAAAAAATCCAAATAGGTGGTGTTCGGTTATTCAGATCATTCAAAATTTGATTGGTGAAAGCATATATGGCATTTTCTGTTGAAAAACCTTTCTCAAAACCAAACTGACATTTTGTTAGTACTTCATTTTTACAGATATGTGAAGCTACTCTTGAATACATTACTTTCTCAAAAATTTTGGATAAAGCTGTTAGAAGCGAGATTAGACAGTAATTGTTGACATCAGATCTATCCCCTTTTTTATGCAAAGGTATAACAATAGCATATTTCAGTCCATCAGGTAAAATGCCCTGTTCCAGAGAGCTATTACACAGGTGGTGAGAATCTGACTTATCTGTTGAGAACAAGCTTTTAGTATTTTGCTGGAAATGCCATCAATTCCATGTGAGTTTTTGCTTTTAAGCAAGTTTATTATTTTCCTAATTTCAGAGGGAGAAGTGGGTGAGATTTCAATTGTATCAAATTGCATAGGTATGACCTCTTGCATTAACAGCCTAGCATCTTCTAATGAACACCTGGATCCTACTATATCCACAACATTTAGAAAATGATTATTAAAAATATTTTCAACTTCTGACTTTTTGATCGTAAAGTTTTCATTCAATTTGATGGTAATACTGTCTTCCTCTGCTCTTGGTTGACGTGTTTCTCTTTTAATAATATTCCAAATTGTTTTAATTTTATTATGAGAGATGCTGATTTCAGACATGATACACATACTTTTCTTAATATAGCACAGTAGTTTTTATAATGTTTGATAGTTTCTGGGTCACTACTCTTTCTTGCTGTCCGATACATTTCCCTTTTCCAGTTACAAGATCTTTTTTTTATACCCTTAGTAAGCCATGTTTTGTTACATGGTTTCTTACGAGTATATTTAACTATTTTCTTGGGGAAGCAGTTTTCAAATGCATTTACAAAAGTGTCATGAAATAAATTATATTTTAATTTGGCATCAGGTTCACAGTACACCTCATCCCAGTCTAACTGCTGTAGGCTTTCCCTGAAATTTGCAATTGTTAAATCGTTGACTGGACGTACTACTTTGGAGGACTGTTTAGTATTGCTGAATGGAGCTATGTCATATATTGTAACTAGCTGTGCACCAAGATCAGAAAGACCATTCTCAACAGGCTGAGCATTTATCTGGTTAAACTTATCTTGGTCTATAAAGAAGTTATCTATCAGTGAGCTGCTATCCTTTATCACCCGAGTAGGAAAATCAATAACGTGTGTCAAATTGAAAGAACCAAGTAACACTTCAAGGTCATTTTTCCTATTACCCTCTTTCAGAGAATCTACATTGAATTCCCCACAAATAATAATTTGCTTCCCCCTGTCTGACAGATAGCATAACAAGGAGTCCAAATTTTTCAGAAATAGATGAAAATTTCCCAATGGGGACCTATATACAGTTACAATTATAAATATGCCTTTATTTAATTTAAGCTCACAGGCAAATGCTTCTATATGTTTCTCTACACAAAACTTTTTTGTTTCTATACTTTTTGCATAATGATAACTTTTGACATATATGCAACTCCTCCTTTCTCCATATTTTCTCTGATTAGATGTGCAGAGAGCTTATATCCACTTACACTTACCTTATCCATATCAATAACAATGTGATGCTGAGACAGGCATAGTATATCTATTTCATTCTCAGCTTCTAAATCTTCTAAACAAACCAGAAGCTCATCTACTTTATTCTTTAAACTCCCAATATTTTGATGAAATATACTTACATTATTTTTAATTATACTTTTATGAGAACCGTTCCTTATTCTAACATTTGCAGTACTCTGTCTGAGTTTCTCATTGTGCTTAGGCCTAGTTCCTGTACCAGTGGTCACATGGTGTTCAGAGATGCAGATTACGTCAACTGGGTTGGGTGACTTAAATTCATCAATGCAATTACCTAGGACTGAGATACAACTTGGTGGAGATAAAATTTCTGGTGATTGGTGAAAATTTATAATTGACAGCTGTGATTAGTGATCCAATGTGCTAGAATTGTGCTGTTTAATTTCTTTCCTAAACTGAAGATTTGTTTCAATCCTGACCTCTCGTAGAATTTGATATCTTTCTGTCTATATAGAGGGTCTATACGAGGGCGATGTTCTGGAGGACAATATTATAGAAATGGAAGAGAATGTAGATGAAGATGAAATGGGAGATACGATACTGCGTGAAGAGTTTGACAGAGCACTGAAAGACCTAAGTCGAAACAAGGCCCGGGAGTAGACAACATTCCATTAGAACTACTGACAGCCTTGGGAAGACAGGCCTAACAAAATTCTACCATCTAGTGAGCAAGATGTATCAGGCAGGCGAAATACCGTCAGACTCCAAGAGGAATATAATAATTCCAATCGCAAAGAAAGCAGGTGTTGAGAGATGTGACAATTATCGAACTATCAGTTTAGTAAGTCACAGCTGCAAAATACTAACGTGAATTCTTTACAGACGAATGGAAAAACTGGTAGAAGCCAACCTCGGGGAACATCAGTTTGGATTCCGTAGAAATTTTGGAACACGTGAGGCAATACTGACCCTATGGCTTCTCTTAGAAGCTAGATTAAGAAAAGGCAAACCTATGTTCCTAGCATTTGTAGACTTAGAGAAAGCTTTTGACGATGTTGACTGGAACACTCTCTTTCAGGTTCTGAAAGTGGCAGGGGTAAAACACAGGGAGCGAAAGGCTATTTACAATTCGTACAGAAACCAGATGGCAGTTATAAGAGTCGAGGGGCATGAAAGGGAAGCAGTGGTTGGGAAGGGAGTGAGACAAGGTTGTAGCCTCTCCCCGATGTTATTCGATCTATATATTGAGCAAGCAGTAAAGGAAACAAAAGAAAAATTCGGAGTAGATATTAAAATCCATGGAGAAGAAATAAAAACTTTGAGGTTCGGCGATGACATTTAATTCTGTCAGAGACAGCAAAGGACGTGGAAGAGCAGTTGAACGGAATGGACAGTGTCTTGGAAGGAGGATATAAGCTTAACATGAACAAAAGCAAAACGAGGATAATAGAATGTAGTCGAATTAAGTTGGGTGATGCTGAGGGAATTAGATTAGGAAATGAGGCACTTAAAGTAGTATAGGAGTTTTGCTATTTGGGGAGCAAAATAACTGATGATGGTCGAGGTAGAGAGGATATAAAATGTAGACTGGCAATGGCAAGGAATGCGTTTTTGAAGATGAGAAATTAGTTAACATCGAGCATAGATTTAAGTATCCGGAAGTCGTTTCTGAAAGTATTTGTATGGAGTGTAGCCATGTATGGAAGTGAAACATGGACAATAAATAGTTTCAACAAGAAGAGAATAGAAGCTTTCGAAATGTGGTGCTACAGAAGAATGCTGAAGATTAGATGGGTAGATCACATAACTAATGAGGAGGTATTGAATAGAATTGGGTAGAAGATGAGTTTGTGGCACAACTTGACAAGAAGAAGGGATAGGTCGGTAGGAAATGTTCTGAGGCATCAAGGGTCACCAATTTATTATTGGAGAGCAGCGTGGAGGGTAAAAATTATAGAGGGAGACCAAGAGATGAATACACTAAGCATATTCAGAAGGACGTAGGTTGCAGTAGCTACTGGGAGATGAAGAAGCTTGCACAGGATACAGTAGCATTGAGAGCTGCATCAAACCAGTCTCAGGACTGAATACCACAACAACAACAACAACAACAACATTATATCGATGCCAGAGACGGGCTCTCAAAGCCCAAGAGAGAAACACTCCTCAGGTATGGCAAAGGAAAATGCAGAGGAAGATCCTTGGCACCCTCTGAAAGGCAGTATATCGAACACTTCGGTACACAAGATGTCAGTAACAACAGACATAGCACAACAGGCTACGAAGACCAAATGGAAATGGGGAGGCCTCGTGGCGAGGCTGCAAGACAACAGATGGAAGTACGAGGTGCCACATGGGACTTCTACATCGGCAAGAGACTCCCAGCAAGACCAAGACGCAAATGGTCGGACTTATTCAGAAAACGAGCAGGAAGACAGTGGACCAGTATAGCAAGACACAGAAAGGAGTGGAAAGGACTAGAACTACAACTAAGTGATCAAGTGTGATTCAATGTGTAGTGTGCATTAAGTGCGTTACCCTCTTACGCGGAGTAGCTCACCGTGTGAGTCGTTAAAGCAGCTACCGTACTTGTAGGAGGCCTTTGCCCTCAGTGGGACAACACAGCCTATTTTCATTCATTCATTCATTCATTCATTCAATCTATGAAACGCCAGTTTTCACAGTTTACCGGTCATTTGTAGCCTATATTGTTTGTGAATACTAGTGTTGTTACTGTATTCACGTTCAGTACCGTATGTAAACTTTATTTACAATTTCCACCATTGGAACATACAACAGCAAAATGCGCTACGATGGCAGAGTAGGATACCTTCCAAAGAGCTTTAAAAAGAACACAAAACGCATATGCGCGACATGCTCTCGTGCCTGTTTTCTGTTGACTCTAATGAGGAGACAGACAACGCAGGACTGCTTGTCGCGAGTGTTAACTAATGAATTTTGGTCCATACATTCACTGTCTTAACACTCCGTGATCTACAGCGTGCCATATCTGATTACTTATAGGCACTTGATAAATTACCGTGTGCTCTTGCGCCGAGTCAGAGAGCGCCAAGGGACCACCAATGCCCGGTGCAGCACTGTCGTCTTCAGTCATTTGGTGCTACCTAAAAATCGTCCATATCGTCATCAGCACCGTCTGTACTTAAGATGTCAGAATGTCTGCCCTTGTAACAAGCTTTACCTGTGTACCAAACTGTTTCTATGGAGGACCTGATTTCACCTTTTCTGCTGTTTGACTTGAGCTTTTTAGCTCAACGTATATGTTCACAATTTCGACGTCATGTAATTTATGCAACTTCCCTTCTAAAGAAGATACCCTTATTGGTACTGAAACTTTTACAATAAACTTATGCAACTGGTTGACTGTATACTTTATTCATCAATACACAACTCTCGCGTTTTCGTTTGCGCCGGAAAATAAACATATTTTGTGACATATCAGAGGTCCCTAATCAGGAGGGAATTATATAATCCTATCTGTGTAAGAAGGCTGATTATGTTTTTATGTTGGTAACACCACGTAGCGCTCTATATGAAAATCACTGACTGTGCTGTGTGCAGTCTGTGGCTGGTTGGACTCATTGTTGGAATATTCGCTTGTGTAGTGTTGGACAGTTGGATCTGAACAGCGCGTAGCGTTGTGCAGTTGGAGGTGAGCCGCCAGCAGTGGTGGATGTGGAGAGAGAGATGCCAGAGTTTTGTGAACGGAGTATCTGGACGTTTGTCCGCCAGAAAAAGAAAATTTGTGAAGACTGGATGTCATGAACTGATTTCTGAACACTATTAAGGTAAATACATTTTTTGTTCTCTATCAAAATCTTTCATTTGCTAACTATGCCTATCAGTAGTTAGTGCCTTCAGTAGTTAGAATCTTTTATTTAGCTGGCAGTATTCGCGCTCGCTGTGTTGCAGTAGTTCGAGTAACGAAGATTTTTGTGAGGTAAGTGATTCATGAAAGGTAAAGGTTATCGTTAGTCAGAGCCATTCCTTTGTAGGGATTATTCAAAGTCGGATTGCGTTGCGCAAAAAATATTGTGTGTCAGTTTAGTGCTGATCAGAATAAGTAAAGAGAAAACCGTCTGAGAACGTTGACTTTTGCTCAGATGTTTGTAAATCAAATAACGTAAGAGGTTGACCAGCACAGTAATTCATAAATTTTCTAAAGGGACGTTTCAACTGCTTTGGCAGTTTAATTTTTGCATCTGTACATGTTAATCTAATTTATTGGACACAGTTATTGGGTTTTCTTCCGTGTCCCAGTAGAGTTCTGTAGCGCGTGTCGTTAATCCTTGTTTGTCTGTGTCGTGTAGTTTACCGCGGTCTTTAGTATGGATAGGGACTGTAATGACTGTGTGCGGATGCGCGCCCAGTTGGTGACACTTCGGTCTCAGCCCCATGCTGTGATGGCTTCGGTTACACAGCTTGAAGCTGTGTAGGCCGGCTGTGCGGATCCAATGGACGTTCAGCACATCTGAGTCCTCCGATCGGTCCACACTGGTGACCAGCCCAGTCACTGTTCGCACTGAGGTTGACCACTCACCTGCGGTCGAGTGGGTGGTCGCCTCGGGTCGTGGCGAAAGATCTCCCATGGGGCCGCACGTAAGACCTCCCTGGTTAATCTGACAAACAAGTTCCAGGTGTTGTCTGTGGCTGACACTGTCCCTCAGCCAGATGCAGTACCTTGTCCTGTTTCAGAGGGAACCTCTCAGCCTGCAAGATCTGGGCACTCACAGAGGGTGGGATTATTAGTAGTTGGGAGCTCCAATGTCAGGCACATTATAGGGCCCCCCAGGGACACGGCTGTCAAGGAGGGGAATAAAGGCAATGTGCACTCCCGGTGAAGTCATTCCAGACATAGAAACCGCCCTTCCAGATGGTGGCTCACGTCGGTATCAATGATGTGTGTCACTTTCGATCTGAAGAGATTGTCTTTGGTTTCAAGTGGCTAACAGAAGTGGTAAAGACTGCCAGTCTTGCTTGCAAGATGAAAGCAGATCTTACCATTTGAAGCATAGTCGACAGGACCGATTGTGGACCTCTGGTACAGAGCCGAGTGAAGGACCTGAATCAGAGGCTCAGATGGGTCTTTGACCGTCTAGGCCGCAGATACCTCGACTTGCGCTGTAGGGTGGTGGGATTTCGGGTTCCGCTGAAGTCCGAGTCCACTACAAGCAGAAGGCGGTTACACGGGTAGCAGGGGCTATGTGGTGTGGACTGGGCGGGTTTTTAGGTTAGAGGGTCTCGGGGAAACACAAAAAGGGCTTCAGTCATAAATGATGCAGGTCAAACACAGGAAGAACATAGATAAAGGAACGATCGGTATGACAGTTGTAAATTGTCGCCAATGTGTTAGAAAAGTGCCAGAGCTCCAAGCGCTAATAGAAAGCACTGATGCATTGAGAGCTTGCTAAGTTCAGCCAAAATGTTTGAGAAGAACCTAACGGGATCCCGAAAGGATAGACTAAACACAGCTGGCGGTAGCGTGTTTTTTGCTGTTAGAAGTAGTTTGGCTTGTAGCGAAATTGAAGCAGATAGTTACTGTGAGTCAGTATGGGCAGAGGTTATTCTTGGCAACCGGAATAAAACAATAATTGGATCCTTTTACCCACCTCCAAACCCAAAGGATACAATTACTCAAAGGTTCAAAGAAAAATTGAAGTAATTACAAACACGTACCCGACTCATAGATTCACAGTTGGTGGTAATTTTAATTTACCCTCGATATGTTGGCGAAAGTCATGTTTGAATCCGGAGATCGAATGAAACATCATCCGAAATTGCGCTAAACACATTCTGTGAAAATTATTTCGAACAGTTAGTTCATGAGCCAATGCGAACGGTTGTGAAAACACACTTGATCTCTTAGCAACAAATAATCCTGAGCAATAACAAGCATTAAAACGGATAGAGGGATTAGTTAAGACAGCGTAGTCGTAGCGCGATTAAATTTTGTAACCCCTAAATCCTCCTAAAGTAAACGAGAAATATACCTATTCAAAAAAGCAGATAAAAATTCACTTGACGCCTTCCTGAGAGACAATCTCCACTCTTTCCAAATTAATAATATAAGTGCAGACCAGATGTGGCTTGAATTCGAAGAAATGGTAGCGGCAGCAGTTGAGAGATTTATACCAAATAAATTAACAAACGACGGAGATGAAGCCCCTTGGTGCACAAAATGGATCAGAACACTGTTGCAGGAGCAACGAAAAGCGCGTGCCAGATTTAAACAAACGTAAAATCTTCAAGATTGATGTTCTTTCCAGAAGCTCGAAATTTAGCACGGACGTCAATAATAATTTCCACAACGAAACTTTGTCTCGAAGCCTGGCCGGAAAACCAAAGAATACTGGTCGTAAGTAAAGCTTGCTAGCGGCAAGACACAGTCAATACCTTCTCTGCGCTATAGCAGTGGAATTACTATCGACGACAGTGCTGCCAAAGCAGAGTTACTGAATACAGCCTTTCCAAATTCCTTCACCAAAGAAGACGAAGTAAATACTCCAGAATTCGAATCAAGAAAAGCTACCAACATTAACTTAGAAGGAACCTTGCAGTAGTGAAGCGACTTAAATCAATTAATAAAAGGAAGTCTTCTGGTCCAGTTTGTATACCAATTAGGTTCTTTTCAGAGTACGCTGATGCAATAGCTCGATACTTAACAATCATATACAAACACTTGCTCGACGAAAGACTGAAAAGCTGCACAGGTCACACCAATATTCAAGAAAGGTAGGAGGAGTAATCCAATAACTTACAGGCCCACATCATTAACGTCGATATGCAGCAGGATTTTGGAGCATGCATTGTGCTGAACATAATGAATTACCTCGAAGAAAACGGTCTATTGACACACAGTCAACACTGATTTAGAAAACATCGTTCTTGAGAAACACAACTCGGTCTTTACACACACGAAGTTCAAAAAAATGTTCAAATGTGTGTGAAATCTTATGGGACTTAACTGCTAAGGTCATCAGTCCCTAATCTTACACACTACTTAACCTAAATTATCCTAAGGACAAACGCACACACCCATGCCCGAGGGAGGACTCGAACCTCCGCCGGGATCAGCCGCACAGTCCATGACTGCAGCGCCCCAGACCACTCGGCTAATCCCGCGCGGCTACACACAAAGTGTTCAGTGCTATTAACACGGGATTTCAAATTGATTCCGTATTTCTAGATTTCCAGAAGGTTTCTGACACCATACCACACAAGTGACTTCTAGTGAAACTGCACGCTTATGAAATATCGTCTCATTTACGTGACTGGATTAGTTATTCACTGTCAGAGAGGTCACAACTCGTAGTAATTGACGGAAAGTCATCGAGTAAAACAGAAATGATTTCTGGCGTTTCCCAAGGCAGTGTTATAGGCTCTCTGCGGTTCCTTATCTACACTCCTGGAAATTGAAATAAGAACACCGTGAATTCATTGTCCCAGGAAGGGGAAACTTTATTGACACATTCCTGGGGTCAGATACATCACATGATCACACTGACAGAACCACAGGCACATAGACACAGGCAACAGAGCATGCACAATGTCGGCACTAGTACAATGTATATCCACCTTTCGCAGCAATGCAGGCTGCTATTCTCCCATGGAGACGATCGTAGAGATGCTGGATGTAGTCCTGTGGAACGGCTTGCCATGCCATTTCCACCTGGCGCCTCAGTTGGACCAGCGTTCGTGCTGGACGTGCAGACCGCGTGAGACGACGCTTCATCCAGTCCCAAACATGCTCAATGGGGGACAGATCCGGAGATCTTGCTGGCCAGGGTAGTTGACTTACACCTTCTAGAGCACGTTGGGTGGCACGGGATACATGCGGACGTGCATTGTCCTGTTGGAACAGCAAGTTCCCTTGCCGGTCTAGGAATGGTAGAACGATGGGTTCGATGACGGTTTGGATGTACCGTGCACTATTCAGTGTCCCCTCGACGATCACCAGTGGTGTACGGCCAGTGTAGGAGATCGCTCCCCACACCATGATGCCGGGTGTTGGCCCTGTGTGCCTCGGTCGTATGCAGTCCTGATTGTGGCGCTCACCTGCACGGCGCCAAACACGCATACGACCATCATTGGCACCAAGGCAGAAGCGACTCTCATCGCTGAAGACGACACGTCTCCATTCGTCCCTCCACTCACGCCTGTCGCGACACCACTGGAGGCGGGCTGCACGATGTTGGGGCGTGAGCGGAAGACGGCCTAACGGTGTGCGGGACCGTAGCCCAGCTTCATGGAGACGGTCGCGAATGGTCCTCGCCGATACCCCAGGAGCAACAGTGTCCCTAATTTGCTGGGAAGTGGCGGTGCGGTCCCCTACGGCACTGCGTAGGATCCTACGGTCTTGGCGTGCATCCGTGCGTCGCTGCGGTCCGGTCCCAGGTCGACGGGCACGTGCACCTTCCGCCGACCACTGGCGACAACATCGATGTACTGTGGAGACCTCACGCCCCACGTGTTGAGCAATTCGGCGGTACGTCCACCCGGCCTCCCGCATGCCCACTATACGCCCTCGCTCAAAGTCCGTCAACTGCACATATGGTTCACGTCCACGCTGTCGCGGCATGCTACCAGTGTTAATGACTGCGATGGAGCTCCGTATGCCACGGCAAACTGGCTGACACTGACGGCGGCGGTGCACAAATGCTGCGCAGCTAGCGCCAGTCGACGGCCTACACCGCGGTTCCTGGTGTGTCCGCTGTGCCGTGCGTGTGATCATTGCTTGTACAGCCCTCTCGCAGTGTCCGGAGCAAGTATGGTGGGTCTGACACACCGGTGTCAATGTGTTCTTTTTTCCATTTCCAGGAGTGTATTTAAACGATTTAGGAAACAATCTGAGCAGCCATCTTAGGTTGTTTGCAGATGATGCTGTCGTTTATCGTCTTGTAAACTCGTCAGAAGATCAAAGACATTGCAAAACGATCTAGAAAAAGATATCTGAATGGTACGAAAATTGGCAGTTGGCTCTAAATAATGAAAAGTATGAGGTCACCCACATCGTGCCGAGGTAAAACAAACTGCACATGGGAGTGTGCATGGTCACCAATGGTAGATGCGTGCTGTGTTGATCCATTGTGCCTTTCAGAATGACGAGATCAACAGGGAATACCACGATAACGCTCTGTCGTACAGCCTGCGGGGCGGCGGGTGAAAAATTTAATTTCTATTGTTGCCGTTCTCTACACTGGCTCTCTAACTACAATGTTGGCAACCAGAAAGTGATTAGCAAAAACGTGATGCCTGTAATTAAAGTTCACTGTGCCCACTCTGATGGAGAAATAAAGTTATTGATTATTGAAGTTCATTTCGCTGAGGATTTAGGTTCAAATGGCTCTGAGCACTATGGGACTTAACTTCTCAGGTCATCAGTCCCCTAGAACTTAGAACTACTTAAACCTAATTAACCTAAGGACATCACACACATCCATGCCCAAGGCAGGATTCGAACCTGCGACCGTAGCGGTCGCGCGGTTCCAGACTGTAGCGCCTAGAACCGCCCGGCCAACCTGGCCGGCGAGGATTTAGGATGATGTCTGGGATTCATAGAAAATGCAGTTTTCTATAACAATTTTGACTACATTCTGAAAACGATAAAGCATAAAGTTCCAGACACAAGTTTACCCTATCAATTCTACTATCAGCTATTGCACTATCAGAGCTGTTCAGAGTCTATTGCTGATCCTATTATACAGATAACGAAACTGTTCAATAATCGTTATCAACGTAAATGTTCAAAGTGAGTGCTCGCCAAAATTTGACGTTAATACTAATCAAATGCCACGCTAGTAATAATAGAAGGTCTGTCCTGCGGCGACACGTGAAAATACGACATACGAAAACTGAGAATAAATCACTGAAGTCGTTCTGCAATTAACACTTTATTACGATGCGAACTCATTGTTACGTGCATACCTAGTTACATAATATGGCATCCAAAGCTGTTCCTTGCAACTGCACAGACGCGACGTGGCTTCTGACACGGAGTGCGCGCTGAATCTAGAAGAGAACTGGGGCCTGAATCTAGCTCGCAGCACTCTTATTTATAATAGTCACGGTGTGCACCGCCGAAGGCGCAGCCGACAAAATTTGCCTTCCTAACTAGCCACTCGGGCTAGTAAAGCACCACAAGTTACTAATTAATTAATTGCTTCATTCGCTGAAGGCGAATGGAGCTCTCAATTTAATTGTGTTATCAGCACACAGGTTATCTGTAATAAAATTCTGATGTGGCTAGGTTAAATACTTTTGGCGAGAGAATTATTTTAGTTGCACTACACGCAATAGATGAGCTCTGAACTTGGCCTTTGGAGAGACGCTACAGCTATAGTTTTATAGCTACCTTTTGGAAACTTCTCACATCTTTGTTATTATAGCGTATCTCCATTCTACCTAAATCTAAACATCCTAGCTTTATCTAATCACTTACTTAATCTACCTTGCTTCCACACTCTTAGGACGCAAAAACAGGAAAACGTGAATTTCAACCGAAATATTACTTTGTGAGATCCAACATGCTGTTTCCATGAAATTACAATGAAAAAGGAATCCGAATATAAATTTTGAAGCTTCTAGCTCCTTCCTGTTGCGCCGATGATTTTTACGTAAAACGTCCCAATTTCGAAAACAGTTAATGTTACTAAACTGAAACTTAACACATTACTATTTTAGCATCATTCCTGACATGCTATTAACTTTTCAGATCATTTACTTCACTTTTAAGGTATTGAGCAACATTCGTGACGTCACAGCTAGTTACAACGGACTAGACTGGCACACAATGGAAAGCATATGAATTCTATATGGCGTGAGTATGCTGCTTCCCTACAAGCCTGAACCCTTCGGACGATTGTTGCGGGGTTTTGCTTTTGCTTTCAGACGTTTCACCCCATTTCCGATGGAGCATACAACGCGATTCATCTGAAAAGGTCCCCTGGCACCAATCAGTGGACGTACAGTTGCGGTATTTGCGTGCAAATTCCTGCCTCAGCGTCGATGAACGGCAGTCAGCATGGGTGCGTGAACCAGGCGCCTGACGCGGAGGCCCAGACACAGCAACGTTAGCTGAACGTCGTTGAGGAGACGCTGTCGGTAGCCTGTTGGTTCATCTGGGCTGTCAGTTGCAATACACGACTCTGCAGCCGTCGATCAGCCCCGTCGTCGCTGGATCGTGGTATACAACAGTTGCATCGGCGCAGGTTTTGGATAGCGCCATTTTCTCATGCGCTGTATACTTTAATCTCTGTGACACGCGAACTGTTTACAGACTTTGCCCATTCGGAAATACTTCCACCTTGGTCCCGATAGCCAATGATCATGCCTGTTTGCAAGTCAGATAAATCGCTCCGATTTCGCATTACGACGACGACTGCACGACACACTTTACATTTACATCTACATCCATACTCCGCAAGCCACCTGACGGTGTGTGGCGGAGGGTACTTTGAGTACCTCTATCGGTTCTGCCTTCTATTCCAGTCTCGTATTGTTCGTGGAAAGAAAGATTGTCGGTATGCCTCTGTGTGGGCTCTAATCTCTCTGATTTTATACTCATTGTCTCGTCGCGAGAGATACCTAGGAGGGAGCAATATACTGCTTGACTCCTCGGTGAAGGTATGTTCTCGAAACTTCAACAAAAGTCCGTACCGAGCTATTGAGCGTCTCTCTTGCAGAGTCGTCCACTGGAGTTTATTATCTCCGTAACGTTTTCGCGATTACTAAATGATCCTGTAACGAAGCGCGCTGCTCTCCGTTGGATCTTCTCTATCTCTTATATCAACCTTATGTGGTACGGATCCCACACCGGTGAGCAGTATTCAAGGAGTGGGCAAACAAGTGCACTGTAACCAAATACCTTTGTTTTCGGATTGCATTTCCTTAAGATTCTTCCAATGAATCTCAGTCTGGCATCTGCTTTACCGACAATTAATTTTGTATGGTCATTCCATTTTTAATCACTCCTAATGCCTACTCCCAGATAATTTGTGGAATTAACTGCTTCCAGTTGCTGACCTGCTATATTGTAGCTAAATGATAAAGGATCTTTCTTTCTTTCTTTGTATTTGCAGCACATTACACTTGTCTACATTGAGATTCAATTGCCATTCCCTGCACCATGCGTCAATTTGTTGCAGATCCTCCTGCATTTCAGTACAATTTTCCATTGTTACGCCCTCTCGATATACTACAGCATCATCCGCAAAAAGTCTCAGTGAACTTCCGTTGTTATCCATAAGGTCATTTATGTATATTGTGAATAGCAATGGTCCTACGACACTCCCCTGCGGTACACCTGAAATCACTCTTACTTCGGAAGACTTCTCTCCATTGAGAATGACATGCTGCGTTCTGTTATCTAGGAACTCTTCAATCCAGTCACACAACTGATCTGATAGTCCATTTGCTCTTATTTAGTTCATTAAACGACTGTGGGGAACTGTATCGAACGCCTTGCGGAAGTCAAGAAACACCCTCCTCTGCTAGTGCTGCCACCTGCCGGCTGTGATAGGTTGTTGCAAGTTGACGTCGAATGTAGACGGTTGCCACATTAATGTGACTGAACTGTGTAGTTCTTTCGTATTTACTGGAGGCCATATTATCGTATATTGTTTTCTAATTTTGAGAACTGAAGATTAGATGGGTAGATCACATAACTAATGAGGAAGTATTGAATAGGATTGGGGAGAAGAGAAGTTTGTGGCACAACTTGACCAGAGGAAGGGATCGGTTGGTAGGACATGTTCTGAGGCATCAAGGTATCACCAATTTAGTATTGGAGGGCAGCGTGGAGGGTAATAATCGTAGAGGGAGACCAAGAGATGAATACACCAAGCAGATTCAGAAGGATGTAGGTTGCAGTAGGTACTGGGAGATGAAGAAGCTTGCACAGGATAGAGTAGCATGGAGAGCTGCATCAAACCAGTCTCAGGACTGAAGACCACAACAACAACAACTTTGTTCGCATTCAAAACCATTATCAGTTTCGTACTGATCTGAATTATTAACAATGTTGGCAAATGTTTAATTGAATTAAGGAAGCTGAGGAAAGGTGTACTGTTATTTTGACGGAAAGTTGGAAGCACGCCCTAATGTGATTCAGTTAATTCGGAAATTATGTTCTATTTACGAACCTATTAGGTATGCTGCCTCATGGCCAAAAAGTCTGCCAATTGGAGCAAAGGAGGAATTTGTAAAGATTAGATTAGTTACAAATCGACAGTGGTCAATACCCTGCAGTAGTCCCACGGGGACTGACAACCCGCACGAATTTATTTTTTTCCGTCCCTTTAATCTCTTTAGATCTAGCAATCACATGACCCCTGTACCTTCCACCAATTAACAGTACTACATTATTCCTTTGTTTCATTTGTACTAGAGCAGCGGTGGTGGAGAGGGCAACAATTGCGGGCTAACAGTTCGGCGAGAGCAACGGCGTTTGATACAATTTGCGCTGTTGCCTTTAGGAGTTATAATAAAAGGGAAACCTTTATAGCCATATTATAGTTTATTCTCACGGATTTTCTTGTTTTTGCAGTGTTACTTTCTGTTAACTACATTGTTTTGTTAGGTGCATTATATTCTTAAGGCCAAAATGTACTTGGATCAAGTCTCCACCTTGATGATACAGTGTTGATGAAGAGACGGGCAAATCAAAAATCATAGTTATGCACACCTAGACGAGAGGAAGTGTTTACATGTGTGACAACTTGCGTGCAGTCTACAGCTGCGCAAGACACACTCGCCGATGGTCTTTGGTCATATTTTATTCCTTACTCAATGTTGGAGGTAAACACGTGCGAGTCCGAGATGCCATTAAATTTCCAACATAGTACGTTATTTATTCACAATTACTTTCCTGATTTTTACTTATAAATCTATACTTTCTCCTCGCGGGTTGACAACCCGCGCCGCGCGTCATGTCACGGATTGCGCGGCCTCTCCCGCCGAGTTCTCCCTCGGGCATGGGTGAGCGTGTTGTTCTTAGCATAAGTTAGTTTCAGTAGTGTGTAAGTCTAGGGACCGATGACCTCAGCAGCTTGGTCCCTTAGGAATTCACACACATTTGAACATTTTCACAATCGGAAGCTACTACTCACGATACGAAGTATGGCACGACTACTGCAGGGAGAACCATTTCGGCATTCGAGTGTGTCCATTTAGGGGCAACGTGAAAAATACATCCGGATGGGGTCTGAACCTTGCTCCTCCCCGATACGAGTCGAGCATCTCAACCAATGCGCCACGTCGGTTGGTGATTCTGAAGGACAAGTGCTAATCTGAGTCCGAAAAGGATTACAGGCCGTTTTTCACATGCTCGAAAGTAGGAGCGTTCCTTATTGTTGCCTCTGAAATAGGTCTCGCGAGTGTATACGGTGAAAAGATAATACATAATGCTTTCCTGTTCCCGATCCTAGTTATTTTTCCTCCTAATTTTTACCACTAATGAAACGAAATTGAATTTTAGCAGATGTCGATATGACGATCATCTAGCAGTGGAACCGTTATACTGATAACGTCACATTCAAGACTCACAAAAAGTCGTCTGTGAAATCGAATCACCTTTACTGCGAACTGGAATGACTCAAATAGTGAGAAACAATGTTGACAGCTTAACAAGAGCAAAATTCAAAATTTATCTCCTCTTTCACAAAATGACTGTAAACCAACGGAAGAAAACCTACTTTCACAAGCTGCGACATCGTCGCGAAAAAACAGTGACCCCTATATGTAATAAGTTTCCTTTAATTTACGTCTATGGTCACAAACTTTTTGTTAACAGATTACCGGTTTCGGTCCTTAATGACTTTTTGTTAACAGATTACCGGTTTCGGTCTTTAATGACCATCATCAGATTTGTTTCATAAAAAGGACTTCGTTTTTATGAAACAGATCTGATGATGGTCATTAAAGACCGGAACCGGTAATCTGTTAACAAAACGTTTGTGACCATAGACGTAAATTAAAGAAAACCTACTTCTCTCAGCAAATAAGTGCAATTTTCACCCCAGTAGAACAGTATTTAACTGCGAGGTTGAGACGTTTCCAGTTTCCCCTCGAATGTTAGTAACAAACAAAGCTGTTGCAGCTTGTTGCGCAATACTGGGGTGGACTGTAGAACAATTCTTAAATGGTACCCAGAAGTCGGCTGTTAGGGTATTGCTCAACGGCTGCAGAGGTCAGACCACGTCGTTCAGGAGTGGGGTGAAGAATCGTAGCAGAGATTGGTTCGCATCGCTCAACAGTTCCGTACCTTATCGCCAGAGCCACTGCATGGTACGAAGGTGTGCGCAGTTAAAAGCACTTCGACTCGTGAGCTTGGCCACTTCCCGTGTAGGAAAACTGCGACTGTGCACACAAACAGGTGCACGCTCACGATCAGATGTTCACAGTCATTCGCTTTGTCAGTTTAAAAGAAAGCACGTCAGAGTGGCATCTGTCTGCCGACTACATTGTAGAGCCAGATTACGGAATATTGAGCCAAATCAACAATGCTATATTGCCTTAAAGTTATTTGATACCACCGCCTGAAGCCAAATGTGAGTTCTTATTTTAACTTGCAGGTGGTTTCTTTTGTTTCCGCGGAAGATATTTCAAGTCTGTATAGTTTTGAATTTTCGATTGCTGCGACCTCAGATTACTAAATGCAGACATAAAGCAATGTGGTTTAAAACTTCCATGGTGACCGATATTAATGTACATCTAAGTTTTCCTGAAATCTTTATTCTGGAATATTTTACAGTACTGTTTAGTTATTTCAAATAACTCTTGTGAATGCGTGGTTTCTTTCGTTTCAAAAGGAGAGTGAACAGTGTCTGCAGAGCAGCAATAGAGGCAATTTTTCGTGAAAGTCTTTCAAATTTCTTTCATTCGTCGAACTTTTTCGTTTCTGGATACAGAAGGTAATAAAATCTAATGGCGTGTTTAAGAAGCGTTCACAGAAATATCTTTTGTTACTTCATGAGAGTGACTATGTTAAGTGCCAGCTTTCTTTCAACAGAGTTCTGTTGCTATCCAAAAATTGTGCAGTATCCCATACAAATAGAAACATTAACTTTTCGCAGATCAGCACATCAGTATTTAACTGGCATCTTAATACTTGATTATAGTTGCGCAGAACGACAAGTCTATGTAGTGTTATTCGTGCTAAGGTACGGTCGGACACACTTATCAGAATGGAAAACAGGGCCGTACCGAAAGAGTGGCGGGATAGGTCGACACGAAGGCCACAAAAATTGACTAGGAAGAAAAAGAAAACAAAGAAAGCCGGTTTATGAATTAACCGTGAGAGGTACGTCAATTTTCCTTCTCCTCGTATTTCTATTTTCTACCTAAGAAGTCTTCCGCGACTTTGAACACATGCTGTTATCTCAATGTCATTTCTACAGTGTCATTTTCCTGCAAGTATTATCACAAACAAGCCATCTCAGCCAGATAAATGTCAATTATGACACCATGAATGTAAAGACAGCTACATCTACGTGATTACTCTGCTATTCACAATGACGTTCTTGGCAGAGGGTTCAGTGAACCACCTTCAAGCTGTCTCTCTACCGTTCCACTCTCGAACGGAGCGCGGGAGAAACGAGCACTTAAATTTTTCAGTGCGAGCCCTGAGTTCGCTTATTTTACCGTGATGATCATTTCTCCCTATGTAGGGCGTGTGCCAACACAATTTTTTCGCATTCGGAGGAGAAAACTGGTGATTGAATTTTCATGAGAAGATCCCGTCTCAACGAGGAACGCCTTTGTTTTAATGATTGACACTCCAATTCACGTATTATGTCTGTGGCACTATCTCCCCTATTTCGCGATTATACAAAACGACCTGCCCTTCTTTGAACTTTTTCGATGTCATCCGTCAGTTCCACCTGATGCGGATCCCACACCGCACAGCAATACTCCAGAATAGGGCGGACAAGCGTGGTGTAAGCAATCTCTTTGTAGACCTGTTGCACCTTCTAAGACAACAACACACCCACTTCTCGAGCGGAGAAAATCTCCGACTCGGCCGGGAACTGAACCCAGGCTCCTTCAGCTACCAATACGCCGCGCTGACCGTGCATCTACCGAGGCGGACATAGTTTGGTTTTACAAGTCTGTTTCCGTGGCCATCCTCCGCAGTGAGCACAGAAATATTTGTTTTGGAAGTAAAAAACGCCTTCTCGTGTTGCACTGTAATTTATTGGTTCAAATGGCTCTGAGCACTATGCGACTTAACTTCTGAGGTCATCAGTCTCCTAGAATTTAGAACTAATTAAACCTAACTAACCTAAGGACATCACACACATCCATGCCCGAGGCAGTATTCGAACCTGCGACCGTAGCGGTCGCTCGGCTCCAGACTGTAGCGCCTAGAAACGCATGGCCACTCCGGCCGGCTGGAATTTATTCTCCCAGACATATCTGGCCTTTTCTCACTTTAAGGAATCATCAGTGGTATCTATAATGATACACTTTTGTTTTGATATGTGGTATTTGCAGATTAAAAAATAGTTCACTTCTCATTTTTATGTAAGTAAGTGATTACAGTTCTTCGTGTTTTTGGTTAGCATCTGCGTTTCCTCTCATCTGGTCACATGCTTCTAATTTCGATCAAATATCTATATTAGCGACAGAAGGCTGATAGTGTATCTCAACAACAAGGACAAACAAAATGAAAAGTGGACAGAAAAATGTTCGAAACATAAAAACACGCGGCAGTGCGACCTCTAGCATGTGACAAGATGAGAGGAAACGCAGATGTCAACGAAAAACCGGAAGAATTGTAAGTAATCACTTATTTACATAAAAACGAGAAGTGAACTGTTTTGTAATCTACGAATAATACATATCCAAACAAGTGTGTATCATAACTACGAGGGCCGTTCAGAAAGTAACCTCCGGTTGATTTAAAAAAATACACCAAGTTAAATAAAAATATTTTAATATATACATCTTACAACTACATCTTTGCACTATTTTTCTACGTAGTCTCCATAGCGATTGAGGCACTTATCGTATCTCTTCACGAGCTTTCAAATTCCTTCTGCATAAAAATCACCCGCTTGTGCCTGGAGCCAGCCTGTGACCGCATCTTTGAGCTCTTCGTCGTCATCAAACCGCTGTGACCCGAGCCATTTCTTCAAATGCATGAAGAGGTGATAATCACTTGGCGCCAGGTCTGGGCTGTAAGGTGGATGGTTGATAACGTCCCACTTGAAGGACTCAAGAAGGGCCGTTGTTCTGCGAGCAGAGTGAGGACGGGCGTTATCGTGCAAAAAAACGATACCGGAAGTCAGCATACCACGGCGTTTGTTCTGTATAGCCCGTCGTAACTTTTTTATTGTTTCACAGTACACGTCTTGATTAATGGTCGTACCACGTTCCATGAATTCAACCAACAACACCCCTTTGGCATCCCAAAACACCGTTGCCATCAGTTTTCTGGCAGAAAAATCTTGCAAGGCTTTTCTTGGTTTGGTAGGCGAATTTGAATGTGCCCACATCTTTGATTGTTCTTTTGTCTCAGGGTTCACGTACTTAATCCAGGTTTCGTCACCGGTCACGATTCTGTTTAACAATGGTTCTCCTTCGTCCTCATAACGTGACAGAAAGTCTAATGCAGAGGCCATTCTTTGAGTTTTGTGGTGGTCGGTAAGAATTTTGGGCACCCATCGTGCACAGAACTTACGGTAACCCAATCTTGCTGTCACTATCTCGTACAAGAGAGTCTTAGAAATCTGTGGAAAACCAGTAGACAACTCCGACATTGAGAAACGTCGATTTTCACGAACTTTTGCATCAACTGTCTGAACGAGTTCGTCAGTCACCAATGATGGTCTACCACTCCTCTCTTCATCATGAACGTTTTCTCGTCCACTTTTAAATAAACGTACCCATTCACGGACAACTCCTTCACTCATAACTCTTGGTCTGTACACGGCACAAAGCTCACGATGAATAGCTGCTGCAGAATATCCTTTGGCTGTAAAAAACCTTATGACAGCACGCACTTCACATTTGGCGGGGTTTTCTATTGCAGCACACATTTCAAACTGCCACAAAAACTAAACTAGTGCAGGTAAGACGTTCACTCGACCACGGCTTGATGCCGACTGACCTGTTGAGTGCGTGAACGCACAGATGGCGTCGCTACTCCCCCCACAACCCGCACTGTGACCAATCGGAGGTTACTTTCTGAACCGCCCTCGTATATCATTATAGATCCCACGGATGATGCCTTAAAGTGAAAAAAGGCGAAATCCGTTTGGGAGGGTAAAATGCAGTGCAGTAAGAGAAGGCGTTTTTTATTTACAAAACAAATAATCTGGTTTATGTGGCAACAGTGTGACTCGTTCTCGCACCTGCCGCCTACGCAACGCGTCGTGTTCAAGGAAAGGTATTTTTGCTGCTTCTTCGCTGATCTGAAAGGTCGGCGAGTAGATGGTGAAGCAAATATGTTATTTGACGGAAGGCTACCGATTTCTGTCCACTGAGGACTGAGGAGATATTGCTCGAGACAGAGTGCTTCTAAGTACAAGGTCGTTATAATTAAACTTTCGCTACTTGAGAGGGCCCCTCATGAAAAACTAGTCATCAGAGGACGATGAAATATTGCGTGAACATTTGCGAAGACATGTGTAAGAGAAATCACGAATAAACCATTGAAAGAAACTCATTTTAACTCCCACATGACAGGGCAGCATTTGTTAATTGTGGCCAATGTTTACTTTGCATCTTACAAAGTTTGCTCACTGTGACGACCATCTGATTAGCTTTAGATTAGATTAGTACTTGTTCCATAGATCATGAATACGACACTTCGTAATGATGTGGAATGCGTCAGGTTAATAAAAGGTGTCTATACAAGATATTACATCACACAAAATATTGCATGACACTTAGAATTTTTTTGTGTTGGGGTGGGGAAATTACCCACTTACTATATCCAAAAATTCATATATGATTAGAAGGAGTTGGCATTCAGAAATTCTTTTAATTTCCTTTTAAATGCCATATGGCTATCTGTCAGACTTTTGATGCTATTAGGTAAGTGACCAAAGACTTTTGAGGCAGCATAATTTACCCCCTTCTGAGCCAAAGTAAGATTTAACCTTGAGTAGTTAAGATCATCCTTTCTCCTAATGTTGTAGCCATGTACACTGCTATTACTTTTGAATTCGTTCGGACTGTTAATAACAAATAACAAATTTCGTAACTGAATAGGGAAACATTCCACGTGGGAAAAATATATCTAAAAACAAAGATGCTGTAACTCGCCAAACGAAAGCGTTAGTATGTTAATAGAGACAATAAAAAACACACGAACATACACGCAAATTTCAAGCTTTCGCAACCCAAGGTTGCTTCATCAGGAAAGAGGGAAGGAGAGGAAAAGACGAAATGATGTTGGTTTTAAGGGAGAGGGTAAGAAGTCATTCCAATCCCGGGAGCGGAAAGACTTAACTTAGGGGGAAAAAGGACAGGTATACACTCGCACGCACACATACGAGGTGTGGCTAGAAAAAAACCGGACTAGTACTGGTGAAACAATAAAACGAATGCAATAAGGCTGAAAGTCGCGTGGCCTGTCACGTGACTCTCGCTCCGCCTACTGCTCGAGTTTCATCTGCCTCCTGCACTCAGTCTGCCCGTGGCGTCTGTTTTAAGTAGTTGACGTTTTGTCTATGCGTCGGAAAATGTTGAGTGTACAGAAAGAACAGCGTGTTAACATCAAATTTTGTTTCAAACTAGGAAAATCTGCAAGTGAAACGTTTGTAATGTTACAACAAGTGTACGGCGATGATTGTTTATCGCGAACACAAGTGTTTGAGTGGTTTAAACGATTTAAAGATGGCCGCGAAGACACCAGTGATGACACTCGCACTGGCAGACCATTGTCAGCAAAAACTGATGCAAACATTGAAAAAATCGGTAAACTTGTTCGACAAGATCGCCGTTTAACAATCAGAGCAGTGTCTGAGTTAACAGGAGTTGACAAGGAACGTGTTAGGCAGATTCTTCATGAAAGTTTCAACATGAACAAAGTGTGTTCAAAAATGGTTCCAAAGTGTCTCACAATTGAACAGAAGGAACGCCGAAGAATGATTTGTTCTGACATCCTGGAAACTCCTGTTAACTCAGACACTGCTCTGATTGTTAAACGGCGATCTTGTCGAACAAGTTTACCGATTTTTTCAATGTTTGCATCAGTTTTTGCTGACAATGGTCTGCCAGTGCGAGTGCCATCACTGGTGTCTTCGCGGCCATCTTTAAATCGTTTAAACCACTCAAACACTTGTGTTCGCGATAAAAAATCATCGCCGTACACTTGTAACATTACAAACGTTTCACTTGCAGATTTTCCTAGTTTGAAACAAAATTTGATGTTAACACGCTGTTCTTTCTGTACACTCAACATTTTCCGACGCACAGACAAAACGTCAACTACTTAAAACAGACGCCACGGGCAGACTGAGTGCAGGAGGCAGATGAAACTCGAGCAGTAGGCGAGCGAGAGTCACGTGACAGGCCACGCGACTTTCAGCCTTATTGCATTCGTTTTATTGTTTCACCAGTACTAGTCCGTTTTTTTTTCTAGCCACACCTCGTACATATTCATCCGCACATATACAGACACAGGCAGACATATGTGAATGGAAAGAGGTTGGGCAGAGATGTCAGTCGAGGAGGAAGTACAGAGGCAAAGATGTTGTTGAATGACAGGTGAGGTACGAGCGGCGCCAACTTGATATTAGCGAGGTTGAGGCCTGGTGAGTAGCGGGAAGAGAGAATATTCTGAAGGGCAAGTTCCCATCTCCGGAGTTCTGATAGATTGGTATCAGTGGGAAGTATCCAGATAACCCGGACGGTGTAACACTGTGCCAAGATGTGCTGGTCGTGCACCAAGGCATGTTTAGCCACAGTGTGATTCTCATTACTCTCCTTCCCTCTTTCCTGATGAAGCAACCTTGGGTTGCGAAAGCTTGAAATTTGTGTGTGTGTGTGTGTGTGTTTGTGTGTGTTTTTTATTGTCTCTATCAACATACCAACGCTTTCGTTTGGTAAGTTAGAACATCTTTGAATACACGCTTTTGTGCAATGAACACTATTTTACTCAATGATATGTTACCCCAGAATATGATGCCATACGAACAGCCTGGAACCGCACTAGAGATACCATTTCACAAAAGTTCGCAGCACAATGGTATCGTGACACAGCTCGTTGCAGTGCTTGAATATCGCACATTGCGTCCAGCATTCTCAGCCGTGACAACAGTAATTTCTTCAACAATTAGTGGCGCAACTGGCCGTCGGCGTCTCCCAGCAACAACTGCCAATTCGCCAGTTAATTCGATCATTCGAGTCATGCTCTTCAACCCCGGTGCAGAAATAGGACATCTCCGTATTCCTTTAATGGATCGATAGTCGCAAAGAGCAGCGGCACTACTGCTGCTGTTTTGCCTAATCCAGACCTGTGTTGGCTGTCTGCAACTGTAATACACACTGATGTTTGTGTTGCAACCCTACATCGCCGTACCAATACCGGCACGTAACGGCAAGTCATGACACACACATTGTTAACAACGTAAATCCTGCAGCCCACAGTCTGAACATCATTTTTGTTAAGTTGTGTGCCCATACAGTAAACAGTTTTCCGTCTACGCTGGGTGAAGTAACGAAGGTTTAATTATGACAACCCTGTCTTTGATGGAATAATAAGGGAAATGGAAAACAGATGTCACATACATTACAGACTTCAAATTACTACCGTTTCCTGTCAGGAAATGCTTAAGTGAAAGCTCTGTATGTTACAATGAAATTTGTACAACTGATTTCGGTACCAAATAACCCGCCAGGTTAGCTGCGAGAGCTAATGCGCTGCTTCCTGGACTCAAGTAGGCGCACCGGCCCAGATCGAATCCGCCCGGCAGATCAACTAGGAGGGCCAGTTTGCCGGCCAGCCTGGATGTGGTTTTTAGGCGGTTTTCCACATCCCGTAAGTGAATACTGGGCTGGTCCACACGTCCCGCCTGAGTTACACGACTCGCAGAACTTTGAAACACATTCGCACTATTTCATGATTTACACTAGACGCAGACAGCTGGGATACACTAATTCCGTCCCAGGAGGTATGGGGTGGCAGCAGGAAGGGCATCTGGCCACCCCTTAAAATTAACCATGCCAAATCCGCACTTAACCTTGCTGACCCTGCGCCCTATGCGAGACAATTGCAGTAGCAAAAGAAGAAGAAGATTTTGGTAGCAAATATAGGAGAGATATTGCTACAGCAGCTAGTTGCCGAAATGGCTGTTTCAAGTTTTAGGTGAAAGAGCTAATGAAGACCATTGACACCGCTACTTTGGATTATTTTTTTTTTTTGAAAATACGTCGTTAGAGATACATATCTAAACATCGAAATGGCTTGCAGAATATTTATGACAATACCAGAGACTGAATCATCCTGTGAAGGCAGAATCAGCAACTTAAAGATGAAAAAAATCTACTGAATGTCGCGTATGTGTGAAAGCAGACTGTCAGTTTACATATCTTCTCGACATAATACGATAGATCTGTTAAACTTGTTTTTTTCTTTCATTTCTAATTACTAATTGTGTACTACAATGATACGTTTAATTTGTTCTGTGCGAAATACATCATGTAGTGTATTTAAATAACATTCAAAAATACTTTTTTCTTACTGTTAAAACTACCTACAAAATTATAAAATTTGTTAAATATGTATAGAAAGAATTGTAGGAAGGCAATGGGAGTGCTCAGTTTCTGCAGTTCTACCAGGTACGCACGATCTCTTTGGCATTGCTGTGGTCACTACATAAGTTTCTGGGTATCTGTACATTCATTGTTTCTTGGTGATGATGTTATTATTTTCCTTAGTTTTTACAAAACTTTGTCGGATGCAATCGAGTCTACTCCAGGTTCCTGAGAAGTGAGCCTGGTGACCGATGAGTCTACCATATTTTACGAAAGACACTGTGGGTTAAGAAAGTTAAGTTAAGAAGTTAAGAAAGTGATGTTTACTGCAGTAAATGTTGCGGAAGTCTTCTACTTATAGCCAATACCTTACATATTATGAGCTAAAGATGACGAGGTGGATATTCCTTGCAATATTTCTAAGTTTTAACGACAGATGTGCAACGTCTGGTAACATATTTAAAAAGAGAATCTTTAAACTATGTGAACAGTTATTCTTATGAGTGTGATGAACTTATCCTGCTAAGTACCTCAATGTCGAAATATGGAAAAGTACTAGGATCTACTGATATTATGAATTCATATAAATATGCCGAGTTGCAGAGTGGCATAAATCTGTATTGTGGTAACAAATAGGATTGTGGGAGTTTTTCACAGTACATTTCGAGGAAGGGAAAATAATACTGAGGCAGACGGAGGACATCTCTCATTGCCTATTAGCTACTGAACCGTGAACGGTGATATCGTTGTGGCAAATGTTACTAGAAAACTATAACATTCAAACTATTTGGTTCTAATATTACTAAATTATAAATATGGGCCACATAAAAATCGTCTTCTGAAGTAGTAATGCTGAAGTATGAAAAATAAAGTTGTGTAACATTTATCTTAGAAGCATGAAACATTTTTGAGTGAGACAGTAGTTAACAACATAAAATAAAAAAATTCTGTTTGCCCAGTTCGGGTCCGAGCCGCAGATTTTTGAAAACTTGTGGATAAAATGAGAACAAGATTTTCAGATTAATAGGTAATCTCTTTAATACAGTGGTTACACAGAGTAGTATAACGGTTACAGAATGTTTAATCACAAGTTTGGATTGTCCCTGGCCTTCGTATGGCCGATGGGCCAGCTAAGTAATCGTTTTATGCTGTTTTTTAGTTCCTTTTGGACGCTACCGAAGCTCTTGCATTCGCTCGGCACTGGACTTCTTACTATTTTGGATTTTTTCGAAGAGAGTTTCCCCTTACTTTTTCTACAATTTCGAGCATATTTATGAGTCATTATTTTGTAATTCTCAGTTTAATACCAATTTTCACTTTCGTCCCAAGCAATACGTTTATTGTCTCGTTTTGGGTCCTGGTTGTTGCCGGCCGCAGTGGCCGAGCGGTTCTAGGCGCTTCAGTCCGGAACTGCGCGACTGCTGCGGTGGCAGGTTTGAATCCTGCCTCGGGCATGGATGTGTGTGGTGTCCTTAGGTTAGTTAGGTTTAAGTAGTTCTAAGTTCTAGGGGACTGATGACCTCAGATGTAAGGTCCCATAGTGCTCAGAGCCATTTGAACCATTTGAACCCAGTTGTTCTCAGCGAGCTCTTCACAACGACACCCGAATCAATGTCCTAGCGAAACGCGTTTCCACGCTACACCAATTTATAACTTTACGCAAAGGTAAATCGTAAAGCTGGCGCTCATGCACCTACTGCTGAGACGATGGCTTCACAGGTGTAAGGAGTGTGTCAGAACTCTCCATTACATTGAAAACAATATAGCCAACTTAACGCTATTATTTGTATTGTGTAAGCACTCAGATATCGATGGTAACAATCTGAGGGCGAAACATGGGAGCGCGATTCTAAGCATTGTGAGACGAGGCGAGAGTGGAAGTAGTTGTGTCGGTCGAGAGCTCGGAGACAGAAGACGTGTTATGCTGCCCTCACGTCGGTTATGGCAGATCTTACCACACTCAAGGGCTGATTTCATTTATATACCCAGGAGATATTTAGAGGGCTTAACAACGCTTGAAGATGGAATTCAAGGTAAAATTCGCAAGCATAGCGCAATTGCAGGATTAGGCTCATGATGTGTTAGGCCGAGTTTGCTATAATCCCATATATTGCCTGTCAGTCAAACAAGCCTCCTTATCCTCCAAATAATAATAATTATTCTCTACATCTAATTAATAAATAAATTCTGTGGTTATTAAATGTTAATGTAACTTTGAAGTTGAAATAATTTGTTAATCTGGCACTCAGCCATTATTGATACCTATGTCATTGTACTTGTGATTGTCTATTACTGGTTTCTGAAGTTTTAAATAGACTTAATATATGAAATCCCTTCTCATAAGTTTTTAGTAGTTAACAGGACCCAAGCGAACCCCTTTTTGTTAAATTAATTTTAGTAACAATAAGCTTTAGCTGCTGCTGCTGCGAATTTCTGTGAACCACATGGAAAAAGATAGTCATCTAAAGATGTGAGTGCGAAACTTAATGCCAAGACAGGCATTGACACACCACAACATGTCATGTCCTCTAATCCAGTAAATCCCGTTGCACAAGTCAGAGTGTGTATCTTAGTCAAGAAAAGCAGTCAGATAGCTTATGTATTCATTGTTACAGGTACGTTTGTCCCTGCAGTTTTTCATTTTCAGATACGCTGTCAGATAGCTTATCCAAATGTTAGTTTCAAGTTTTTCATGTAACGATTTGTTGAGGGGTTAAATGACAGCACGCACACAGTGTTATGCAGGTTAGACTCCGTTTACTGATAGGTAAGGTTGCCTATCGAATCTATTTTCACAGACGAACGTAGGCAATATTAGTCGTAGCTACGTTACATATTGGTTGCATATACGTTCCACAGGCAATACGAATACTGCGTGACAAACACGAACAGACATGATCTATCTGTTCTGGGTTCATCCGTTGTTTAAGCATTATTATATTAGTCTCGTAGCTGTTAGCTATTCAAATCTGATGGTACACTCCTGGAAATTGAAATAAGAACACCGTGAATTCATTGTCCCAGGAAGGGGAAACTTTATTGACACATTCCTGGGGTCAGATACATCACATAATCACACTGACAGAACCACAGGCACATAGACACAGGCAACAGAGCATGCACAATGTCGGCACTAGTACAGTGTATATCCACCTTTCGCAGCAATGCAGGCTGCTATTCTCCCATGGAGACGATCGTAGAGATGCTGGATGTAGTCCTGTGGAACGGCTTGCCATGCCATTTCCACCTGGCGCCTCAGTTGGACCAGCGTTCGTGCTGGACGTGCAGACCGCGTGAGACGACGCTTCATCCAGTCCCAAACATGCTCAATGGGGGACGGATCCGGAGATCTTGCTGGCCAGGGTAGTTGACTTACACCTTGTAGAGCACGTTGGGTGGCACGGGATACATGCGGACGTGCATTGTCCTGTTGGAACAGCAAGTTCCCTTGCCGGTCTAGGAATGGTAGAACGATGGGTTCGATGACGGTTTGGATGTACCGTGCACTATTCAGTGTCCCCTCGACGATCACCAGTGGTGTACGGCCAGTGTAGGAGATCGCTCCCCACACCATGATGCCGGGTGTTGGCCCTGTGTGCCTCGGTCGTATGCAGTCCTGATTGTGGCGCTCACCTGCACGGCGCCAAACACGCGTACGACCATCATTGGCACCAAGGCAGAAGCGACTCTCATCGCTGAAGACGACACGTCTCCATTCGTCCTTCCATTCACGCCTGTCGCGACACCACTGGAGGCGGGCTGCACGATGTTGGGGCGTGAGCGGAAGACGGCCTAACGGTGTGCGGGACCGTAGCCCAGCTTCATGGAGACGGTTGCGAATGGTCCTCGCCGATACCCCAGGAGCAACAGTGTCCCTAATTTGCTGGGAAGTGGCGGTGCGGTCCCCTACGGCACTGCGTAGGATCCTACGGTCTTGGCGTGCATCCGTGCGTCGCTGCGGTCCGGTCCGAGGTCGACGGGCACGTGCACCTTCCGCCGACCACTGGCGACAACATCGATGTACTGTGGAGACCTCACGCCCCACGTGTTGAGCAATTCGGCGGTACGTCCACCCGGCCTCCCGCATGCCCACTATACGCCCTCGCTCAAAGTCCGTCAACTGCACATACGGGTCACGTCCACGCTGTCGCGGCATGCTACCAGTGTTAAAGACTGCGATGGAGCTCCGTATGCCACGGCAAACTGGCTGACACTGACGGCGGCGGTGCACAAATGCTGCGCAGCTAGCGCCATTCGACGGCCAACACCGCGGTTCCTGGTGTGTCCGCTGTGCCGTGCGTGTGATCATTGCTTGTACAGCCCTCTCGCAGTGTCCGGAGCAAGTATGGTGGGTCTGACACACCGGTGTCAATGTGTTCTTTTTTCCATTTCCAGGAGTGTATTTTGTCACAGAAGAAAGTTCGAACGACGAGAGAAGAAAAGGTTTTATGTCAAAAATTTCAGTTAAATAAATGCACCTTAATATTTATTTCGGTTTATCTAGGAGCTGACTGCTCATTTACAGATGTGCTCCGTAAGTCATGGACGTAAAGCGCATAACATGTTAACAAATCCACTATTGTTCGTTATACTATTGACGACAAATCGCTGTAAACAATAGCTACTATAAAGTACGTAATAGCAAGCGTGCGAAGTGACGTAAAGTGGGATGAGCATCTGGGTTAGTGCACAAGCTCACGTCGTTTTTCAGTAAGTGTAATATACCCAGAATGTGGGCGAGCGTCATCGTGGAGAAGGATCGCTCCACGCAGTCTTCCTGGCCATTGTCCTTGGTTTGCGTCTGCTAGAAGTCTCAGTTGCTGACAATAAATGTGAGCAGTGGTCGTTACTCCTCGGAGAAGGAATTCGTAGTACACAGTCGCTGTTTCACCAGATGCATGTCACTGTATTTTGTGGATTCGCGCAGATTTTTGTGCGGGAGTCGCTGCTTTATTTGGATTGAATCATTCCTTTCTTTTCCTAAGATCAGAATAAAGACACAATTCATCGTTACCAATAACGAGACAGGATAGTAACAGTCTACCGATGGCGAGCAAACAAATATGCACCCGTTGATTTTTGTGATTTTGGCTTAGAGCACGCGGTACCCATACACTCGATTTTTGAACCTACGCCTCTGCATGCAAATTTCGCACGAAGGTGGCGTGATCACAGTTCATTCCATTTGCCAGTTATCGAGTACAGTATCTGCGTGTGACTATTCGAAATGATCTCAAATGGAATGATCAGATTACACAAATAACGGGTAAGGCGAACTCTAGATTGCGGTTTGTTGGTAGAATCCTGAAGCCATGCAGTCCTTCAACAAAGGAAATAGCTTACAATACGTTAGTTCGTCCAGTCTTGGAGTATTGTTCGTCTGTATGGGACCCTTCGCAGTTGCGTCTGATACAAGAGATTGAGAAGGTCCAAAGAAGAGCGGCAAGATTCGTGATTAGTACATTTAGCCATCGCGAGAGCGTTACAAATCTCATAGTAAGTTTGAAGTGGGACACACTTGCAGATAGACGGCGCGCTAAACAGAAGGGGCTGCTCACTAAATTCCGAAATCCGCTCTTCACCGAGGATATATTATTACCACCAACTTTCAAATCGGGCAATGATCACGATTCAAAGATAAGGGAAATAAGAGCACGTACTGAGGCGTTCAAACAGTCGTTTTTCCCTCACGCTATCCGCGAGTGGAACAGATTGGGGCAGGCGGGGGGATATGACTTTGGCGCGAATTGTGCCCTCCGCCACACACCGCTTGGTGGCTAGCGGAGTATATATGTAGATGTAGATTTATTGTGGATTAATAAGTTTAAACGATCGTCATCAAACCCCGAAGATCTTCCTGAGCGTGGAGCGTCATCTGTCCAATGGCATTATCCTCATACAAGGCACAAATGTTTCTGGCTGCATCCGCCGCTGTTTCTCCACTTGGTGCTCCGTCCACATCTCCACTCAGTATCACCAAATGACAAGATGACAATATTTAAACTCAAACAGCAACAGTGAACTACAAATAAAAAATGACAGTCGATAAACAAACCCATAGCAAGCGTAACACGAAGAAGCGAAACAAAAACGCTACGAACTTGTGCAGAAAACTAACATTCATCCACGAAGGAAGTCGCTTACAAATCACTTACGAAACAGATGCTAGAGTATTAGTCATCAGTCTGGGACACTTATCACGTTGGTTAATACAAGAGATAGAGACGATCCAAGATACAGCGGCGCGTTTCGCCACGGGATCGTTTAGTTGGCGCGAGAGCTTTGCGGAAATGCTCAATGAACTGCAGTGGCAGGCGCTGCAAGAGACGCTTTGTCCATCGCGGAGAGTTTGTAACTTATGTGATTGCTCTACCATTTTAAATCATTCACTAACCGAGCAGTCGCTCGGCAACAGCTACAGTTAGCAAATAACGTCCTGTGACGTGACGTGTTTATTGTGTAACCGCCGTCAGAGATACAGTGAGCTATTGACTTTGAAAGCCGGTGCGCAAAAGGCAAACAAAAGAAGAACATTTTTACACATTCTTTTGATGTACGAGATATTCTCGATGAACAGTTACTCATTCTTTTGTCTCTCGTAATTGGTGTCGGACACACACGTCTCGCCACCGTATTATTATGGTTTAAAAAATATTATTTTAGTGTAATGTGAAAGTGCCATATTGCATAGCAGTAGATTCATTTGAGAAGCTACATTGTGCGACGTGTATCTGGAAATGTTAAAAGATGTAAGTTCGTTATATATCGACTGCCATAAATTCAAAGTTAAATGGAACTTGTGTATGGACTAATTATTTAGTATAGAACCTATGTCTCACTACTTCATGACCATACGTGTTTAATTTTCTTTTATGTTTCTGCAAATTTTGATGGTTCACAGTCACAAATTGTTTCGTCGAAATCGGACGGAAGTTGCATACGGCGAAATAGTTTCTCCGCACCTTATTCTACTGGTAAATGCATGATAAACTTCGGTCCCTTAGGAAATTCATGTTGAGCTATCCAAAAACAATTATATTTTCAATAGTCATTTAGCCCTGACCAGTAAAGGTATTCAAAACCACTACAATAACTAGTTATGTCTATTGGCCTAAAATACAATATATATCATTATGTGCTTTTCTCTGCGAATATATTTCCACCGCCAATTATAACTGTATGTTAACGCACAAAAGTAAATATATTGTTGTAAGTTTCGGAGAGAGTTCTTTTCTTCCAAATTCGTCTCGCGAAATAACGAGATAGTTAACATTAAATTTTTATCGTAAATTTTGTGATAATCGGAGAATTGGAGGTAGCAGGTGATATTTCTTGTTCCAGGGTGACAAATAAATAAAGGCGTGGTGGGGAGTTACAATCATAAGCTTGAAACGTACAAAAGAGTAAGGTTTCTTGGTGGATCACAAGGTCATTTTACTTTTTACGCGCACGTATGACGACTTATCTTCCCTGACAGCTGCGTCACCTTGTAAATAAGAGAGAATGTTTTGTAAACAACTGTAACGATTTCGGTAAAGAGATAACTTAAACTGTTTTGAAAACAAGACTGACTCAGGTGCACAGATAACTTACAGGAAGTATTTTGAAAAGAGCAAAAATGACTCTAGTAGAGATGAATAATCTTCGACGTTGTTGTTCGTGGCTTATATGTCATATTTGTCTCGATGATAGTATCTTGCGCAAAACAAAAACAGTTAATCATTGAGTGTGAAAATCTGAGAGCGATAACGTGACATCGCTATCGTGTTAAGCCACTGTGACAAATAATTGCAAGAAACTAACGCTGCGTATGTGTTACACGGTTTTGTCTATTTGCTTATTGAAATATTACGTTAGCGTAACGAAGAACACCAACGACGATAAAACTTATTTCTGTCTACCTCGACCTAAAATGAGAGCATCCGTAGCTAAGATCAGAGAACCACTGGATGCTGTTTTGAGGCACCGATTCCCAAACTGCTTCGATTCTAGTCCATAGTGCGTTTTTGGTAGATACTGAAGGATGTAAACGAACCAGTGGCTGAATCGCTATAACTCGTAAAAATTCAGTTTACGTCATACTGAAAACCTGTCAGGTTAAAGAAGAAACATCTGTCTGTTGAGTTTTTGAAGAGAATTAGACATTTTAAACACAGTATGGCGGCAGTAACCCCTTTGATTTATGGTAATCTTTTATTTATTTGTGTCAGAACCGTGCTAAATATACACTATCAGATCTAAACTACATAAAAATCATAATTATATGTGCCTAGACAGAAAAAATAAATCGACAAGACAAAGGAATTAATTAAATCTACTCGTACTTTCAGATAATACAGGGTGGTCTATTGATCGTGACCGGGCCAAATATCTCACGAAATAAGCGTCAAACGAAAATACTGCAAAGCACGAAACTCGTCTAGCTTGAAGGGGGAAACCAGATGGCGCTATGGCTGGTCCGCTAAATGGCGCTGCCATAGGTCAAATGGTTCAAATGGCTCTGAGGTCTATGGGACTTAACTGCAGTGGTCATCAGTCCCCTAGAACTTAGAACTACTTAAACCTAACTAACCTAAGGACATCACACACATCCATGCCCGATGCAGGATTCGAACCTGCGACCGTAGCGGTCGCGCGGCTCCAGACTCTAGCGCCTAGAACCGCTCGGCCACTCCGGCCGGCGTCATAGGTCAAGCGGATATCAACTGCGTTTTTAAAAAAATAGGAACCCCCATTTTTTATTACAAATTCGTGTAGTACATAAGGAAATATGAATGTTTTAATTGGACCACTTTTTTCGCTAAGTCATAGATGGCGCTGTAACATATGGCTCACAATTTTGGACGAACAACTGGTAACAGGTAGGTTTTTAAATTAAAATACAGAACGTAGGTACGTTTGAAAATCTTATTTCTGTTGTTCCAATGTGATACATGTAACTTTGTGAACTTATCATTTCTGAGAACGCATGCTGTTACAGCGTGATTACCTGTAAATACCACATTAATTCAATAAAAGCTCAAAATGATGTCGGTCAACCTAAATGCATTTGGCAATACGTGTAACGACATTTCTCTCAACAGCGAGTAGTTCGCCTTCCATAATGTTCGCACATGCATTGACAATGCGCTGACGCATGTTGGCAGGGGTTGTCGGTGGATCACGATAGCAAACATCCTTCAACTTTCCCCACAGAAAGAAATCCGGGGACGTCAGATCCGGTGAACGTGCAGGCCATGGTATGGTGCTTCGACGACCAGTCCACCTGTCATGAAATATGCTATTCAATACCGCTTCAACCGCACGGGAGCTATGTGCCGGACATCCATCATGTTGGAAGTACATCGCCATTCTGTCATGCAATGAAACATCTTGTAGTAACATCGGTACAACATTTCGTAGGAAATCAGCATACATTGCACCATTTAGATTGCCATCGATAAACTTGAGAGGTGGCATGAGCCCCCTCTCATATTTCTCTCTTACGACTCTCCTCTCTATTTGCATGCGGTGGAGGGCTGCTATTCCTTCACACGCGGACTTCCCACGCAGCGTCTCTCGTCACCCGGGTGGTCCGGTGACAGGCGGGTTAAGCCGACGTGTGTGAGGCAGTCGAGTGAATGCTTTGCAGACGCCGACATTGTCAAGAGACACGCCCGCTGGGGTGTGAAGTAGCGGCTGGGCTAGAGGTTCCGTTACTTCGGAGAAACTTAGCGAAAACACTTTCTGGCGGGCTACCAGCGAGGTGTGGGAATGACTTGTGTACCCTGGCAGTTGTGGCGGGAAAATTCCCGCACTTTCTGCAAAATAGTAACGGTGATTGGTTTGCTCAGGGCATAGCTCCGTGACGGAGCAAAATCAGCACAGAAATTGGCGCCAAGAATCTCCATTGGTGGAATGGTAGTGCTCCGGCAATGGAGTGGAATTTCCGCCGGTTTTCGAGTTGCTGATTGGGACGTAACCACGGCCACTGTCGTGGGGGCGGGAATGTTGTGTGTTCGGCATGTATGGGTGCTCTTGGTGGACGGCAGTCGCCTTTCGGTCGAGGACGTCGAAGCAACCAGCCCTCGCCTGCAGTACGCCAGATCGTGTTCTGGCAGCCAAGAAGACAGTTTTGGTAATGTATGTCCGCAGCACCGGCAGATAGGGATTTTCCTAGGTGATAATCAGAGCTCAGCAGAGCGCGCCTGTTCGTTTTTTTTTCTGTGTTCTGTCTTGAGTAGCAGCAATTATTGTTAGGTTAGCTGTCTGTCTCCCTTCAGATTTGAGTGGCAAGGAATTTGGCTCCACATACCACTTCGTCTTAAACCTCACAATCTAGTTCAGGGACAACTTCACCTTTACAGTGTTTGTATGAGTATCAAATTTGAGCCAATTTGATTTATTGTAAATGTTTGTGTTTTTGTTTATTAATTTGTGATTAGTCTTAATAAATCCTATTGTTATTTTGGACAGAACTTTCATTCTGTTAATCGATAGAGCAACCCTATCATTCCTCACTATGCTAATGAAACCTTTGTTTATTTAACTTATTTATCAAATTAAATTATTGCAGGTGCCAAACTCTCTTCTACTCCACTGGCAGGGTTGATTAGAGTCAGTTCGCGTATTTTTCTTATCCTTGTGCAACAGCAAAAGTCGGAGTTAGAATAGGGGGGGGGGCTTAGAGCATGATTGACATATGTGGATTCTGATAGAATTTAGTGATAAACACACTGCTAGCCCCGGCACCTCGCATAATATGGCGACCCTTAGCCTCGGATCTTTCCTGAGAATCACTGATTAACAAACAGTATTCTTAGTACGAACATTCAAAATTTTTTTTCTCTAATTTTTTTTATTGATTAATACCCAAGTTTTTTTCTGGTAGTTCCGCGTTTAGTTTTAAGTAGCGGCGCATGATTACAGTTTTTGTTTTCAGTGTATATGTTTTTTTTGTTCATTGTTCTTTTTGTGTTTCGTTGATGTGGTGTCCGTACCACATCGCACTTTGTCGGATTTGTGTGCGGTTTCTGTACCACATCAAATTGTGTTTGTGATTACAGCGTTGGAACAGCGTTGTTGAAATTTTATGTCTATGTGTAAAAATATATGGAGTAGATTAATTTAATTGTGCATTCTAGATAAATTTGTTTTTCATGAATGATAACGAGAAGTAAGGCACGACTATTATCGATCGAAGCTAAAACAAAAGAGGATAGAATAATGGATAAGGGGCAGTTTACTGACGGGGATAGGTTCAGAGATGAGATGGGCACATTTTTAGCAGGACAGGACGGCAGGTTCATTGATGAGGAAGGTGATTTGGACGCGATCTTAGAGCAGCGTCGCGGCCGTGGTTATGATAGTGAGGTAGAGGATGAAACAGAGACAGTCACACAGGTCGAGACGGTAGCAGAAGTTTATAATCAAACGAACGAGAGCAGACAGGGGCCAGCTCGGCCACGTCAGAGCTCTAGCGCCCAGGTGTCCAGAGTTACATCACCCATGTGTGACGAGGATCAAATTGATGACATTAACCCAATACTGAGCTTCCTACGATCAATGAAAGAAGAAGCTGACGAACAGCGTAAGAAGGAGAAAGAAGAAGCTGACGAACAACGCAAGAAGGAGAAAGAAGAAGCTGACGAACAGCGTAAGAAGGACACTCAGGCAATAATTTCGCATATAGGGAAAATTCGTGGGGAATTACTAACAATAAAGAAAGAATGTGGAGAAGCCAAACAAATGTCACTGGTAGCACAAAAAGTAGCAGGCCTAGCCAAAACGGCAGCAACAGGGGCAATGAAAATCGCAAAAGTAACTTCTCAACTCGCAGGTCGCTTGCGACGTACAACACAATCCCACTCAAAATCCCTAGCATTCTTAAAGACTCAAGGTAATATCGTGGTTACGAACATCACGAAACGAATGAAAGAAGTAGAGAGTCGGATAGCAACACTAGAGCGAAACGGGCACACGAGCACTGCGCGTTCGGATACCAATGATGTAGTACACAGAATGGTATCTCCGAGGAAAAGCCCGCCGTGCTCTAGCCCAGTGACAGAGTGCGGAACTAACAATGCACACGCAGAAACAGAGAGTAATAGCTCCAATAATTGCAGCCCACTTAGAAGAGCGAATGCTGAATGCCACTTTCACTGTGATACAGACGTAGCACATCACAGTTGTCAGCAAGATAGATCAGGACACTCAGCAGACGTGCAAGTATCGGAAACGAGTGACAACACCCGTGCGAGGATCGGACAGAATTTTGATCACAATCACTTCTTGTCGATACTAAAATTCCAGAAATTCAAAGATAATGGAGGGTCGATGCATCCGAAGAGCTGGGTGATGCAATTTACAAATTCATTACCGTCGTCATGGCCAACCCAGGCCAAATTAGAATTCATGTGTGGACACATCGAAGGCCAAGCTGCGGAAAAGATGCGGGGCGTGGCAGCGACGTGTCGGACTTATCAGGAATTTGTTGGTGCTTTCCTGCGTACCTACTGGTCAAAGGAAACGCAAGACAGGATTAAAGAGGAAATAATATTTTGTCCTGAACTGGAAGTGTCCGGGCATAGAAGCGCAACCAAATTTTTTGATGATTTACTCAAGAAGAATCAGTTTTTAGATAGTCCATATAGCAACGGAGAAATCATTAAATTTTGCTTTTCCAAATTGCCAGTTAGGTATCAACAGACACTTGTCGGGAAGTGTGGATCGGACATAGATGCATTCAAGAGTCTACTGCGCGAACTCGAAGTAGTCTTCGATAAACAAGACGCAAAGGACAGGAAAAAGGCTCAAAATAACAAATACCACGGGCCAGCAAGGGAAGACGACAACAGATCGCATAATCGGACTGGTCAGTTAGGAAACCAGGGTTACGGAAATCAAGGTTACGCTATTCAAGGTTATGGAAACCAGAGACACGGAAACCAAAACGTCAGGGAACAGGGTCAATCTAGACAAGCAATCTGGGACAGGAGGAATGACGAACGGCAAAGCGACCGTAATTGGAGAGAGCGAAATCAAGGACAACAGGAGAACCGGGAGATAGAAATTAGACCTCCAAATCCTAATGCACGTCAGAGGAGGGGGAGTCTAAGAAGGGATTGACGCTAGTCCATAGGACTCCACCACTTCTCTCACACAAAGAAGTTCGTGGAATAATAGTAGTTTAAGTGGTGTACATATTAGAATAGGCAAAGATATGAACCTTTCTTCGGGGAACAATAACCGTTGCATTAATAGATTAAGATTGTTAAAGTATTAACACGCTGCGTTTTCTCGCTTAAGAATTTACTGCTGTTAACTTTTTGTCTATGTTCGGGATCTCCTCTGTCGTTGCGATAAGAGGGACTACCTTTCCATGAGCAATGTTTTTGTCCTTTCCTATCTGGTGTCCATGTTAAGGGATAAAGATGAGTGACGAGACGTCGCACAAACGGGCGCATACAAGAACGTGCTCTTAGAAGCGTTCTGAGAAGTCGTGATACGCTCAATAGCGGCCACAACCAGTTCGTGAAACGTTCATACCAATGCTTGCAGGCACGCGTCAGTGCACGGCAAGATTGTGGTATATTGCGTGATTTCGAGGATGAATATGGGCAGTATAGTTTTTTTTGCAGAGCTGCGCCAGCATCGTTGTCTTGCAAGTCGGGGTGATCCTGTGAGCGTTTGACTCCAATGGTGCCCTAGACGAGAGAAATGCGAGCATAAAGCCTACCATGCCAATGTGCTGGTTGGGGATTTAGCGTGCTGCTCGTGACTGTCACAGATGAATAACCAGGGACTTATACTTGGATATTCGTGACATACTGTGTAGCTGGCGTGTGTTGGGCGACTGAATCCTCAACAGGAACCACCCCTGGCTTGGTCATATTACATTGCTTCTGGAAAGGTGTGCTTTCATCCCGAAAACCGCATCAGATAGAGAAGGAAGTTGCAACTATAAATTTATTGTCGTGTATAGCCATGGCTAACCCAGTCTCTGGAGTTTCAGTGAGGCGTAGTGAGAACTCGGAGGCCATGTCGTACGGCGCGCACATCACTGTCGTCAATAGCGGCGAGCAGCGAGACATCTCAACGTAACAGGAATTATGTGAGAGTATTGTATAAAAAAAAAGGTAATAATAATAATAATAGAGTACCATATTCTAGGATAAATTAAACTTTAGGATTTTTACAATAACTAGATTAATATTGTGGGGGTTTTCTACCACAAGTGTTGTGTTTGGCGCGCGCCTGTTGGGATGTTATTTTTCAGATCATGAAACCACAGACCCGAGATGGAGGGACGACCGGCGAGCGAACGTACAATAGTTGCATGTTCGAACGTACAATAGTTGCATGTTCTTTATAGCTCAGTAAAACTTCAGCCTGCATAATAATATAATTTATTTAGAAGACATAGAATGTAGATCGTTGGCATATGGTAGTTAATTCTTGAGCATGTCTACTGTCGATCTATATAATTAATAGTAATATTAGTGCGGGCCCGCACATTTAGTTGTTCATCCATTACAAAGCATCAGTTATCACACACCATGTACAATACTGAGATTGGTCTCTACACATATATCAAAATAAATTATTTCCATGTCTAGATTAGATGTTATAATGATTGCCATAGATTAATAACTATAAAAGTAAAATAAGAGTGTCTGAAATGACAGACCATCAATGTTTCATTATGTAAATTTATTATAACATAGAAGGCCATGGGAAAAAGTTAGGCATAAGATTTTTGTAAGAATTGTGCAGATGACGAGGATCGTGGCAATGCGGAGGCCGGCCAGAGCGGGAACAAGAGGTCTACGGCTACCTGCAAGAAAAGAGCGTCAGCACCCCACCTGACGTGAAGGGCGAGAACATCCGGTCCACAGGCTGACGGTCACCCGGCCGCATACCTGAGGGATTACGCGGGACCCTCGCCAGGCCACAAGCGAAAGTGAGGCTGGCCGTTGACACTGACACGTGACCCACACGCGACAGCCTGCTAGCTCTCCGGACGCGGCAGCCGTTTGGAGGGATTCCCTGCGGCAGACCACGTTGTCGTGAGTACACGAAGAAGATCACATATCGTGTCAGAATCTGCGCCTCATGTGCCTAAGGACAGAAAGGGACGCTATATACTCACCTGTTTGGGTTTTTACAACTCACTAGCATTGGCCGATCTGCATACACAAAGCAGTATCGTGCCACACTAACAAATGTATGGTCTCATTTCTAACTTCTCCTCTCTTTTAGAGAGCAGTTTTAGCAATCGTCACTCCTAGTTCGATCCTGTATGGATGACCTCACACACTTGTGGAGTCACTCCACGTGCCATCATCCCTTGTCGAACTGCAATATTGGGAAACGTAAAGTACTGTCCAGCGAGAGAAGAGACCTAGACTAGTGATGTATCCCAACAAATAGACCTCAGAGACAATTAATCGACGTGAGGAGAGCCTATCACTGTATCTTCCTACCGTACTGCCGTGATCATATGCGTGGGTCTGACTACAATCTCAACAGCGTACTGCAGACACTCCAGAACTCCCTATTGCTGTTGCCACAACGTAGCAACAACACCCGACGTTTAGCCTTATGTGATGTCAGTACTGTGTAATTAGTGAAGTGCTACGGATATTTCTAACAATGTGATTTAGTGCCTCATTCTCAGCACAGTCGTGAACTTTGTGCAATGTGCATGCACAATTTGATGCCCCATGAACCTTTTTTTTTTTTTCTTTCTTAAATCTCTTTCTCTAGTGTTGGTTTTGTAATGTATGTTATACCTTGTATGTGTTTGTGTTTTACACTGTAATTCTTATTACAAATTACTATATTGTTCTCCACACCATGTTTTTTTTTGTATTTTGTATTTATTGTTGTGTGTATGCGAACAGTGTGCCTGAAGTCCCCATAAACTGAAGCAGATACCACCACTGTCATTGTGAATGGACCATCAGTTCAGGGAACATTTTGTAAAGGTTATTCTTGCTGCAGGGAGACAGAATGAATCGGAGGTTGTAATTAGATTCTGAAAGCTCACAAAGAGATTGTTAGCTTAAATAGTATCATGTGTGAGTGAGTTCAGGTTAGTTTAATGATTAAAATTGTTGTAACATCTTGGGCATTTAATTGCGGAGCACTCCAACTCTGATTGTAAAGAATAAACTGCTCCATATTTGGCTCAGATGCCCGGGCCATATTTAGAGCGTGAATGTCTGCGTGAATCGGTGTTTGGAAGGGGCTCCCTGGGTATGGATGTGTGATGTGAGTGTTAGTGTTCCATATTAAGAAGGTGAAGTTGGCTACATCATAAATAATCCTCCCTCTATGAGCTGCATTTTTCAGTTGCAGTGATTTTCTTTATAGAGTGCGGCATGTGGAGCCAGTTGCGAGATTGTTCTTGGGCGATTGACTCACTACCTTGCTCCTAAGTGAGCCAACCGCTCACCAATTACAATCTAAAATGGCGTAGGGGCTATGAGAGGTGGCATGAGCCCCCTCTCATATTTCTATCTTACGACTCTCCTCTCTATTTGCATGCGGTGGAGGGCTGCTATTCCTTCACACGCGGACTTCCCACGCAGCATCTCTCGCCACCCGGGTGGTCCGGTGACAGGCGGGTTAAGCCGACGTGTGTGAGGCAGTCGAGTGAATGCTTTGCAGACGCCGACATTGTCAAGAGACACGCCCGCTGGGGTGTGAAGTAGCGGCTGGGCTAGAGGTTCCGTTACTTCGGAGAAACTTAGCGAAAACACTTTCTGGCGGGCTACCAGCGAGGCGTGGGAATGACTTGTGTACCCTGGCAGTTGTGGCGGGAAAATTCCCGCACTTTCTGCAAAATAGTAACGGTGATTGGTTTGCTCAGGGCATAGCTCCGTGACGGAGCAAAATCAGCACAGAAATTGGCGCCAAGAATCTCCATTGGTGGAATGGTAGTGCTCCGGCAATGGAGTGGAATTTCCGCCGGTTTTCGAGTTGCTGATTGGGACGTAACCACGGCCACTGTCGTGGGGGCGGGAATGTTGTGTGTTCGGCATGTACGGGTGCTCTTGGTGGACGGCAGTCGCCTTTCGGTCGAGGACGTCGAAGCAACCAGCCCTCGCCTGCGGTACGCCAGATCGTGTTCTGGCAGCCAAGAAGACAGTTTTGGTAATGTATGTCCGCAGCACCGGCAGATAGGGATTTTCCTAGGTGATAATCAGAGCTCAGCAGAGCGCGCCTGTTCGTTTTTTTTTCTGTGTTCTGTCTTGAGTAGCAGCAATTATTGTTAGGTTAGCTGTCTGTCTCCCTTCAGATTTGAGTGGCAAGGAATTTGGCTCCACATACCACTTCGTCTTAAACCTCACAATCTAGTTCAGGGACAACTTCACCTTTACAGTGTTTGTATGAGTATCAAATTTGAGCCAATTTGATTTATTGTAAATGTTTGTGTTTTTGTTTATTAATTTGTGATTAGTCTTAATAAATCCTATTGTTATTTTGGACAGAACTTTCATTCTGTTAATCGATAGAGCAACCCTATCATTCCTCACTATGCTAATGAAACCTTTGTTTATTTAACTTATTTATCAAATTAAATTATTGCAGGTGCCAAACTCTCTTCTACTCCACTGGCAGGGTTGATTAGAGTCAGTTCGCGTATTTTTCTTATCCTTGTGCAACAGCAAAAGTCGGAGTTAGAATAGGGGGGGGGGGCTTAGAGCATGATTGACATATGTGGATTCTGATAGAATTTAGTGATAAACACACTGCTAGCCCCGGCACCTCGCAAACTGGGGGCCAATTATCCTTCCTCCCATAATGCCGCACCATACATTAACCAGCCAAGGTCGCTGATGTTCCACTTGTCGCAGGCATCGTGGATTTTCCATTGCCCAGTAGTGCATATTATGCCGGTTTACGTTACCGCTGTTGGTGAATGACGCTTCGTCGCTAAATAGAACGCGTGCAAAAAAATCTGTTATCGTCCCGTAATTCCTCTTGTCCCCAGTGGCAGAACTGTACACGACGTTCAAAGTCGTCGCCATGCAATTCCTGGTGCACAGAAATATGGTACGGCTGCAATCGATGTTGATGTAGCATTCTCAACACCGACGTTTTTGAGATTCCCGATTCTTGCGCAGTTTGTCTGCTACTGATGTGCGGTTTGCCGCGACAGCAGCTAAAACACCTACTTGGCATCATCATTTGTTACAGGTCGTGGTTGACGTTTCACATGTGGCTGAACACTTCCTGTTTCCTTAAATAACGTAACTATCCGGCGAACGGTCCGGACACTTGGATGATGCCGTCCAGGATACCGAGCAGCATACATAGCACACGCCCGTTGGGCATTTTGTTCACAATAGCCATACATTGACACGATATCGACCTTTTCCGCAATTGGTAAACGGTTCATATTAACACGGGTAATGTATCACGAAGCAAATACCGTCCGCACTGGCGGTATGTTACGTGATCCACGTACTTATACGTTTGTGACTATTACAGCGCCATCTATCACAAAGCGAAAAAAGTGGTGCAACTAAAACATTCATATTTCTTTACGTACTACACGAATATGTAATAAAAATGGGGGTTCCTATTATAAAAAAACGCCGTTGATATCCGTCTGACCTCTGGCAGCGCCATCTAGCGGGCCAACCATAGCGCCATCTGGTTTCCCCCTTCAAGCTGGACGAGTTTCGTTCTTTGTAGTTTTTTCGTTTGATGCTTATTTCGTGAGATATTTGCCGGGTCACTATCAATGGACTGCCCTGTATAACCGAGCTACACCTAGGACATTGTCACTTACAAACAATATATCTTGTTCTGAGCAAAAAATGGTCTGGAGGACTTTGACACATATGGCTGACTGTTCATGGCTACTCACATACTTGCTCTTCTATGATGTGAAAGCCCACGACTTAGGGCAGACTAGTTCTGGAGACGGTTAGGCGACCACGATCGCTCACGCTTGTTCGCCCGCCGACTGGGCAGTGAGCGTTCGAGGTGTAAAATGGAAATTGCGTCGGTGAGTTGTCATTTCGTGGCACCCTGGAAGTGTAAACTGTGTGCCGTCTTCAGAGAAATAGACGTGTGTTACGTTCGTCGTAGAACTACAAGGAACCCCTAGAGTGCGAGGTTGCAATAAGGCAATGATGTTTACAACTTTAGACGCCCCACATATTGTCTGTCATGCAACCACAAAACTGGCTGCTTATGGTAACAGGGGCGGTACTGGAAGTATTCGATGGTGAGTACAACACGAGGGTACGTTGCGTAGCTGAACTGCTTAGTCAACGAATAACCACGACAGTGCTAGTGCTGTTGATACAAAGCAGAGTAATGGTAACGGTAAAAAAAGCAAACATTGCATTGTATCTACAACTACATTTGCCGAAGTTGACATTTCGTCAGAAAGGTAGCCAAGGAATTTCGCAGAGTGAGAAAGAAGTGGCAGACAAATTATTAGCGTTTCTGCAAGATAAGTCGTATACACTCGTCTGTGTGGAGAATGTACATGAAGTGTACAACGAAAACGGCACGAACTTAACAAGTGAAAGTGGTGGTGACAGGTGTTGAGCCATGTGATTCATCATGCTTGAAGGACGGGGAGCCTCAAATCCCGTCTCTACTGAAACGTAGTAAAGAACAATCGTTGTCCAAGGAGCGGGTACTAAACATAATTACGTACATGTAAGATCATGCGCACCATAGTAAAAAACAGTTATGTACAGATCTCGAATAGTCCTCGGCAATGTGACCGTCTAGTGCTTAAGGAAAGCTGCGGATATTCAAGGGAGGACAAGGCGCACTTGTTGCAGAAATTGATGTTTGTGCGTTTCAAGAATGCTCGATTCAATTTCCAGGATGTGCACGATAGTCACCTACTACGTTATCACATTGCACATCCCATTGCTCGCAACATAGATTACAGTGATTTCAAGGGGAGCAGTGGATGGTTGCATAACTAGAAACAGTGCTACAGAATTGAAAGATGTAAGATAACGAAATTTCAAACAAAGAGTCAACTTGACAATGCATAAAAAACTACGGAATAAATTTGAAATTGAGAGAAACAAACTTATCTTGTCATTCAGTAATGACTTTGCTTACAACTCTGGCCGATAGGGATTTGAAGAGGGAATGCATACGAAATGCACTCAGGAAATTAGAGGCACCAAGAGAGCTGTATCAGGATCACTTAGCATCAATGCCTTCACGCATTGGTATCCAATTATGTCAACTGTTAATCTCGATGGTAAACTGGCCAAACGTTATTTATTGAGCTGCGAGAAGTAGAAGGTGCTGTGCCTCCTACGATCCTTTGTAGTGTGCGTGTTTTTTTTTTTTTTTTCATTCTTTCTCCTGAGGGGAGAAGGCGGGCTGTTTTAAGGCTTATTTCAGTGCCCTTCATCAGCCAGAGGTGTACATCTTTATTTTATTTATTGTACATAACTTATATTTTTGAATACATGCTATACATAATATTGTTTTTTTGTTCATTAACATATAAATAAGTGATTAATAACATTATAAATTAAAATAATTGAAATATATATAAAAATAGATAAGTGATGTATCATTGAGTAATGGTTTACATTTTTTTTTTTTTCTTGTGCAGGAGTGTTATGTGTTGTGGTGTTCGTACTTTAGTGTTTTCGCTTACTTCTACGTTACAGGTTCTCCTTTCCTGTTACTACAGTACTCGGAGTTGGGTATTAAAATATTTTCCTTAGTCTATGATTGTTTTTGTACTATTTTGTTGTGTTTTATGTGTGTTGATGTTGTGTTTTTCTGTGTGATACTTGTGTGTTTTGTGCGGTGTGGAGCCGTTGCGGTGTTTTGGATATGGGTTTTGGTGCGTTATACTTCATGTCATGGGCTTTTGTTATGGTCTTTCGTCCAGGTGAGGTGGGGTTGTTTCAAGATGAGGTTGTTTCAAGATGAGTCAGTTGTGTCATTGTTGGTGCTAGGTCGGGGAATATTCTGGAGGTGTTTTGAGCTTCTGTACGCGCTGGATAGATGTATTTAAATTGTGCGTGATAATCCAAGGGCAGTAGGGAATATTTACGTCACAGCAAGCAAGAGTGGGAAAACGAACGTAACAGAACTACAACTATTGTATGAGCAGTGCTTTTGCCCAATAGCTGGCCAAAATAACACGATGTTGCTTGATTCCTGGTCTGCTTATTAAAATCTTACACCTTTAGAGCAAACTATCCTCTCTGAAAAGTGTGTGACGTTGCAATTCGTACCACCCGGAACCAATACAAGAATTCAGTCTCTGGATATTTGTTATTCCCGTGCCTATAAAACGTATTACCGCACTATCTGCAGCTTCGACTTAAAGGATAGCCAATTTCATGATAAGCTCCACGACAAACTGTTTCGCATTCGATTGCAGGCCATCACATTCCATCAGTTATCATCACCTCGTTACAGCAAAGTGATTCTACATGCAAATATTTAAGAGTGGGGACCTAGCTGAACTTTTGCACGGTCTGTAACTCCCAAGGAGTTCGCCTTCGATCTTGATGGTGCGAATCTCTGTGATCACTGTGGCGCGCCATTTTTTATTCAGTGTTCATGGTGCAAGTCAATGGTTCGTTCTGAGCATTTCTTGAGTATCGACGATGACCGTTTTGTGAACTGTAATACATAAATCACATAGAAGGTGGATCTCTGCACCTCCCGGACACCCATTCTCTGTTGCCCTCCTGATGCACGTGCTAAGCCATTAGCAGCTAATAGTTTTTTCCTGTCATAATTGTTGACACAACACTTTCAAATGAACCTTATTAAAGATTGAATCTGCTGCGAACGCGCACTCTGTGGGTTCTTTGTTATAAGCCAGTGTATATACTCTAACGTAATGGCGCAGCGCTTAAAGAGGTGAGTAGGTCTTTGTGAATGGATGAAAAGCAGCATTATCGTCGGGTCAGCAACTTCAAAGCAAAGTTTACATTAGTGTACAAGACGTCAGTGCAGGATAGCTATCTAAATACAGCGTGACAAGCAATGGCGTATAAATTTTATAACAAAATAAGTCTTGTAGAGTTGCAGAAAAATTTTCCTCATCATAAATGACCACTACTTAACAAGTTTGCAGCTACGATATGTCGATCTTTGGATCTACGTACTTTTACGAGCTAAATGATTCTATATGCATTCTTCTGCAGCGAAGAGAACGAAAGCTACTGCTAGACGCCACTGGGGTTATGCCTATACTTTACTACATGAGTCTTTGATATGAACCGAGTGTTCCCTCTCCATATGCAAATAACCTCTCTACGGTTCACATGTATGTAAGTGCAAGGAAACGGTTTTGGAAGGATGGCCCTGACATATGAACTGTAGCTTCAGGTCTTGTATGAAACTGAAAAAATTAGAGTAGCATTGGGGACAGATGGCTACGGGAATGAAATACACTCCTGGAAATTGAAATAAGAACACCGTGAATTCATTGTCCCAGGAAGGGGAAACTTTATTGACACATTCCTGGGGTCAGATACATCACATGATCACACTGACAGAACCACAGGCACATAGACACAGGCAACAGAGCATGCACAATGTCGGCACTAGTACAGTGTATATCCACCTTTCGCAGCAATGCAGGCTGCTATTCTCCCATGGAGACGACCGTAGAGATGCTGGATGTAGTCCTGTGGAACGGCTCGCCATGCCATTTCCACCTGGCGCCTCAGTTGGACCAGCGTTCGTGCTGGACGTGCAGACCGCGTGAGACGACGCTTCATCCAGTCCCAAACATGCTCAATGGGGGACAGATCCGGAGATCTTGCTGGCCAGGGTAGTTGACTTACACCTTCTAGAGCACGTTGGGTGGCACGGGATACATGCGGACGTGCATTGTCCTGTTGGAACAGCAAGTTCCCTTGCCGGTCTAGGAATGGTAGAACGATGGGTTCGATGACGGTTTGGATGTACCGTGCACTATTCAGTGTCCCCTCGACGATCACCAGTGGTGTACGGCCAGTGTAGGAGATCGCTCCCCTCACCATGATGCCGGGTGTTGGCCCCGTGTGCCTCGGTCGTATGCAGTCCTGATTGTGGCGCTCACCTGCACGGCGCCAAACACGCATACGACCATCATTGGCACCAAGGCAGAAGCGACTCTCATCGCTGAAGACGACACGTCTCCATTCGTCCCTCCATTCACGCCTGTCGCGACACCACTGGAGGCGGGCTGCACGATGTTGGGGCGTGAGCGGAAGACGGCCTAACGGTGTGCGGGACCGTAGCCCAGCTTCATGGAGACGGTTGCGAATGGTCCTCGCCGATACCCGAGGAGCAACAGTGTCCCTAATTTGCTGGGAAGTGGCGGTGCGGTCCCCTACGGCACTGCGTGGGATCCTACGGTCTTGGCGTGCATCCGTGCGTCGCTGCGGTCCGGTCCCAGGTCGACGGGCACGTGCACCTTCCGCCGACCACTGGCGACAACATCGATGTACTGTGGAGACCTCACGCCCCACGTGTTGAGCAATTCGGCGGTACGTCCACCCGGCCTCCCGCATGCCCACTATACGCCCTCGCTCAAAGTCCGTCAACTGCACATACGGTTCACGTCCACGCTGTCGCGGCATGCTACCAGTGTTAAAGACTGCGATGGAGCTCCGTATGCCACGGCAAACTGGCTGACACTGACGGCGGCGGTGCACAAATGCTGCGCAGCTAGCGCCATTCGACGGCCAACACCGCGGTTCCTGGTGTGTCCGCTGTGCCGTGCGTGTGATCATTGCTTGTACAGCCCTCTCGCAGTGTCCGGAGCAAGAAGTATGGTGGGTCTGACACACCGGTGTCAATGTGTTCTTTTTTCCATTTCCAGGAATGTAAATACAGTGTGACAAGCAATGGCGTATAAATTTTGTAATATAATAAGTCTTGTAGAGTTGCAGAAAATTTTTCCTCATCATAAATGACCACTACTTAACAAGTTTGCAGCTACGATATGTCGATCTTTGGATCTACGTACTTTTACGAGCTAAATGATTCTATATGCATTCTTCTGCAGCGAAGAGAACGAAAGCTACTGCTAGACGCCACTGGGGTTATGCCTATACTTTACTACATGAGTCTTTGATATGAACCGAGTGTTCCCTCTCCATATGCAAATAACCTCTCTACGGTTCACATGTATGTAAGTGCAAGGAAACGGTTTTGGAAGGATGGCCCTGACATATGAACTGTAGCTTCAGGTCTTGTATGAAACTGAAAAAATTAGAGTAGCAATGGGGACAGATGGCTACGGGAATGAAATAGGAATTTAAAAAAAGTTACGAGTCATTGACAATTTAGTCAGATGTAAGTCACCACAGAACAGAAATAAGTAATCTCAGGGAAGAAATGACTGCCAAACCTGAGTTCATGAAATAATTACATTAACTGTTGGCGTGAGCATTATGGTTCACAAAAGAACTGAAATTTCTCTGGTAACAAAGCTTCGCGCAGATTGTGATTGAATTTACACGCAACGTTATTCTAATCATGGTGATTGCATCTATTTGATAAGTGGTTTAGATAAGCATGACAGATGCCCGACATGCAAGTCATGGCCAAGAGATCAAGAACAGAACATGGTAGATTAATATTCTGAGGTCAAGACGCACCTACTCCTTCGCGAGTCTTACGTGCTTGCCACATTGCTTCGTAAACGCTCACAAGATAAACGGAGCCGAAATGAGACGGAGTGCAGAGGGTGATGGTCTGCTAAGTACGCGAAGCGTCTGCCTTTGCCCCTGCCCTCGCGTGCCGCCAAAAACTGCTGGTAAGCCATTCTAAACGGACGTCTTGTGGCGTCCCAGCGACCATTGTGTCGTAAAGACATTTAAAACAAAAAAAAAAAAACTTGGAACGAGTGTATCTCACGACGAAATAAATATACACGAACCTTATGTGTTTCACCGACGGCATAGGCGGCGTAAAATTTCCGTGTTTTATAGTAGATAGTAAATTTAATCTTATTACCAAAGAGTAAACTCCTTGAATGTAATAACATCTATGCTATTAATAAGGGAGATGAACGCTCCTAGATTGTTCTTCTCTTCCTCTCTCTTCGCTTGTTTCTAGTAACGTGAAGCAGACATCTTGTACCACGAAAATAATGTTAACTTTGTTAATATAGTACGTTAAAGTATATATGTGAATTATTTCGATGTACAGTGAGTGAGCCCTCTGTCGTGTTCTTTGCATTTAATTAATTTTTCTTAACATGTTTACAGGTCCACAATTTTAATGGCCGCTGCTTCAACGGACGCCATTACGCGTCGACCTAAAAAGCGAAATCATAGCGGAAGCGCAGAGATCGCCCGCTTTAATATTTAACAAAGTTTCTTTTTTCACAGCAATGAGCCGCAGCGGAGAGCAACATTTGTTTTAAGATTTTACTTTTCAGCTTACGCCGAGAGCCAGTATTCGTCTACCACAGCCAGAATATGATGGTAGGAGGAGTAGTCTTTGAGTATTGTGTGGGTCCACAATAATTACAATTTTTAAAAAAAGGTTCAAATGGCTCTAAGCACTATGGGACTTAACATTTGAAGTCAACAGTCCCCTAGAACTTAGAACTACTTAAACCTAACTAACCTAAGGACATCATACACATCCATGCCCAAGGCAGGATTCGAACCTCCGACCGTAGCAGCAGCGCGGTTCCGGACTAAAGCGCCTAGAACCGCTCGGCCACAGGGGCCGGCTTTCAATATTTGAGTCCATGATCTTAAAGTAAAAATACGCCTAGGCTAATTATAATACTGTTATGTTTTCATTCACAAGTAATATTCTTGGAAGTATTTCAGTCCGTTATGTTTGATGATTTTACTGCTCAGTTGTGAGTTACGAAAAAGTAAAACCATTTTTGAAACAATTTTCTAAAATATTTAAATAACTCTAAAGTCAAAAATCAAAGTGTATATTTAAATCTCTTAGAATGATAGATTTCAAGTAAAAATCATTTAACAATTTTTACATATTGGACCACACAATTACATTCACGCGTGTTTTTAGACAACGAACAAATGAGGAAAATATAAATAAATAAACAAGTATACTCCTCTCGAAGAGCCACTTCATTTGGCACCCAACGTGGAGGCAAGAACAGCCACCTCAGTCTCGAGTTCTGCCAGTGGGAAATCTCGTATCATAAACGGCACGCTTATTATGCAAAACGATCTGATTTTTTTTTTTTTGAAGTTGCAACGCGTGTTTCCATACTTTACTAATTTACAAGCGTGTAAGCCATACTATTTAGAACCACCTCCAATAGAGCCATCGAAGGTGAAGCAGAGTAATGCTCAAGCAATCTTGGGACATCTTCCTTTCTTTAACGCCAGTACCGTAAGTTAAGAATCTGGTAACAACACAATACCAAATAAAGGAAATCAACTCAAGAAACAGCTTGATACCAAAACTCCCTGGCAGATTAAAACTATGTGCCAGCTTGAGACTCGAAATCAGGAACTTTACTTTCGCGGGCAAGACCTCTACCGGCTGAGCTACCCAAGCACGACTCACGACCCAGTCTCAAAGCATATTGGCGAAGTAAGCTTGATACCAAATTGCAGGCAACATTCTTCCCCCCTCAGCCTTTTATAATCTGGCATGCTGAAGTTCTGCTTCAAAAAATGGCTCTGAGCACTATGGGACTTAAGGGGCTCCGGAACGCCCTATACTTGCAATGTTAAAATAACGCTTATAAATTACATCTTTCCTCACAAAGTATTTGAGGTAGGAAGTTGACCTTTTTACAGATTATTTATTGGAATATGGGCTACAACTTAACACAGGGATTTTACAAAATTTTAGTTCAGCTATTAAAGATAATTTTTTTTCAATTGTAATGAAAATTCACAACATTTTTTTGCAATTTTTTATTTATATATTCAAAAATATACAGTTTTTTGAAAAAAGGCTGTGTTAAATTATGCAGAAGGTACTGTGTAACATTTACTGAAAGTTTGAAACAAATATGTTTGGAAGATCCTTAGAAAACATGTAATTAGTATGAGAAAATAAAAGTTTTTGGAATCGAGTGACAAAGATTGGATTAACTTTTTAGTGCATTCCAGGTCCATAGGATGGATTATCTTCATCCTCTGCAAACTCCTCCTCCAGCTTCCTCTTGTTCCTCCTCCTGTTTACTCTTGCTTGTATTTCTAGACTCTTTACAGCCCTGTCTGCAGCCCGAAGGCGTTCCTTGTCTAAAGCAAGCATCGCTCGTACCATGTTAGAACCTATCTTCATTCCCATATTTCTAAATACCTTGCACCTTACAATGTTGCCATCATTGAAAGTCGCAACAGCATCATACACACCAAAGTGAAGTGTTTCTATTCCAACAAATACAGTCTTGGGGATTCTCGACCATATAACACTATTTACACATTCATTGGGGTTTTGAGTTTTTCCGTGAATACACTTTTTCAACAGTTCAGGTGCTGCTAAGTCTCTGAAAATAGGTTTTATCACCTCCATTATTGCATGAGGCAGACTATGCTTATGAGTGTACACTTCACCAGTTAGCAATCCTTTGTTATATTTACACCAACTGTCTTCTTCTTTGGGACACAAGCTATGTTGGGGATTTTCATGGTCTTTATTGTTTACAGTAATAACACATACCTTTGGCTTTCCAACATTTCTCCTTTTCTTAAAAGCCTTCAGAGGATTTCTAATAACTTTACTTTTACTCATTATTATACTTCAACAAAACAGAGACTCAAGAAACGGAATTAATTACGAATATTTTCGAGATAACGACAGAGTAAATAAACATGAAACAATCGACAATCACACCAGATATATATATTGAACCATCACAGGTTAGCCACAACACATACTTTATCTCACATCACTAAAATGTACCTGATGAACACGGACGTTAATAATAACACCATTTGACAGCAGTTTAACAGCGCCACAGTGGGTCACGCCCATGTAGAACACACTTCAAAAAAAATTTAAAAATAGTTGTAGTCTTCGGAATTGAATAAATTATATATCTATTAAAAGGTAATAGTCTGCATATTCAGAAAACGCAAAAAAGTAAAAATTGAACTTTTCATGATTTTGAGCCTTTCCGGAGCCCCTTAACATCTGTGGTCATCAGTCCCCTAGAACTTAGAACTACTTAAACCTAACTAACCTAAGGACATCACACACATCCATGCCCGAGGCAGGATTCGAACCTGCGACCGTAGCAGTCGCGCGGTTCCGGACTGAGCGCCTAGAACCGCTAGACCACCGCGGCCGGCTTGAAGTTCTGCCTTCGTCAGTAAGAGTTTGAGATGGTTGGGGAAGTAAATAATGGGTATTTGTGATAAGCAGCCCAAGAAGATAACATATGATAAATTACAAGGATGTGACTTCAAATTTTGCTACCAGCCCATTGAGTTTGATAAGAATTAACCATGTCCGTTGTGAAATCCAGTCAAAGCATAGATTTATCAGTGAAATAGGAAATGGTGCTCACAAGTAACCTATGTGCCTACCCTAGTAATTTCATACTGTTACAAGTGTTTATTTCTTATACGGGACTGGAAAAGCCTAGATGGAATACAAATAATGGAATGAGTACAGGTGATTACTCATAGCACAGCTGAATCGTCAAAAGGCACATATTCGAGACTGAAACAGTAGCAAAGCTTTTGTAGTATGTCATTCCTCACAAGTAACTAGTGTTACTGTGTGTGCGCGCGTGTATGCATGTGCATGTGCATGTTAGCTGGCAAATTTCAGTTTTGTTTATATTGCTAACAAACACTCAATGCCTCCTCTATACCGTGAGTGCTTACCTTTACTCTTTCCAAGACGAAAGTATGCATTAAAACATCCACATGACTATCCTTCTCTTGATTTTCTTTCATCTGCATCACCAAAACAACTGCATACTTTATAAGTTTGACGTTGAAAAGTTTTTTCTCATGCTTTTTTATGTTTTTTTAACTAACAGTGTTTTTTTTAAATGAACTTGGTTTCTTTACATTGTAATCTTAACACAAATTGTATTTTTACTTCAATTTTTATCCTAGACGTCTACCATTGGTCACCGTTGGAGGCGTTGATTACGCTCACGTGCTCATAGCTTGCTATATAAACCTAGACATAAGGTAAATCCCTTACAGTCTCCTGCCACACCTTGGTAGACGTGACGCTACCAGCAGTCGACCAGTGGGTAAAACATTATATTTACGCAGGGCTTCCCAACCTTTGCAGCTGGCGGACCCCTTCTACAGTCGAAAATCCATGGCGGACCCCTAGTCAGCCAAGAGCACAGTAACTTTAAATTTCAGAGTGAAACCCATGGGAACTGAAAGCTTCTTAATGCAAGTGACATGTTCCCAATGATTCCCCCTCCACCCTCCGAAGTATCAATAGTCTTTGGAGCTTCTTGTGATTGTTCTTCCTTTGGTCGCCCTCCCTCCTCATTCATTTCAGCTGGAAACTTCCCTTGTTGTGAAGGCGATGGAGAAACCGTACCCTTCTTCAATGATCCTGACTTCAGCCACGGATCCATGTTAGAAGTAATAAACTGGTCAAAAATCGACTTATGAAATAGTTAGTGCACTGACAAAGCAAATTTAACATTTAACGATGCCTGGGGCCGCATACGTGCCAGAGAGCGCATGCGTAAAAGGTTTCAGCGCATCTAGCGCCCTGAGCCGGCGCACAAACGACCCCCGTATTGCTGCGAAACAGTCGATCAGAGAAGCCGCATTCTCCTGCACTAAACTGCGTATGCGTTCTCACTTAGGAACCGCAAAGGCAGCTTGGGAATACGACCTGAAGTGAAAGTACTCATGTCTTTCACACGAAAAAAAAAAAATAGGATGAATTTGATTTTCACGTTTTTATTCAATAATTTTACTCATTATTTTACACGATTTGGTGAAAGGTGGCTGCGGACCCCCTAGAAAGAGCCGGCAGACCCCTAAGGGGTCCGCGGACCACGTGTTGGGAAGCCCTGTATTTACGTAATCCATTCTTTTAAGATGGTTATCATCAGTTTTGTCTAAGCTATATATTGTAATTTCGCAGTATGTTCGCCCTGAAGATGGCCCCTGCGATGGGCACAAAATAAATAAAAAACGCGATGTAGGCTGTTTTCTTAACACTAAGTTAATTTATACTAATCGTTGTTACTCCACAACCATGTTGTCCAAACATTACAGCGAGAAATTAGTCAATTACTAGCATCAGTAAAAGTTCATAAATACCACTTCATAAGAATCTTCAAAGTCTAAAAATGCCAGTTGAGGCATGTAGCACTCTTATGCCTGTTGGACGTCAATGCAGGTAGTACCACAACACTTAACACAAATGCAGCCAGATTACTTAGTGCTAACCCTGTCCTTTGGACAAAGCGCCGTCACATGATCATAAATCACAGCCACTGTTCCAATCAGTACAGATGTCGATAACATGTACATGTCCCTCTTCTTAACGACGAGTTCCAGTAGGTCTGCTGCCTTAGGGGCCCAGTCCCCTCTCCAGTTGGTGGTAGCTGAGGTCACTGCCCCTTTCTTACCAGCTGGGTAGGCAGCATGGAGTGCCGATGTACAGCTGGGGTGTCATAGTAGGCTATCTTCTCCAGGCTGAATTGCCCTGGTACAGTTGGTCAGCATTGACCTGGATGACAATGATGTGCACCGCCTCACCATACAATGCCAAAACGTCTGGTCTCCAGATCCGATTGGTGGTCCTCAGGAGGGGTTCAATGTTGACTTCAACCCCAGTTGTCGCAAGCCACAGGCAAAATAGTTGATCACTGCATTATGCCGCTTGACCTGGGGCCCACTGCTCCAGAAGCACTGCTGGATGTTGTGGTTTGATGTTTCCTTCATGTTACACACAGCATGGCACCTGGTGTCCCCTCTGCGCCCATGTAGCAGCGTCGCCTATGTGGGGAAGGGATTGATCTGCATGTAAACACACTGGATAAAGTCTCGCCCAGATAGGAAATGGGTAGGCTCTGACACCCATACATGCTGTCCTGGACATTCTTGCTGTCTGAGGTCCACTCCATCAACAGATGAGTGGTGGCGGTTGGCTCACATTTTCCACAGCTGTGCAACAGTAGGAGATGTGGTTCAGCCTCGCCACCTCACGCTCTACATACATCAAGTCCCTCTGCCCATCAGCACTCCTGAACGCTCTCAAGCTGAGCAAGCAGTTCCTGCTAAGAAGGGGCCCTAGCCAGCCTGCTGCTGGAACACCCAAGCCCTCCTGACTAACAGGAGTGTGGAAGTATTGCAGGGTGTATCCGCTGTCAGCCACAGCCATTATTGAATGGCTGCCCGCACCCAGCTAAAAGTGCACCAAGATGAGTGCACCCCAGAGCTAGCCATGGTATAGTGTGGGTATGATCAGGTGGAAGTCAGCAGTGGATGCTGGTGCAGCCACTAAATTGCCACTAAACTGCCACTGAAAGGTGACATGGGCGCAATGGAGATTGGATGAGAGAGCATGGGAAAGCAGGAAGAGGTTGAAAAGCTTAAGGAGGATATCAGATGGGAAATGGCGCCTCCTCAATAGAGAGAGGCCATCAGGATCTGCAGCAGAACAAAGTGGAGAGAAAGCTGCAGTCACCTCGGCAGTGCTGATGGGGGGCCATATGTCCAAAGGGGCTACAGTGCTGCAACCAGGAAGAAGGGACTCCTCCAGGGACTGCAGTCAGCCTGTTGGTCTCTGAGTAAATACGTTCACCCACAACTCAATGAGCCCATGAAAGGTGGTGGGCGCAGAACAGTGTCCCATCAAAGAGTCCCCTGATACTGCAGCCCTTGTTCTTGCAGTAAGCCAGCTGGAAGACCACATACTCCGATCTGCGCCGCTTCTTCTAGAGAGCTGGTGGTGGAGGTGGTGGCTGGCGGTAGTGCCCTGCAGCTCTTTCCTGTTATAGGGGAAGGGAGCTGCCTATAACGTCCAGGATGTCTGGCAGCATCCCACGAAAGATGTTTGGTGGTGTTCCAGGCCCCAGGCTGATGATGTGATTCCTGGACCTGAAAACGACTACTTGATGGGGATAGAGATGTCAGATCTCCCCAGACGGCATCTTTCCATGGACTCCAAGCACCAGATGAAATGGAAGGGTGTTGAGAAGTGCCGAGTGGTGGGGCCACATGTGGAGGCGACCCCACATTCCTGGGAACCAGAAAAGCTGCCACCTGGTCACAGTACACCTTCTTCCTCCAATGCCCCTTAATGGTCTCCATGCTGCACTCCAGGAACAGTGGCTGGAGCCCCTGGATGATGTAGCAGGACCCCTTGCTGAGTAGTTGGGCCTCAGCATGTGCCATCCTCAATTATTCCTCCTCAGATCAACGTGCCTTCTTTCTCTTGACGTCAGTCTCGGCATTAGCAGACTCATGGTGTGCATGACAACAGACTATATCCAGACTGGTATTACTTGTAAAACACTGTAGACAGTCTCGGCACGGGAACAGCTGTGCAAGGATCTGCTGACCAGGGACAGCAGGCTGTGCAGGTGGTGCGGGAGCTTCAGTAAAATTCCCACCCCGCAACAGGCGGGACGAGAGGGCTGGCAACCACCATGTCCTCAAACACACCCTGCTCTGTTGGTCGAGGAACTTCAAAAACGACACATCAAGGCACAATCCTCTTTTGTCCTCCTCACGACCCCCACCACTTGAAGACCAGACCTAGGGTGTCCAACTATGAGGCTATTGGGTGCCACCATCCACCTGAAATAACGAGGATGCTAAAGGGTGGATCGAGAGAGTAATATTGTACATCGCCGGCCGCTGTGGCCGAGCGGTTCTAGGCGCTTCACTCCGGAACGGCGCTGCTGCTACGATCTCAGGTTGAAATCCTGCCTCAGACGTGGATGTGCGTGATGTCCTCAGGTTAGTTAGGTTTAAGTAGTTCTAAGTCTAGGGGACTGATGACCTCAGATGTTAAGTCCCATAGCGCTTAGATCCATTTGAACCATTTTATTGTGCATCATGTGAGCTTTGGGAGACAACATAACTTGTTGCCTTTTACTTAACGTTACATGTCACGATTTTTTCCTGGAATCGGAGATAACTCTTACAAAAGTGGGTATAACTATATAACAGAAACAACAATGCATAGACGCCACCTGTTCTTCATAAGTAAATGCTACATGTCTCAACTGGTGTTTCTAGACTCTGTAAATTCTTATAAAACGGCTTTTATGAACTTTCACTTATACAAATAATTTATACACTGGAAATTTTCAAAAATTGTGTGTTAACAGACGGTTGGCCTCATGTACCCTATCGCCACTTAGCGGGCTCTTCCAGTTTATTATTTTCGACCACTCACAAGATATGTTACACATTGTTTCATTAAGAAATACTTTTTTGAAAAACGTTGTGAAGTGATTTACATGAAGTCTACTGAAGAAATCGTTTTATATCATATAACGATGAAAATGTAGTCGTAAACAAACAAATGCAGCGTGTACCATGTATCTAGCGCCGCCTAGTAGTTTAGTCCACTTGGTTTCCAGTTGGTCCCTTGGTAGCTGTTTGCACTTGTCTCATGCTTGACAATGTTGACGAGGTTCAAGATCTCTAATAAACTATTTTATATGACTGGGTAGATCACATAACTAATGGGGAAGTATTGAATAGGATTGGGGAGAAGAGAAGTTTGTGGCACAACTTGACCAGAAGAAGGGATCGGTTGGTAGGACATGTTCTGAGGCATCAAGGGATCACCAATTTAGTATTGGAGGGCAGTGTGTAGGGTAAAAATCGTAGAGGGAGACCAAGAGATGAATACACTAAGCAGATTCAGAAGGATGTAGATTGCAGTAGGTACTGGGAGATGAAGAAGCTTGCACAGGATACAGTAGCATGGAGAGCTGCATCAAACCAGTCTCAGGACTGAAGACCACAACAACAACAACATATGACTGGCATAACACTGGCAAGCTAAAAAGCCATATTCTATTCATTATACTAAGTCTCTTATCAGTGGTGAAATGTAACATATTTTCATACTTTTTGTTACTAGTTTTGTGTTGTATCTTATAGCCTTTGAAAATGATGGACTGTCGAAACTGTGAGGCGATGTTAGGAAATTTAAAAAGGGAAATAGATTGGATAAAGTTGGTTATAGTTGGAATTAGTGAAGTTCGGTAGCAGGAGGACCAAGACTTCTGGTCAGGTGAATATAGTGTTATCAATACAAAATCAAATGGGGATAATGGAGAAGTAAGTTTAATAATGAACAAAAAATAGGAACACAAATAGGCTACTGCGTGGAGCATAGTGAACGCATTATTGTAGCCAAGGTAGACATGAAGTCCACATCTACCACAGTAGCACATGTTTACATGCCAACTAGCTCCGCAAATGATAAAGATGAGATAAAAGAAACTATTCAGATAGTTAAGGGAGACGATAATTTAGTAATCATGGGAAACTGGAATTCGATAATAGGAAAAGGAAGAGAAAGAAAAGTAGTAGTTGAATATGGATTGGGGAAGGAATGAAAGAGGAAGCGACTGGTAGAATTTTGCACCGAGCATAATTAAATCATAGCTAATGCATAGTTTAAGACTCATGAAAGAAGGTTGTACACGTTGAAGAGACCTGGAAGGTTTCTGATTGGTTATATAATGGTAATACAGAGATTTCGGAACCAGGTTTTAAATTGTAAGACATTTCCAGGGGCAGATGTGGACTCTGACCACAATTTACTGGTTATGAGCTGCAGATTAAAACGGAAGAAACTGCAAAAAGGCAGGATTTTACGAAGATGGGACCTGGAAAAACAGTAAGAACCAGAGGTTGTAGAGGGTTTCAAAGGGAGTATTAAAGAACGATTGACAAGAACAGGGGAAAAGGAGTACAGTAGAAGAAGAATGGGTAGCTTTACAGATGAAATAGTGAAGGCAACAGAGGATCAAGTAGGTAAAAAGACGAAGGATAGTGCAAGAATCCTTGGGTAAGACAATAGATACTGAATTTAATCCATGAAAGAAGAAAATATAAAAATGCAGTAAATGAAGCAGGCGAAAAGGAATACAAACGTCTAAAAAATGAGATCGATAGGAAGTGCAAAATGGCTAAGCAGGAATGGCTAGAGGACAAATGTAAGCATGTAAAAGCATATATAGACAGATGCTGCCCACAGGAAAATTTAACAGACCTTTGGAGAAAAGATAAACACCTGTAGGAATATCAAGAGCTCAGATGGAAAACCAGTCCTAAGCAAAGAAGGGAAAGTAGAAAGGTGGGATGAGTATATAGAGGGTCTACACTCCTGGAAATGGAAAAAAGAACACATTGAGACCGGTGTGTCAGACCCACCATACTTGCTCCGGACACTGCGAGAGGGTTGTACAAGCAATGATCACACGCACGGCACAGCGGACACACCAGGAACCGCGGTGTTGGCCGTCGAATGGCGCTAGCTGCGCAGCATTTGTGCACCGCCGCCGTCAGTATCAGCCAGTTTGCCGTGGCATACGGAGCTCCATCGCAGTCTTTAACACTGGTAGCATGCCGCGACAGCGTGGACGTGAACCGTATGTGCAGTTGACGGACTTTGAGCGAGGGCGTATAGTGGGCATGCGGGAGGCCGGGTGGACGTACCGCCGAATTGCTCAACACGTGGGGCGTGAGGTCTCCACAGTACATCGATGTTGTCGCCAGTGGTCGGCGGAAGGTGCACGTGCCCGTCGACCTGGGACCGGACCGCAGCGACGCACGGATGCACGCCAAGACCGTAGGATCCTACGCAGTGCCGTAGGGGACCGCACCGCCACTTCCCAGCAAATTAGGGACACTGTTGCTCCTGGGGTATCGGCGAGGACCATTCGCAACCGTCTCCATGAAGCTGGGCTACGGTCCCGCACACCGTTAGGCCGTCTTCCGCTCACGCCCCAACATCGTGCAGCCCGCCTCCAGTGGTGTCGCGACAGGCGTGAATGGAGGGACGAATGGAGACGTGTCGTCTTCAGCGATGAGAGTCGCTTCTGCCTTGGTGCCAATGATGGTCGTATGCGTGTTTGGCGCCGTGCAGGTGAGCGCCACAATCAGGACTGCATACGACCGAGGCACACAGGGCCAACACCCGGCATCATGGTGTGGGGAGCGATCTCCTACACTGGCCGTACACCACTGGTGATCGTCGAGGGGACACTGAATAGTGCACGGTACATCCAAACCGTCATCGAACCCATCGTTCTACCATTCCTAGACCGACAAGGGAACTTGCTGTTCCAACAGGACAATGCACGTCCGCATGTATCCCGTGCCACCCAACGTGCTCTAGAAGGTGTAAGTCAACTACCCTGGCCAGCAAGATCTCCGGATCTGTCCCCCATTGAGCATGTTTGGGACTGGATGAAGCGTCGTCTCACGCGGTCTGCACGTCCAGCACGAACGCTGGTCCAACTGAGGCGCCAGGTGGAAATGGCATGGCAAGCCGTTCCACAGGACTACATCCATCATCTCTACGATCGTCTCCATGGGAGAATAGCAGCCTGCATTGCTGCGAAAGGTGGATATACACTGTACTAGTGCCGACATTGTGCATGCTCTGTTGCCTGTGTCTATGTGCCTGTGGTTCTGTCAGTGTGATCATGTGATGTATCTGACCCCAGGAATGTGTCAATAAAGTTTCCCCTTCCTGGGACAATGAATTCACGGTGTTCTTATTTCAATTTCCAGGAGTGTATTTTCAACTTGCGAGTGGCTTCATGGTTTCATACTCTTGGGTCTTTGAAGGATTTGGTTTAAGCTAGTTTGTGTTGTATTATCTGGATAGATCTTAAAGGGCATTATTAATTATTAATGACAGCAGCAACAGTATTTTACGTCACTTGGCCCTGCCCTCCGTTCTTTTGTGAGAGGGCTGCTGAAGCCTGTGAAGACCCACTGACGTTGCAGTTCTTAGGATCGAGTGCCAAGCTTCCTGCCTCTGCTACCGCGTGCCTTCTCGTGGCCATCTTCTACTGTGACGCGTTAGAACTGAGTCCAGAAGGTGGATGGTTACCACTTAATTCTCCGAAGTGAAACTTCTCCACTGGGATAGCTGCTCAGAGCGTCTGCAATTTGCAGGGCTCTAGTACTACTATTTTCCTCTGGTATCCTAAACGCTACCACGTTTGTCTGCTCTCTGCATTGTGTCTCTGATTTCCTATTTTGGAGTGCCCCTGATAGCTCCCGACAGCCTTAAGCATAACAACATACAAGTCACTAAGTCGTCAGTATACGACAACGTGTGGTATACATGTGTTCTCAGCTTCTTTCATGAGGCCAAAACTCGCCAATTCGCCGCGCGGGGTAGACGAGCGGTCTCGAGCACATTGTCACGGTCCGTGCGGCTCCCCCCGTCGGAGGTTCCAGTCCTCCCTCGGGCATGGGTGTGTGTGTTGTCCATAGCGTAAGTTAGTTTAAGTTAGCTTAAGTAGTGTGTAGACTAAGGGACCGATGACCTGAGCAGTTTGGTCCCATAAGACCTTACCACAATTTTTTTCTCTCCATTCGTCGTCGTTGTCCTGTGCATTGTGTACAGACCTCAGGTAACAACTACATCTACATGATTACTCTGCAATTCACAATTAAGTGCCTGGCTAAAGGTTCATCGAACCGCTTTCAAGTTATCTCTCTACCTCTCCTATCTTGAACAGTGCGTGGGAAAAACGAACACAAAGGAACACATAGAAAATGTTGTGGGGAAGGCTGACGAAAGACTGCGTTTAATTGGCAGGACACTTAGGAAATGTAACAGATCTACTAAGGAGACTGGCTACATTACGCTTGTCGGTCCGCTTTTAGAATACTGCTGCGCGGTGTGGGATCCTTACCAGATAGGACTGACGGAGTACATCGAAAAAGTCCAAAGAAGGGCATCACGTTTTGTATTATCGCGAAATATGGAAGAGAGTGTCACAGAAATGATACAGGATTTGGGCTGGACATCATTAAAAGAAAGGCATTTTTCATTGCGACAGAATCTTCTCACGAAATTCCAATCACCAACTTTCTCCTCCGAATGCGATAATATTTTGTTGACACCGACCTACATAGGGACAAACGATCACCACGATAAAATAAGGGAAATCAGAGCTCGTACGGAAAGATATAGGTGTTCGTTCTTTCCGCGCGCTAAACGAGATTGGAATACTAGAGAATTGTCTGACAGGTACTTAAATGTGATTTGCAGAGTATCCATGTAGATGTAGATGTAAATCTTTCCCTGAAAGCTCTGATTTCTCTCATTTCCTTATGATGGTCATTTCCCCCTATTTCAGCGGATGCCAACAAAATATTTTGACGCTCTGAGGAGAAAGCTGGTAATTGAAATTTATTGAGAAGATTCTGCCGCAGCGTGGAATGCCTTTGTTTTAATAATTGCCGCCCCTACTCGCGTGCCCTACCCATGTCATTCTCTTCTCTATTTCGCGATAATACAAAACGAGCCGCCCTTATTTGAACTGTTTCGACGTCCTCTGTCAATCCTATCTCATGCCGTTCCCTCACTGCACAGCAGTATTCCAGGAGCGAACGTACAAACAGTCTCTTCGATAGAGCTGTTGCGTTTTCTAACTGTTCTACGAATAAATCCCAGTCTTAAGTTTTTTGTCCCCACAACATTATCTATGTATTCGTTACAATTTAATTTATTCGTAATTGTAATTCTTAAGCATTTAGTTGAATTACAGTCTTGAGTTTCATGTGATTTATCGTGTAAACGAAATTTAACGGATTCCTTTTCATTATTTACAGTCAATTGCCACTTTCTGCACCTTTGAGATATCTTGTCTAAATCATTGGGTTTGATCATGTGATGACTTTACAAGAGGGTAAATGACAGCATCATCTGCAACCAATCTAAGAGGGCTACTCACTTGGCCTCCTGAATCGTTTATGGGGATCAGGAACGGCAGAGGGCGTATAACACTTCCTGGGGAACGCCAGATATTACTTCTGTTTTACTCGATGACTTTCCTTCAATTATTACGAAAAGTGCCGTTTCTGACAGATAATCACGAATCCAGTCGCACAACTGAGACGAGAGTCTACAAGCACGCTACGTGATTACAAGTCGCTTGTGAGGAGAAGTGTGAAAAGACAAGTCTAAAAATATGGTATCAATTTGCCATTGCCTGTCGATAGCACTCATTACTTCATGATAATAAAGAACTAGTTGTGTTTCACAAGAACGATATTTTCTGTATCTTGTTGGCTATTGTCAATAAATCGTTTTCTTCAAGTTAATTCAGAATGTTCGAACACAGTACATGTTTCAAAATCCTACTGTAAATCAACATTAGTGATATGGGTCTGTAATTCAGCGAATTATTTCTATGACCTTTCTTGCCTTTCTTGGCTATTAGTGTGACTTGTGCAACTTTCCAGTCTTTAGGTACGGATTTTTCGACGAGCGAGTAGTTGTATATGATTCCTAAGTATGGAGCTATTGTATCAGCATACTCTGAAAGGAACCTGTCTGGTATACAATCTGCACCTGAAGCCCTCCGTTTATTAAGTGATTTAAGGTGCTTCGCTACACCGAGAATATCTGCTTCTAAGGTTAATGTGGATTTGTATTATGAATATAGCAACTTTTGATTTGCGACAAGTCCGTTAATACGAGATGCGAGGAAGAGTGGAAGAGGTTGGAGAGAGAGAAAGTGGAGGAGAGTTTGTGGGTCAATCTATTGCCATGGGCAGAGAGTTGCTTGTACGGCTTTTGCATACCCAGCACAGCGGGAGGAAATATTGTCAGCTGGCTACATAGGAAGCGCTTTTTTCACATAAATAACTTTTGCTTTGAAGATACAGATGTTGTAATGCATAATCTGATTAAATACCGTAACTAAAACGAAATCCGATAGCCAAAAAATAGTTGCGATCTGGAGGAAGGGTCAGTTATTGTGACAACTGCTCGACATTTAAGTATCACATATCCTAGCAAACATTTCACTACTGTACTGTGTACGCACAATAAGTAAAATTTCGTTATTTGATATCATTTCTAGTGCTGCGATTTTAATTGCCAGCAACGTATTCAAATATTTTTCGTGGACGTGCGGAAAATTTCTTCTTTTCAATGAGAAGCGCGTCTCTCGTGTTATACCCCTGAGTTTCTCATTCCTCACCTAGAAATTTATAGGCATCTCACTGGTACCGAACTCGTTTTGTTTGTGGATATGCTTCTCTAAGTTCTGTACTGAAAGTTGTCTTACTTGGTACTGGCAGACTACGCCGTTAAGAATGGTCCAAAAACGTTGGATGGTAAGAATGGAAAGATACAACTCTTGAAAGGTGACAGGCTTTCAGTTGATAGTACTGATCGTAAACCACAACACTAAGCAGTATTGGAAAGTGACGTTTAGTGGGAAAACCGGGAAAATGTCCGGACTGCCTCGTAGCCCATGCCGACAACGAGTAGTTGGCTCTTATCGGAACGATAACAGCTGCTTGAGAGGCTATTAAATGAATACTGGAATCTAGCAGTATCGCCCAGTCATTTCGTGTTACCGTCGTAAGGAGATAAGATAGCTCATCTCTTTGAGAAGTCTGTTTCATCTCTCCTACCGCAGCTTCAAACTCTCTACGCTGCCATAATTCCGCCCTTGAAAATAGATGACAGAGGGGTAGAAAAAAAAATCGCTCAAAAGAGGAAAGGCCGCTGGACCTGATGAGATACCAGTTCGATTTTACACAGAATGCGCGAAGGACTTGCCCCCCTTCTTGCAGCGGTGTACCGTAGGTCTCTAGCAGAGCATATCGTTCTAAAATATTGGAAAAGGGCACAGGTTATCCCCGTTTTCAAGAAGAGACATCGAACAGATGTGCAGAACTATAAACCTATATCTCTAACGTCGATCATTTGTAGAATTTTGGAACACGTATTATGTTTGAGTGTAATGACTTTTCTGGAGACTAGAAATCTACTCTGTAGGAATCAGCATAGGTTTCGAAAAAGACGATCGTGTGAAACCCAGTTCGCGCTATTCGTCCACGAGACTCAGAGGGCCATAGACACGGGTTCCCAGGTAGATGCCGTGTTTCTTGACTTCCGCAAAGCGTTTGATACAGTTCCCCACAGTCGTTTAATAAAACAAAGTAAGAGCATATGGACTATCAGACCAATTGTGTGATTAGATTGAAGAGTTCCTAGAAAACAGAACGCAGCATGTCATTCTCGATGGAGAGAAGTCTTCCGAAGTAAGAGTGATTTCAGGTGTGCCACAGGAGAGTGTCGTAGGACCGTTGCTATTCACAATATACATAAATGACCTTATGGATAACATCGGAAGTGCAGTGAGGCTTTTTGCCGATGATGCTGTAGTATATCGAGAGGTTGTAAAACTGAAAATTGTACTGAAATGCAGGAGGATCTGCAACGAATTGACGCATGGTGCAGGGAATGGCAATTGAATCTCAATGTAGACAAGTGTAATGTGCTGCGAATACATAGAAAGAAAGATCCTTTATCATTTAGCTACAATATAGCAAGTCAGCAACTGGAAGCAGTTAATTCTGTAAGTAGGCTGTTTAGGTTTTTTTATTGATAACGCCACCTCAGTATGAAAATCACCGGCTGTGCCGTGTGCAGTCTGTGGCTGCTTTGCATTGTTGTAATACTCAACCATTGTAGTGTTAGGCAGCTGGCTGTGAACAGCGCGTAGCGCTGGGCAGTTGGAGGTGAGCCGCCAGCAGTGGTGGATGTGGGGAGAGAGATGGTGGAGTTTTGTAATTTGTCATGATATCAAGGTAAATACATTGTTTGTTCTCTATTAATATCTTTCATTTGCTAACTATCCCTATCAGTAGTTAGTGCCTTCCATAGTTTGAATCTTTTATTTAGCTGGCAGTAGTGGCGCTCGCTGTATTGCAGTAGCTTGAGCAGCGAAGATTTTTGGTGAGGTAAGTGATTTGTGAGACGTATAGGTTAATGTTAGTCAGGGCCATTCTCTTGTAGAGAATTTTGAAAGTCAGATTGCGTTGCGCTAACAAAATATTGTGTGTTGAAAGTCAGATTGCGTTGCGCTAAAAAAATATTGTGTGTCAGGTTAAGCACAGTCGTGTAAAATTGTTTAAAAGGGGACGTTTCATATGTCGACCCATAGCCTAGGATACCTCACTGGAATCTTCTGATTTTTTCTTGTAGTTTGTGTAATTAGTGTAGCTTTTGTTTATTGCTAGCGCGTAATTTTAGAGAAAATCTCCTTTGTAGTTGTAGTTTTTCATTGTTGTACAATAAAACAGTTGTGGTATGCATGTAGATTTGCACCAAGTATTTCGCAGCTGCAATTAACTAGATATTATTTTCAGTGTTATGTTAATGTGTTCTCTTATTTTTGCTCTTGAAATTGTGTTTTTCTGTGTTGTCGTGTGAAATACTGTGACAATAATGGCGTGTGAAAAACGCAACACTAGGCTCCAAAGCAAACTGAGAAATAATAGTGACGACGAGCGTAGTTTGCCAGCACCACTGTGTAATGAATTAACAGACGTTCAAAGTAGTAATTTGGTAATTGTGCATAGGGAAATGGAGCGGGTTGCAAACAATGGTGTAGACAGCGAAACAATTAGAGAACAGGGAAGCATTATCGATCGATCGGTCGGCAATAGCGCGGCTCAGGAATCCGAAATGACACGAGACGATCTCACAAATACTGTAGATTCAGGTTTTGGATCCTCACCGTTTTCTCAAATAAGTCAAGACACATTTTCTGCTTGTCAAAATGTGAATGTTGCCGGTGCAAATGCACTGCCGAAAAGCGTAGAGGAACAGATTCCAGACACTAATGCATTGTTATTACAGCTAATGCAACAAATGGAACAACATCAGAGACAAACACAACAAAAGCTTGAAAAATTAGACACAATCGAACAAAATCAGAAACAAATGGAACGAAATCAGAGTCAAACACAGCAACAGCTTCAAAAGTTAGACTCCACGGTTGAACAAACACGTGAAGATTTAACTACTGAGTTACATCACATTGAATCGAAATGTCAAAAAGTCTGTAATGACGTAAAAACACAAATTTGTGAGCATTTTCAACCTATTTTTTCGCGGCATGAAAATGCATTACAGAATCACGAAGCAGCTATAAAAGAACTGCAAACCATTGTTCATGAAAATCATGAGACCTTGTCGGCTAAAATTGACTCAGTTGCATTTACCGATTCGGTTACGCAACTTGCAAAAACTCAAGAAAATTTAAAGGACACAGTAGATACTCTGAAACTTGGTTCAGAAAAATACACTGAGGAAATAAGTACACTATCAGAGAAAGTAGCCGAACTTTCGGATCAGTTCACTAATTTATCTACGAAGGTAGATGAAAATCTGAATGACACAAAACCGGTAGTCTTTAATGACACAGAAGAGAGCGAACAAATTAGGAAACTGAAACAAAATCTGAATCAACACCAAAGAGAAATCCGGGAAGTACAAGATCAGCTGACAGAGGTAATACAAGAATTACGTATTTCAGAGGACACTCGCGCCCCAATACAGGAAGAGAGACATAGAAATACGGAACAGCCACAAAATAATAACACAGCGCATTTCGGAAATTATGAAAGAAATTGGCAAGGTGCACCGAATTTTGAAATGGAACCGCCGAAACGACGTAACAATGACCGATATGCGACTCGCCGACATGATGACTTTGACTATAAGCTGTTCATTACTACACGTAAATTCAAAACGTTTAAAAATTCTGCCAACGACATTCATCCACAAGCGTGGCTCCATCAATTCTCTCATTGTTTTCCTCCCAACTGGTCATTAGAACACAGATTAGAATTTATGTGTGGCTATTTAGAGAATGAACCAGCTGTAAGAATGCGTTCGGTCATTCACGATTGTCATAGTGAAGGAGAATTTTACCATGCCTTCCTCTCAGCATATTGGTCTCAAGCCACACAAGACCGAGTAAAACATAGCATCATAATGATGAAACATTTCGAACAATATGAATTCTCCAGTCTTGTGAAATATTTTGAAGACATGTTGCACAAGAATCAGTACCTGTCAAACCCATACAGCCCCTCAGAACTCATCCGCATTTGCTTAATCAAACTGCCTGAACATTTGCGACACATTATTTTGGCAGGACGTTGCAAAGACGACATTGAAGCATTTCAAGGACTCTTACAAGAACTGGAAATTGACACTGACAATCGCGGAACCCACGAGCACAACAATTACAGATCACATCCGTCGCAATTCCGCGATGAAAGAAATAATAACTGGACGCGACAAGGCTATTCTCACAACACAAATCGTGACCGAAACAGACACCACCCGTATAACAACCGTTGGCAGAGTAGTAATAATTACAGGGAAAGATCACCTCTCCGCGGTAATGACTATCACAGAGACAATCAGAGAAACAGACAATATGGGAACGAAAACAATTATTATTACGAGGGACAGAATAACTTTAGACGCAACGGTCCAGCGCGCAGTCACGATTCAGGGAGAAATTCTCCACCACTTAACCGACAAGAAAGAAACCACAGAAACTACCGACATGACGACAGACGATATATTCGTAACGACAGACCTGAATTGCATCAGAACTGGCGGGATTTAAACACGGCAGGGCCCTCTCGGCAAGGCGAATTTGTGGAGGTTCGGTCTCCGAATCCCATTAACGACGCGCGCCAACAGAGGGACAGACAATGACCCACACAGCAGGCAGCCGCGTGCGCCAGCTGGCTCCGAGAAAAATAACATTGACGCTAACCTTGAGAAAAATTCCAGTATTCTTTAACGACGTATACCGCATGTTAATTGCATTGTTCAAACTCTGAGTACTATGAAGAGCAAAGGTTTACACCACATTTCACACATAAAACCGTTTATTGAGAGATAATGTGCTTTTTTAACTTGAGATTTTAATGCAACATTTTGGTTTACTTGCAAATACATTCTGAAATTAAAGTGCTTTCTGAGAGATACCAGATGACACAGTGGTTAGTTTATTTGACAGCTACACGACTATATCACGACGCTACTAATGTGTGACACAATTCACCTTGTTGCTTTTGCGGTGTATATGTTTTATATCTGCACAGTTTTCTGAATTCTTCTGGAAAGTAAAACATGTTTTAGTATTTAACTTTTGTGGTATTGCAACAATGAGACAGCCTTTTTCGTGGCACAATAATACGTTACAGTATAGTACTTTCTTCATCACAACAATAAGAGTAATAGCTAAGATATCTATACGCAAAGCATTTCACTTTTGTCTATCATCAGGTAAGTACATTGACTTCTGCAGAACTTAGCTTTTGGAGGACGATAACTACAAGACTTCCACAGAGATTATCTTACAACATGACGTACAGTTTAGCGCTACAGGACACGTATTTCAGTGATTAATTTTGTACTTAAAACATTTATTTTTAAAGATTTTTGAATTACAAAGAAAGTTTTCCGACATATATTTCATTCCATTGCTGTAATTTGTAACACCTGAGGGTATAATTACATTTATCCTCAGGGGGGTACACGCTGACTTTGTGTACCATGTGTGTGGCAACCACAAGGAACCCTAGCTAATATGGTATTTGCTTATACAACTTTACACATCGGTACCATATTTCTCCAACACAGTTTTACACAGCTATCAGATCATTTAACTGAGAGAGACAAACATTTTTTTACTACATTAGTGACAGATGCTTACGTAATTACACAGTTGAATAACTTCACACTTATGAAACTGTATTTTGTTTGTACTTTGTAAACTGTTCATATTTTTTTGGAACCATTGTGATACTATGTGAGCTTTGAATGATGTGTTTGGTATGGAATCATGATTTTTAAAGTACGTTTGAGGCAGATGACACTTTTGACATGAGCAGAGAATTTTTTTTAGGTTTTGAAATTAGAAAGCTACGACGATTTTGAGAGTTGACTGAGGTGTTATGATGTTATTTTTACGGCGACGATGTGTATTATGTTGTTGAGGTATGTTTATTATCAATGAGATGATGCTATATGAGGAATCTGATTATGATACGTATGTTACGATGAAATATTGAAGTGTCGACGAATATGTATATGTATAATAAGGTAAGGAGTAATGAATAGTGGATAGGAACTCTGCTTTCTGGAAAAGGATGTTGGAAACCGAGAATCGTACTTTTAGAATTATGAAATGTGTGTAAATGCGTGAATGTATCACAATGCTGACGAATATTTTTTTTTTGGACACTTATATTTATAGGATTTTGTTTCTACAGATTTGTAACACAAATGCTTGACCTATGAAATTTTTATATAAGACTGCCATTGTAGCGAAAACTGCTGTCGTAAATATTTCCGTACGAAAGTTAAGTGACCACCTGCACGTAATGCGTCGCGGGCACCCACCTGGGCGACAGCTGCCCGAAAAAAAAAAAAAAAAAAAGGGGCCATTAGCCTTCCAGCGGCACAGGTAGAAAAACAAAAAGGGAGGCCATTAACCTCGCTTCTGACATTCTTTTGTAGAAAGCATCGCAAAAACGACACCGTCGAACTTGAAAACATATGATTACACTGGATGCCTAATGAAATGACGAGAAATATTTTTATGTCTATACACCTGATTATGACTACTGTCTCTCTAGTTGAGAGATTTTTCAACTAACTTATGAAATGTCACATGACTATTGAATGATATTTTTATGCTTTGCCTTTCATAGTTGCTTATTTCATTTGATATCTAGTTTCCAGCTGTGTTGCAGCATAGGTTTTATGAAAAAAAAAAATTATTTGCTAATGTGGATACTTTCTGTCAACAGATTTATTAAATAATTATTTTATGACCCACATTCTTCGAAAAAGGAGCTCTTGGAATGGAAAGACCAATAAGAAGGGACTAATAACAGGAACTGCATACATAATTTTCTTTTCAACTACTTGTTAATTTTTTTCGTAGAGTAAGTTTTTGTGATGCATCACTCTAGTGTTAAGATGTGACGTAAGTTTTAAACATGGCCATTTTTACTGTAATATTTTTTCTGCTTGAGCTATGTCATGTTTAGGTATAAGTTGCTGCTGTTTGCCAGGCATAGTGTTATTGAATTTGACTTTGTATTATTCTGTTAAGCCAGTTTTACTAACGATTTATTTTTATATTTTTATTGTTTGCTGCACATTGCCTTAGATTAGTTGTAATATTACAATTGCTTTGCTAATTTCTTAATACTGCTTGCTTCGCAAATCTGCGTTTTTTTTATTGCTGTTTATATTAATTGTTTTATGTGATGCTGCATTGCCTCGTCCCTTAGTTTAGCATCTGAGCTCAGTAGATATAAGTTAGCTTAAGAGGGGGTAGCCTATAAGATAATGAGTAGCGATTAATTGGAAAAAATGCATTGAGAAGCTATACGAGTAAAGTACAGAAAGCAGGTATAGATAGGACTTTTGGAAATAATGAGGAATGAAGGGAGATCTCCGAGAAGTAAAGAAAGTTTTTGTTTGCAACATACTGCAGTAAAAGAAACCCTGTCCTTTCCTTGTGTTATCCCACTATGTGTTTGTGTTCCCTTGTGTATTTATGTTTTTCCTGTATTTATATGTATATCTGATAATACTTATGTTGTAGAATTTTTCTAATACTAAGCTACATTCACTATGATGAGGAATACTGTGATCCTCAAATATAATTTGCATTGATAATATGTTATTTACTTTGTAAAGATGTTTAGGCATTTATCTGTTCTGTTTTAATGCTCATGTGTGATGTTGATGTTTCAAAAGTTGTTCTGATTTTTATGTATGTACTTATGTCATTATTTTTGTAACACTGATGTATATATTTCTATTCTTTTGTAAAGCCCCTATTACTACGAATGTTATCTCTACTATTATGTTTTTAATGATGTATTTTGTACCTTTGTAATTGTATTCTTATGTTATAAAATTGTAATTGACACCAGGTCATCAAATTAAGCAACTTGTAAGTTACATTTCACTGCACACGTTTTTGTTGGTCATAGTATATGGACAATATGTGACAAGTAGGGACTGTTAGTGTTTGCACGTGTGTTAATAATTCAGCAAGGGACTGGATAACAGCATTGCTTGTTCTAAGGACAATTCCAACAACTTTGTGAGTGCACAAGTGGTGGTTATGGACTTGTTATATTATCCGCAAGACTCTTCAATGGTGATTGTGTACCTGCACAGTCACAACAGATGGCTGCTGGCCATCTCTACAAGGACTACAGTGGGTCTGCGCCTCTGGTGGCCCACCAGTACCATTATATCTCTACAAGGACTGCAGTGGGTCTGCACCTTTGATGACTCACCAATACCATTATTTCTACAAGGACTGCAGTGGGTCTGCACCTCTGGTGGCCCACCAATACCGTAATCTCTACCAGGACTACAGTGGGTCTGCTCTGTGATGACCTACCCACCAATACTCTTCAAAACTTCGACTGACTCCGCTGTGAGTTTGCTCTCTTGTGGCCCATTACCTGTCAGCATGTCGAGAGTCAGCACTGTCTTTCCGTTGGAAGGACAACGATACTTCTTCAAGACTGCATGGAAATCCACTACTTCCGTGTGCATTTTCTTTTACTGCTCAGACTTTGAGAAAAACACTGCAATGTGATGAATGATCAGGACTGTCTTTATGGACTGTGAGAAAATTTTAGCTTTTGACCAACATTGTATCAATAAGTGTGTGCATTTGATTTCTTTGTTATTGTAATTGTGAAAAAAAAATTTAACAAATATGTATTGGCCAGTGCCCAACAAAATTTGTAAAATTTTTTGTGGGGAGCATGGGGGCTATGTAAGTAGGCTGTTTAGGTTTTTTTATTGATAACGCCACCTCAGTATGAAAATCACCGGCTGTGCCGTGTGCAGTCTGTGGCTGCTTTGCATTGTTGTAATACTCAACCATTGTAGTGTTAGGCAGCTGGCTGTGAACAGCGCGTAGCGCTGGGCAGTTGGAGGTGAGCCGCCAGCAGTGGTGGATGTGGGGAGAGAGATGGTGGAGTTTTGTAATTTGTCATGATATCAAGGTAAATACATTGTTTGTTCTCTATTAATATCTTTCATTTGCTAACTATCCCTATCAGTAGTTAGTGCCTTCCATAGTTTGAATCTTTTATTTAGCTGGCAGTAGTGGCGCTCGCTGTATTGCAGTAGCTTGAGCAGCGAAGATTTTTGGTGAGGTAAGTGATTTGTGAGACGTATAGGTTAATGTTAGTCAGGGCCATTCTCTTGTAGAGAATTTTGAAAGTCAGATTGCGTTGCGCTAACAAAATATTGTGTGTTGAAAGTCAGATTGCGTTGCGCTAAAAAAATATTGTGTGTCAGGTTAAGCACAGTCGTGTAAAATTGTTTAAAAGGGGACGTTTCAATTCAAATGGTTCAAATGGCTCTGAGCACTATGGGACTCAACTGCTGAGGTCATTAGTCCCCTAGAACTTAGAACTAGTTTAACCTAACTAACCTAAGGACATCACAAACATCCATGCCCGAGGCAGGATTCGAACCTGCGACCGTAGCGGTCTTGCGGTTCCAGACTGCAGCGCCTTTAACCGCACGGCCACTTCGGCCGGCAAAGCAGTTAATTCCATATATTATCTGGGAATAGGCATTAGGAGTGATTTAAAATGGAATGACCGTATAAAATTAATCGTCGGTAAAGCAGATGCCAGACTGAGATTCATTTGAAGAATCCTAAGGAAATGCAGTCCGAAAACAAAGGAAGTAGGTTACAGTACGCTTGTTCGCCCACTGCTTGAATACTGCTCACAGGTGTGGGATCCGTACCAGATCGGGTTGATAGAAGAGACAGAGAAGATCCAACGCAGAGCAGCGCGCTTCGTTACAGGATCATTTAGTAATCGCGAAAACGTTACGGAGATGATAGATAAACTCCAGTGGAAGACTCTGCAAGAAAGACGCTCAGTAGCTCGGTACTGGCTTTTGTTGAAGCTTCGAGAACATACCTTCACCGAGGAGTCAAGCAGTATATTGCTCCCTCCTACGTATATCTCGCGAAGAGACCACGAGGATAAAATCAGAGAGATTAGAGCCCACACAGAGGCATACCGACAATCTTTCTTTCCACGAACAATACGAGACTGGAATAGAAGGTAGAACCGATAGAGGTACTCAAGGTACTCTCCGCCACACACCGTCAGGTGGCTTGAGGAGTATGGATGTAGACGTAGATGTAGACTACAACATTTTGCGCTTCATTTAATCACACTTTCAGGCATTTCTTTGTGTGTGTTGAGACACAATCCTTCCTGTACGAGATATAATTAATATTACGCTCTAATCACTGAGAACAGTATAAGGAACAAAAGTACTTCTTTTAAATCGCTGTGAGAAGAAATGATTGGCCAGTGTTTTCGGTATGTTCCATTCTTCACCGATTTTTTGGAGAACCTCGTCATATCTTATCAGTCCATTTGATTTTCAACATTCTTTTATAGCACCACATCGCAAACACTTCCATTTTCTTCTGTTCCGGTTTTCCCATAGTCCATGTTTCACTGCCATACAATGCTCTGCTTCAAACGTATATTCTCAGATACGTTTTCTAAGATTAAGGCCGATGTTTGATACTAGCAGACTTCTCTTGACTAGGAGTTCCCTCCACACCTGTGCTTCCTCTGTGTGTCGTTTTACTTCCAAGGTAGCAGACTTTCTTAATTTCGCCAGCCTCATGGTCCCTAATTTTGATGTTACGGTTATCGCTAATCTCATTTATGCTGCCCCTCATTACTTTCCTTTCTCTTCGGTTTACTCTCAGTCCATATTCTGTATTCATTAGGCTGTTCATTCCGTTCAACAGATCTTGTAATACTTCTTTCACTGACGATATCAGTGTCATCAGCGGCTCTTATCATCGACATCCCTTCATCCTCACTTTTAATCTCTCTCTCTTTGCTCAGCGATCACAGGCCCTGTAGACCACGCGATGCATCAACGATCTGCTTCCACCGCCTTCTATCTCTCGCAGCCTCTCTCCACCATGTGGAAATTCCTAATGCTGCGATGTCCTTCTCTATGTCATCTTTCCACCTTATACGGGTTCGGCCCAATGGTCTTGTTGCCTGGAGAGTTCCTTCAAATGCTTTCTTGGTAATTCTGTTGTTTTCCATTCTAGCCACATGTCCAGCCCATTGCAGTCTCCTACTTTTTAATTTATGGATGATAGTGGGTTGCTTCATTAACTGATAAATTTCATTGTTCTTTCGAATTATCCATACACCATTCTCCAACACAGGTTCCCAAATTTTTCTCATTACTTTTCTTTCGAAAACATTCAGTTTTTCTCTTTTATTCTTTGTAAGCGTCCAGCTTTCTGAACCATACAGTACTATGGGGCAGATGATGGTGTTGTATATCTTCGTCTTTGTGGTGATTGACAAAGCTTTACTTTTGAGTGGGTTGCTTAGTGAGTACAGACATCTTGACACTGAGGCTATTCTTTCATTTATATCCATTGTTATGACATTATTACTGTTGAAACGTGATCCAAGGTATTTAAACTGGAGAACTTTCCTGCATTTAGAATGCTGGTCAATTTCAAAATAACGATTTGGGTTTATGACTCGACCTATTTCCATATATTCGGTTTCCTCTTGGTTAATCAAAAGCCTCATTTTGCTGGCACTGTGCCTGAGAGATCTGTACATGTCTTTCAGTTCTTCAGTTTCACTCAGCAACACTATATCATCTGCATAAGCCAGGAGTTTTACTTCACTGAGTTCGAATCGGAGACCATTGTATAGACGTAAATTACTCTCCCGAACCACTTTCTCTAATTCGTGGTTGAAGAGGACACATGAAAGAGCGTCTCCCTGTCGTAAGCCTGTTTTAATTGGAAAGGTGGGGGATATGGATCCTCTGAACTTCACTGCTGCCTGAGAGCCATCCATGCACAGTTGTATCATCATCATAATTTTACTGGGTATGCTAAATTCTCTTAAAGTGTTGTAGAGGCTACGTCTGTGGATGCTGTCGTAGGCTCGCTGGAAGTCAATGAAGAGACAGTGGATGTTTTTGTTAAATTCCCAGTATTTCTCAAAGATCTGTCGTGTAGTAAACAAATCATCAGTTGTGGAACGGTTTGTTCGAAATCCAGCCTGGTAATCTTGAATAATGTTTTCTGCGTAAGGTTTAAGTTTTTCCAGAATGATAATTGAGAGGATTTTGTATGTTATGTCCAGCAAACCGATTCCTTTGTAATTTACACATTCCGTTCTGTTTCCTTTCTTGTGTATTGGACAAATTATTGCAGTTTTCCAATCTTCCGGCTGTGTCTCAGTTCTCCAGATCATTGTGATAAGGTTATAAATTTCTTTGTGTAGTTTGCTTCCGCCCTCTTTTAACATCTCTGCTGATGTCTAGTCCTCGCCTCCTGGCTTGTTGTTTTTGAGCTTTTGAACGGCGTGGATCACTTCCGGCTCTGTGATTCTACATTCGTCATTATTAATGCTGTCACTCTCAGACACTGCGCAATTGAAGGTTATGTGTGGATATAGTGCAATTTAACATTTCTGAGAAATACTCCTTCCATCTTTCTAGGAAATCCTCCTACTTTTTTGCCGGCCGGTGTGGCCGAGCGGTTATAGGCACTACAGTCTGGAATCGCGCGACCGCTACGGTCGCAGGTTCGAATCCTGCCTCGGGTATGGGCGCGTGTGATGTCCTTAGGTTAGTTAGGTTTAAGTAGTTCTAAGTTCTAGGGGACTGATGACCTCAGAAGTTAAGTCTCATAGCGCTCAGAGCCATTTGAACCATTTTTTTCTTCGTATTTTTCTTTGTATACTGAAACAACTTCTTTGAGTTCCCACTCCTGCTTTCCACTTCTATAGATTCTAGTACTCCAGTTAGATATTTCCTCTTCTCTGTTCGTAGAACTCTTAATGTTTCTCTTCTAATCGCCTTGAAGGTCTCTCTCCTGTCCTCACTCTCCTTATTATGCAGCCACAGCATCATGGCTTCTTTCCTCCTTTCTACTGCTCTCTGACACTTTTCGTTGAACCATTTCTGTTCCTTATTTTTCTCTTTCTTGCCCAGTGTTTTTTCTGCTGCATCTGTTACTACAGTCTTTATTCTTTCCCAAGCCTTCTCGACACTATTTTCTTCCTCAGCTACTTCAATGCTGTAAATCGGTTATTTATGTCAGTCGCATAGGCTTCTTTGACAGACAGTTCCTTCAGTCTTTCGATGTCTAAATTAGGTTATGGTGTTGCTTTTGGTGGTTGATTCCAAATCATCGTGATTTTCATCTTTCCTACCACTAGGAAATGATCTGAGCCAATTTCAGCTCCTCTGTTCGTTCTGACATCTCTTATAAATGAAGTGAAACGTTGATCTGTCATAACATGGTCAATCTCATTTACTGTTTTGCCATCTGGAGAGCGCCATGTACCTTTGTGTATATCTTTGTGAGGGAACATCGTCGAGCAAATTCTCATATTCTTTGACAGTGCAAAGTTGATAAGTTTTAATCCATTTTCGTTTGTGGTCGAGTGCTTGCTATGTTTTCCTATTGTGGGGATGAACATATCCTCTTTACCAATCTTTCCATGAAAGTCCCCTAAGATAATTCTCATATTTCTTGTTGGAATACTTTCGACTACTCTCTCTAATTCTTCATAGTGCTCATCTTTCTCATCCTCAGTTGAATCTTCAGTCGGTGCATGGACATTTATGAGTGTTATATCATACCACTGGTGTTTGATTGTTATGTAAGACATTCTTTTGTTAATGGGATGGAATTCCTTAACCCGGATAACAATCCTGTTCTTAACAGCAAAACCAGTATCAAATTCATGATGTTTTTCATCTCCCCCATAAAAATGACACAGTTATCCTCCGTGTGTATCCCTTCTCCAAGCCACCTAACTTCCTGTAGAGCTACAATGTCTGTTTTGCATGTTTTTAGTTCAGATATCAAAGTCGCTGCCGCAGCTGGTTTATTAAGACTACGAACGTTCCATGTCCCAAATGTGAAGGAGTGTTTCTTGTTTCCATTTCACGAATTCCTGTTCCATAGCTTATGCCCGTGTCCTTTGAATTCATTACCTGAGGCAAATCGCTGATGTGAGCCAGTAGGTACAGAATCCCTTGGCCGCGTTACGAGCGCTGCGCAGGTAAAGCTTGGTGATGGGGCTGCCACCTCACAGCTTCCAAGCTCGCTAATACTTTGGATTACCATTTCCTAGGCAGATTGCCTTTCCCAGGCTCTGAACTCCGCCTGCCCCGTAGAGATGCCTTCCGCCTCTTCCACCGTTGGAACGCTATAAAAACATTTTCTTCCGGGATCCGAGCCGTTGTCTTCCTCTTTACTGGTTTTGGTCCACACCGGGTATTTTATTTCCCCGGTACCCACCGTACCTGGTGAGCATTCCCCTATCCGCCACCTGGGGAGGCGCCCGATGGGGGACCAGCAACCCCTTACGGGTAATTTTAACTTTACTCTTGAAAATTTCTTGTAGCACCGTCATTGCTTCTTCGATGTATAGATTGAACAGAAGGGTCGAAAGGCTGTATACTTGTCTTCCACCCTTTTTAATCCGAGCACATCGTTCTTGGCCTTTCATTTCTTGGCTCCTGCATACATTGTATATTATCCTTCTCTCCCTTAAGCCTAGCCGGCTGGGGTGGCCGAGCGGTTCTAGGCGCTACAGTCTGGAGCCGAGCGACCGCTACGGTCGCAGGTTGGAATCTTGCCTCGGGCATGGATGTGTGTGAGGTCCTTAGGTTAGTTATGTTTAAGTAATTCTAAGTTCTAGGGGACTGATGACCTCAGAAGTTAAGTCCCATAGTGCTCAGAGCCATTTGAACCTTAAGCCCACTCCTATTTTTTCAGAATTTGGATCATTTTGCACCATTTTAAATTGTCGAATGTTTTTCACAGGTCGGCAAATGCTATGAACTTCCATTAACAAGCGCAAAGTCAGAGCTGTCTCTCTGGTACTCTTACCTTTCCGAGAGCCAAACTCGTCGTCATCAAACACATCCTCAATTTTCTTTTCCATTCTTCCCTACATTATTCCTGTCAGCAAGTTGGATGCATGAGGCATTAAGTTGATCGTTCACAGTCTTTATCTGCCATTACCATCTTTGGAATTGTGTGAATGACTTTTTTCCGGAAGTCTAATGGTATATTTCCAGACTCAGAGATTCTACACATCAACATGAATGAATGTCATTTATCTAGACTCATATATTCTCCACACCACGTTAAATAGTGTTTGGTTGCCACTTCTCCCAATTATTTCAGAATATGGGGAGGAATGTTACCTATCGTTTGTGCTTTATTTGATCGCAAGTTTTGGAAAGCTCCATTAAATTCTAATACTGGATTCTGTGAGGACTCAATGGCATTTTTTCTTTCCTTTATTAGGCTACAAAACTTAATTTGGAAAGACATTGATGTTTTATTGAAGGGAAATGATACAGTTGTTACGAACAAATGACACGGTTGCTATTTGGACTTGGAATCATAATGACGCTGACACATTTTGTCCATGAATAAGAAAGAAGACTATTTCTTTTTTGTACCACTTGTTTTTAAGTTTCTCTTGTGATCGATTCTTATCTTTCCCTGTGGACTAACTGAAGGGACATATAGTCCATGTAAGTCATGTTAAATAGTAAGTTGTGATGAACACAATGTAATGTGTTGTGTTACATTATTTGATGCTATTATTATGTTTTAATAAGTCATCTCAAGGAACAATTGAGGAATTTTTGATGAACAGAATTAGTCGACTTGGCCACGATCTGTTTATACGCCATTGCGGCCATCTTATTGAGATAATAATGATTTTTACTTTCCACATACAACGTGCATATTTTTATTTTGACAACGACCGATTTGCCTGTGCGAACAGAAAGTGGCGCACTTACTGTTTTAAATTTCGCTGTTGTAGAATTCTTTTAACCAAGTCTGCTAATTCAAAAGAAAATACTTCGTGATCAATCTGCTGATTAACAGCGTGAGGGAAAATTATTTTATTCTAAAGCAACTCTTTTCACCCGCTCACTGAGGTGAAGCGCCAGTTCTATGATCTGAAAACGCGATTCGTTAATATATCAGACCTACTTCGAACATTATTTGATCAGAGAAATGTTTAGTAAATTTTCCTCTGGTCAGATCGAATATACTGGCGACCGAGAACAGCACTGTAAATGTAAAACAATTTATCGTATTGTATGTGTAATTTTATTCACAACTGTTTATTACTACATGACTGTTAATTTCTTTTCCAAGTATCATACGACTTGCATGAGAACTGAACACGCCAATAAATGAACGAGGAAATGTAGCAATAACCAAGAAATAATTAAATAAAATAAATAGAAGGGTCGAAACTGGTAAATTACAGAATAAAGGAAACTATTATTGAAATCACGACAATGTCGTCTATAACAACTCAAAGTAGGGTATTGTTACATTCATTCAGGAGCAAGTTGTATAGCTCTTCTTGATAGCAAAATCTATTTGTCTGGATTCCAACTTGTATACAGAATTAGATATTGTGTGTAATGGTAACTTTTTTCATTATTCTAATTTTTGTAAGTTGATCTCAAGATGGCGGATGTCCATTATAAAGCTGACGCAGACCGTAGTGGCGACGAGCTGTCATTTTCAAAGAAATATTTTTCATAAGTAACATTGTGCTGTGCGCGAACACCATCTGTGACTTGTTTACGTGTTAATCGCGATACAAACAGCTGTAACTTGAACCAGTTATCCTCGTACATTAGTATGGTAAAAACTACACCATATGTTACAATGATGGAATCGTCAGATACAGAGAGAGACTGTATAAGCACCAGAAGGCGAATTCGCCAGAGAGAATGTAAATAACCTAACTGCGTCAGCAAGAGTGGTAACATTACCTGCTACGTACAAAGCTACGTCGCCAGATCCAACTACACAAACGCCAGACTAGAAACTGTGATAGCTGGTATGACGAATAAAATAGATCTACATCTACATTGATACTTTGCAAATCACATTTAAGTGCCTGGAAGAGGGTTCATCGAACCACCTTCACAATTCTCTATTCTTCCAATCTCGTATGAACGCGCGGAATGAATGAACACCTATATCTTTCCGAACGAGCTCTGATTTCCCTGATTTTATCGTGGTGATCGTTCCTCCCTATGTAGGTCGGTGTCAACAAAATATTTTCGCATACGGAGGAGAAAGTTGGTGATTGGAATTTCGTGAGAAGATACCGTCGCAATGAAAAACGCTTTTCTTTTAACAATTTCCAGCCCAAATCCTGTATCATTTCTGTGACACTCTCTTCCATATTTCGCGATAATACAAAAAGCTCTGCCCTTCTTGAACTGTTTCGATGTATTCCGTCAGTCCTAACTGGTAAGGATCCCACACCGCGCAGCAGTATTCTAAAAGAGGACGGACAAGCGTAGTGTAGGCAGTCTCCTTAGTAGATCTGTTACATTTTGTAGGTGTCCTGCCAATGAAACGCAGTCTTTGGTTAGCCTTCCCCACAACATTTTCTATGTGTTCCTTCCAATGCAAGTTGTTCGTAATTGTAATACCTAGGTATTTAGTAGAATTTACGGCTTTTAGATTAGACTGATTTATCGCCGAAGTTTAACGAGTTCCTTTTAGCACTCATGTGGATGACCTCACACTTTTCGTTATTCAGGGTCAAATTTTTCTAAATCGTTTTGGAGTTGGTTTTGATCTTCTGATGACTTTATTAGTCGATAAACGACAGCGTCATCAGCAAACAACCGAAGACGGCTGCTCAGATTGTCTCCCAAATCGTTTATGTAGATAAGGAACAGCAAAGGGCCTATAACACTACCTTGGGGAACGCCAGAAATCACTTCCGTTTTACTCGATGACTTTCTGTGAATTACTACGAACTGTGACCTCTCTGACAGGTAATCACAAATCCAGTCACATAACTGAGACGATATTCCATAAGCACGCAATTTCACTACGAGCCGCTTGTGTGGTACAGTGTCAAAAGCCTTCCGGAAATCCAGAAATACGGAATCGATCTGAAATCCCTTGTCAATAGCACTCAACACTTCATGTGAATAAAGAGCTAGTTGTGTTTCACAGGAACGATGTTTTCTAAACCCATGTTGACTGTGTGTCAATAGACAGTTTTCTTCGAGGTAATTCATAATGTTCGAACACAATACATGTTCTAAAATCCTGCTACATATCGACGTTAACGATATGGGCCTTTAATAAATAGTTTGACGAATAAATAAAGGAACATGACAAAGCAGACAGATAATTTGGCTAAAGATTTCGGTACTACGAGAGTTTGGCTGAAGATTTCGCTATTATAATTCAAGAATAAGACAATTTGGTTAATGATTTTATTACCGTAATTCAAAACCAAAATGGTTTGTCTAGTCAGGTTGCACATATCACTGAACAGATTAAAGATCAAACCGAACAGTTAAATGAAGTACCACATGTACCGAGCAAACAACTTGTAAGTAGGCTGTTTAGGTTTTTTTATTGGTAACGCCACCTCTATATGAAAAATCACTGGCTGTGCTGTGTGCAGTCTGTGGGTAGTTTGCATTGTTGTCTGCCATCGTAGTGTTGGGCAGCGGCAGCTGGATGTGAACAGCGCGTAGCGTTGCGCAGTTGGAGGTGAGCCGCCAGCAGTGGTGGATTTGGGGAGAGAGATGGCGGAGTTTGGAAATTTATAAGACTGGAGGTCATGTTATGTATATTATGATTTTGCAACACTATTTAGGTAAATACATTGTTTGTTCTCTACTAAAATCTTTCATTTCCTAACTATGCCTATCAGTAGTTAGTGCCTTCCGTAGTTTGAATCTTTTATTTAGCTGGCAGTAGTGGCGCTCGCTGTTTTGCTGTTTTGCAGTAGTTGGAGTAACGAAGATTTTTGGTGAGGTAAGTGATTAGTGAAAGGTATAGGTTAATGTTACTCAGGGCCTTTCTTTTGTAGGAATTTTTGAAAGTCAGATTGCGTTGCGCTAAAAGCATTGTGTGTCAGTTTAAGGACAGTCTTGTATAATTGTTCGAAGGGGACGTTTCATATGTCGACCCTTAGCCAAGGATACCTCACTGGAATCTTCTGATTTTTTTTCTTGTAGTTTGTGTAGTTAGTGTAGCTATTGTTTATTGCTAGCGCGTAATTGTAGAGAGAATCTCCTTTGTAGTTGCAGTCTTTCATTGTTGTACAGTAAAACAGTTGTAGCATGCATGTAGATTTGCAGCAAGTATTTCGCAGCTGCGCTTGCAATTAACTAGATATTATTTTCAGTGCTATGTTAATGTGTTCCCCTATTTTTTCTCTTCAAATTGTGTTTTTCTGTGTTGTCGTGTGAAATATTGTGACAATAATGGCGTGTGAAAAACGTTAACACTAGGCTCCAAAGTAAACTGAGAAATGACAGCGAAGACGAAAGTAGTGTGTTAGCGCCACTGTGTAATGAATTAACTAATGTTCAACATAGTAACTTGGTAATTGTGCATAGGGAAATGGAGCGGGCGGCAAACAATGGTGTAGGCAGTGAAACAATTAGTGAACAGGGAAGCATTATCGATCGATCGCTCGGCAACAGCTCGCCTCAGGAATCCGTAATGACTGGACACAATTTTGCAAATACTGTAGATTCAGGTTTTGCGTCCTCACCGTTTTCTCAAATAAGTCAAGACACATTTTCTGCTTCTCAAAATGTGAATTTTGCCGGTGCAAATTCACTGCCGAAAAGCACTGAGGAACATGTTTCAGACACCAGTGCATTGTTATTACAATTAATGCAAGAAATGGGACAAAAGCTTCAAAAGTTAGACACAGTGGAACAAAATCTTAAAAAGTTAGACACAATGGAACAATACCAGAGACAAACACAGCAACAGTTAGACTCATTGGAACAATACCACAGACAAACACAGCAACAGTTAGACGCAATGGAACAAAATCTTCACACCACGCTTGAACAAACACTGAGTTACATAACATTGAATCGAAATGTCAAAAAGTCTGTAATGACGTAAAAACACAAATTTGTGAGCATTTTCAACCTATTTTTTCGCGGCATGAAAATGCATTACAGAATCACGAAGCAGCCATAAAAGAACTGCAAACCATTGTTCATGAACATCATGAGACCTTGTGGGCTAAAATTGACTCAGTTGCATCTACCGATTCGGTTACGCAACTTGCAAAAACTCAGGAAAACTTAAAGGACACAGTAGATTCGATTTTAACACAAATGGACACTCTGAAACTTGGTTCAGAAAAACACACTGAGGAAATGTGTTCACTATCGGAGAAAGTAGCCGAACTTTCGGATCAGGTCACTAACTTATCTACAAAGGTAGATGATGATCTGAATGACACAAGACCCATAGCCTTCACTGACACAGAAGAGTATGAACAAATTAGAAAATTCAAACAAAATCAAAATCAAATCAATACACAGTACAAAAGACAAATCCGGGAAGTACAAGATCAGTTGACGCGGGTAATACAAGAATTACGTATTTCAGAGGACACTCGCGCCCCAATACGGGAAGAGGGACATAGAAATACGGAACAGCCACAAAATAATAACACAGGGCACTTCGGAAATTATGAAAGAAATTGGCAAGGTACACCGAATTTTGAGATGGAACCGCCGAAACGACGTAACAATGACCGACATGCGACTCGCCGACGTGATGATTTTGACTATAAGCTCTTCATTACTACATGTAAATTCAAAAGATTTAAGAATTCTGGCAACGACATTCATCCAAAGCGTGGCTCCATCAATTCTCTCATTGTTTTCCTCCCAACTGGTCATTAGAGCATAGATTAGAATTTATGTGTGGCTACTTAGAGAATGAACCAGCTCTGCGAATGCGATCGGTCATTCACGATTGCCACAGTGAAGGAGAATTTTATCATGCGTTCCTTTCACCATATTGGTCTCAAGCTACACAAGACCGAGTAAAACATAGCATCATGATGATGAAACACTTTGAACAATCTGAATTTTCCAGTCTTGTCAAATATTTTGAAGACATGTTGCATAAGAATCAATATCTTTCAAACCCATACAGCCCTTCAGAACTCATCCACATTTGCTTAATCAAATTACCTGAACATTTACGACATATTATTTTGGCAGGACGTTGCAAAGACGACATTGAAGCTTTTCAGGGACTCTTACAAGAATTAGAAATTGACACAGACAGTCGCCGGATGCGAAAACAGGAAAACAATTACTACAGGTCACATACGTCACAATTCCGTGACGACAGAAACAACAACTGGATACGACAAGGCTATTCTCACAACACAAATCGTGACCAAAACAGACACCATCCGTATGACAACCACTGGCAGAGTGATAATAGTTACAGAGAAATATCGCATTTCCGTAGTAATGAATATGACAGAGATTACCATAGAAACAGACAATATGGGAACAAAAACAATTATTATCAAGGGAGACAGAATAACTTCAGACGCAACAGTTCAGCGCGCAGTTACGATTCCGGGAGAAATTCTCCACCACATGACCGACAAGAAAGAAACTATGGAATCTACCGACATGACGACAGACGATATGATCGTAATGACAGACCTGAATTGCATCAGAACTGGCGGGATTTAAACAGGGCAGGGCCCTCTCGGCAAGGTGAATTTGTAGAAGTTAGGTCTCCTAATCCCAATAACGACGCGCGCCAACAAAGAGGCAGACAATGACTCGCACCGCAGGCAGCCACCTGCGCCGGCTGGCTCAGGGAAAAATAGCATACAGGCTAACCTTGAGAAAAATTTTAGCATTCCTTACCGACGTATACAACATGATAATTGCATTCAAATCAAACTGTGAGTACTATGAAGAGTAAAGGATAGCACCACACTTCACATGTAAAACACTTTATTGAAAGATAATCTGCTTTTTAACTTAGTCTTTGCTATAAAATTTTTCACTTTACATTACTAGTATGCTTTGTCAGACTTAGAATCTGTTAATATGCAACAATGTTTGAAGTTAAATATCCAGCCAAGAACCAAGAGAACTTATTTAAACAGAAATTACGAATGCATTGTTATTGTGAACAGACGACACAGTGTTATTGTGTGTGTACATTCTTGTTTGTTAGTTGCACGTTTACATAACGACTATAAGGCTCACATACTTAGAACATTTACCAGTACTGCTAATGAGATTTTAATGCAACATTTTGGTTTACTTGAAAATACATTATGGATTCAAGGTGCTTTCTGAGAGATACCAGGTGACACAGTGGTTAGTTTATTAGACAGCTACACAATTATATCACGACGCTACTAATGTGTGACACAATTTACATTGTTGCTTTTGTGCTGTATCTGCTTTATATCTGCACAGTTTTTTCTGAATTATTCTGGAAAGTAAAACATGTTTTAGTAGTAACTTTTGTGGTATAGCTACAATGAGACAGCCTTTTCTGTAGCACAACAATACGTTACAGCACAGTTCTTTCATCATCACGGCAATAAGCCTAATAACTAAGATATCTATACGCAAAGCATTTCACTTTTGTTTATCATGAGGTAGGTACATTGACTTCTGCAGAATTTAGCTTTCGGAGGACGATAACTATGAGACTTCCACAGAGATTATCTTACAACGTGACGCACAGTTTAGCGCTACAGTACACGTATTTGAGTAATTAATTTTGTACTTAAAATATTTATTTTTAAAGATATTTGGAGTAAAGTGATACAAAGGTTTTCCATGATACATTTCATTCCATTGCTGTAATCTGTCACACCTGAGGGTATAATTACATTAATCCTCAGGGGGGTACACGCTTACTTTGTGTACCATGTGTTTGGCAAGCACAAGGAGCCCTAGCTAATATGGTATTTGCTTATACAACTTTACACATCGGTACCATATTTCCCTAATACATAAATTACACAGCTATCTGATCATTTAACTGAGAAACGAACATTTTTTATTACATCAGTGACAGATTTTTACGCAATTACACAGTTGGATAACTTCACACTTATGAAACTGTATTTTGTCTGTACTTTGTAAACTGTTCATATTTTTTCGGAACCATTGTGATACTATGAGAACTTTGAATGATGTATTTGGTATGGGATCATGATTTTTGAAGTGCGTTTGAGGCAGATGACAGTTTTGACACGAGCAGATAATTTTTTTTAGGTTTTGAAATTATTGGAGGAAGCTACGACGATTTTGAGAGTTGACTGAGGTGGTATGATGTTATTTTTACGTCGACGATGTGTATTATGCTGTTGCGGTATGTTTATGATCAGTAAGCTGATGCTATATGAGTTATTTGATTATGCTACGTATTTATTATGATGAAATATTGAAGAAGTGTCGACGAATACGTATATGAATAATGAGTAGTGTTTAGGGACTGTGATTTGTGGAAAAGGATGTTGGAAGCCAAGAATCGTACTTTAAGAGTTATGAAATGTGTGTAAATGCGTGAATGTATCACAATGCCGATGAACATTTTTTTTGGACACTGTTATATCAGTAAGATTTTGTTTCTACAGATTTGTAACGCAAATTATTGACCTGTGAAATTTTTTATATGAGACTGTCACTGTAGCGGAAACTGCTGTCGTAAATATTTCGGTAAGAAAGGTAAGTGACCGTGACGTAATGCGTTGTGAGCGGCCAGGTGTGCCAGCCGCCTTGAGAAAAAGCCATTAGGCGGAGAAAAAAAGAGACTATTAACCTCGCTGTTGACATACCTTCGTAGAAAGCATCGCAAATACGACACGCTCAAACTTGGAAACATTCGTACATCTGCACACCTGATTAGGACAAGTGTCTATCTACGAGAATTGAGAGAATTTCTACTAACTTATGAAATGTCACATGACTATTCAATGATATTTTTATGCTTTGGTTTGCGTAATTGCTTATTTCATTTGATATCTGTTTTCCAGCTGTGTTGCAGCATTGGTTTTATAAAATAAAGTTAAATGCATTTGCTAATGTGAAAACTTTCTGTCAACAGATCTATTAAATAATTATTTTATCATCCACATTCTTCGAAAAAAGGAGCTCTTGCAATGGAAAGAACAATAAGAAGGGACTAATAACAGTAACTGCATATATAATTTTCTTTTCAAGTACTTGGTAATTTTTTTGGTAGAATAACTTCTTGTGGTGCACCACTTTAATTACATAGACATTAAGATGTGAATAGACATTTCCCTTGTCTGCGTTGTTATCTTTAGTGTACTATTTTTTCTGCTTGAGCTATGTCATGTTTAGGTATAAGATATTTCATTTTCTGCTTCTGCTTGCCAGGCATAGTGCTATTAAATTTCACTTTGCATTACTCTGTTAATCTAGTTATGCTACTGATTTATTTTTCTTGTTGCTGAACATTGGCTCATATTAGTTGTAATGTTGCTTCGCTTGGTAATTTAGATTTACTGCAGCTTGCTTTGACAATTTCCATTTTTTTTCATTGCTGTTTGTATTAATTGTTTCATGTGCTGCTGCATTGCCTCATCTCTTGGTATATATATCTGAGCTCAGTAGATTTAAGTTAGCTTAAGAGGGGGTAGACTATATAAGAAACTAACTATGATGAATTGGAAGAAATGCATTGAGAAGCTATAAGAAACAGATTTGGCAAAAATGCTTATTGTGCACTGAGAAATAATTATTTTGAAAGAAATATGAATAGAATACAGAAAGCAGGTATAGATAGCACTTTTTGAAATAATGAAGAACGAAGGGAGATCTCCAAGAAGTAAAGAAAGTTTTGTTTGCAAGATACTGCAGTAAAACAAACCCTGTCCTTTTCCTTTCTGTTATTCCGCTGTGTTTGTGTACTCTTGTATATTTATGTTCTTCCTGTCTTTATATGTTTACCTCATAAGACTTATGTTGTAGAATTTTTCTCATACTCAGCTACATGAAATATGATGAGGAATACTGTTATCCTCAAATATAATTTGCATTAATAATATGTTATTTACTTTGCAAAGATGTTTAGACATTATTTATTCTGTTTTGTTTTAATGCTCATGTGTGAAGTTGATATTTCAAAAGTTATTCTGATCTTTTATGTATTTACTTATGTCATAATTCCTGTAACACTGATGTATCTATTTATTTCTATTCTTTTGTAAAGCCTGTACTACTACAAATTTATCTGTATTGTTATGTTCTTTAATGATTTATTTTGTACCTTTGTTATTGTATTCTTATGTTATAAAATTGTAATTGACACCAGTTCATCAAATTAAGTAACTTGTAAGTTACATTTCACTGCACACGTTTCTGTTGGTCATAGTATATGGACAATATGTGAGAGGTAGGGACTGTTAGTGTTTACACGTGTGTTAGTAATTCAGCAAGGGACTGGATAACAGCATTGCTGGTTCTAAGGACATTTCAAAAAAAAATTTTTTGAGTGCACAAGTGGTGGTTCATGGACTTGCTATATTCTCCGCAAGACTCTTCGATGGTGATTGTGCACCTGCACAGTCGCAACAGATGGCTGTTGGCCGTCTCTACAAGGACTACAGTGGGTCTGCATCTTTGATGACCCACCAATACCATTATTTCTACAAGGACTACAGTGGGTCTACACCATTGCTGACTCACCAGTACCATTATTTCTACAAGGACTGCAGTGGGTCTGCACCTCTGGTGGCCCACCAATACCACAATCTCTACCAGGACTACAGTGGGTCTGCACCTCTGGTGGCCCACCAATACCGTAATCTCTACCAGGACTACAGTGGGTCTACTCTGTGATGACCTACCTACCAATATTCTTCAAAACTTCGACTGACTCTGTGGTGGGTTTGCTCTGTTGTGGCCCATTACCTGTCTGCATGTCAAGAGTCAGCACTGTCTTTCCGTTGGAAGGACAACACTACTTCTTCAAGACTGCATGGAAATCCACTACTTCCGTGTGCATTATCTTTTACTGCTCAGACTTTGAGAAAAACACGGCTATTTTACTGTGATGAACGATTAGGACTGTCTTTATGGACTGTGAGAAAGTTTAGCTTTTGACCAACATTGTATCAATAAGTGTGTGCAATTGATATCTTTGTTATTGTAATTATAAAAAAAATTTTATCAAATCATTATTGGCCACTGTCCAAAACAATTTGTAAAATTTTTTGTGGGGAGCATGGGGGCTATGTAAGTAGGCTGTTTAGGTTTTTTTATTGGTAACGCCACCTCTATATGAAAAATCACTGGCTGTGCTGTGTGCAGTCTGTGGGTAGTTTGCATTGTTGTCTGCCATTGTAGTGTTGGGCAGCGGCAGCTGGATGTGAACAGCGCGTAGCGTTGCGCAGTTGGAGGTGAGCCGCCAGCAGTGGTGGATGTGGGGAGAGAGATGGCGGAGTTTGGAAATTTATAAGACTGGAGGTCATGTTATGTATATTATGATTTTGCAACACTATTAAGGTAAATACATTGTTTGTTCTCTACTAAAATCTTTCATTTCCTAACTATGCCTATCAGTAGTTAGTGCCTTCCGTAGTTTGAATCTTTTATTTAGCTGACAGTAGTGGCGCTCGCTGTTTTGCAGTAGTTGGAGTAACGAAGATTTTTGGTGAGGTAAGTGATTTGTGAAAGGTATAGGTTAATGTTACTCAGGGCCATTCTTTTGTAGGAATTTTTGAAAGTCAGATTGCGTTGCGCTAAAAGCACTGTGTGTCAGTTTAAGGACAGTCTTGTATAATTGTTCGAAGGGGACGTTTCAAACTTCAGTACCGAGAATAAAGAACCATTGAGGACAAATACACAAAACACTGAAACAAGATCTACCTCATTCCAAGCTAGTGTGCAATATCGGCTTAGAACAGAGATGAGTGACATAGAATGGGAATGGAATGCTAATAAACCCCACTATTCCTTCCGTTTTGTTAAACGATAGAATCTAGAACACACGGTGTTTCAGGTTTTCATACGCTTTATGCGCTGAAGTGCCAAAGAAACTTGTATAGACAGGCGTATCCAAATACAAAGATATATGTAAACAGGCAGAATACGGTGCTGTGGTCGGCAACGCCTGTTTAAGGCAACAAGTGTCTGGCGCAGTTGTTAGATCGGTTACTTCTGCTACAATGGCAGGTTTTCAAGATTTAAGTGAGTTTGAACGTGATGTTACAGTCGGCGCACGAGCTATGGGACACAGCATCTCCGAGGCAGCGATAATGTGGGGATTTTCCCGTATGACCATTTCACGAGTGTACCATGAATACAAAATTGTTAAGGCTTTCGTGGCCACTTGTTGACAAACTGCCTATTGGCTTCTGTCTCGGGTTCTTCGGCCGACGTTCATCTAATGATTTTTCTGACGTTTCGCCAGCACGAGTGGCTGGCATTGTCAAAGCTTCACCCTCCATTGCCGGTGGTGAACTGGAGGCGAGCTTTTTTTTTTATTTTTTTTTTTATTTTATACTATTCATTTCCGCTCCTGAAGGGAGGCGGATGGGCCGCTGGAGAGCTTGTTGCTCTATTGGGGCCAGAGATGAGGGTATTACATTTTTTCTTTTCTGTATTTATTTTGTACTTAATGCTAACTTACATACTAGTTACTGTTTTCCTAAAATAGAGTTTGGCAATTTACAATTGTTTTGTTATCTTACAGACTAATTACAATTTTTACAATTTTTAAGCTGTAGAAGTCAAATAGAATTAGAGATTTAGAGATGGAGCTAGTGGTAGAGATGAAAATAGAAATATAAATACAAAAGTACAAGGGTACAAAAGTCAGGGCGACAGTGGAGTTAGGTTTATGTGCCGTTTTGTTGCTATCGATTCGGTAAGGTTTATGGTGGCGGGCGGTCGGGGTTCAACGCCTGGAGGTGTGGGGGGGTAGGAGTGTCGTTGTTCTGTATGTGTAATTGTCTTGCGTGTTCGTGTTGGTGTATAGTGTCAGGGAAGGTGTGGAGGGTGTTATTTATGATTGTTCTTGGTGGGTAGGTGTATTTCGCGGCCGCAGACTATATGTACCTGGCGCGCCAACGTCCGAGGGCTTCTCCGCGGTCATTTCCGGTGCGGTTCTCCTCTTGCTACCTGCGACGGTCGTTCGCTGCAGTACGGGAAGCCAGGATCCGTTTACCTTAAGGCTTTCCTCTTTCTTGTTGAAACTGTTCGCGTGTTTTTGGATTTCTACAGCTTCTCTGAACAAGCGCGTGTGATAGTGCTTCTCCCGTACTGCAGCGAACGACCGTCGCAGGTAGCAAGAGGAGAACCGCACCGGAAATGACCGCGGAGAAGCCCTCGGACGTTGGCGCGCCAGGTACATATAGTCTGCGGCCGCGAGCTCGCCTCCAGTTCACCACCGGCAATGGAGGGTGAAGCTTTGACAATGCCAGCCACTCGTGCTGGCGAAACGTCAGAAAAATCATTAGAGAACGTCGGCCGAAGAACCCGAGACAGAAGCCAATAGGCAGTTTGTACCATGAATATCAGGAATCCGGTAAAACATCAAATCCCCGATATCGCTGCGGCCGGAAAAAGATCCTTCAAGAACGGGACCAACAACGACTGAAGAGAATCGTTTAACGTTCCGAAAATTGCTGCAGATTTCAATGCTGGGCCGACAACAAGTGTCAGCGTCCGAACCATTAACGAAACATCAGTCATTGGCTTTCCGAGCCGAATGTCCACTCGAGTACCCTTGATGACTGCACGACACAAAGCTTTACGCCTCGCTGGGCCCGTCATCACCGACATTGGACTATTGATGACTGGAAACATGTTGCCTGGTCGGATGAGTCTCTCTTCAAATTGTATCGAGCGGATGGATGTGTACGGGTATGGAGACAACCTCATGAATCCATGGACCCTGCATGTCAGCAGGGGACTGCTGAAGCTGGTGGAGGCTCTGTAATGGTGTGGGACGTGTGCAATTTGAGTGATAAAGGACCCCTGATACGTCTAGATACAACTCTGACAGGTGGCACTGTCTGATCACCTGCATCCATTCATGTCCATTGTGCATTCCTACGGACTTGGGCAATTCCAGCAGGACAATGCGATGTCCCACGCGTTCATAATTGCTACAGAGAGGCTCCAGGAACACTCTTCTGAGTTTAAACACTTCCGCTGGCCACCAAACTCATCAGACATGAACATTATTGAGCATACTGAGATGCCTTGCAACTCGCTGTTCAGAAGAGATCTCCAACCCTCGTACTCTTACGTATTTATGGACAGCCCTGCAGGATTCATGGTGTCATGGTCCCTCCAGCCCTACTTCAGGCATTAATCGAGTCCATGGCACGTAGTGCTGCGGCACTTCTACGTGCTCGTGGGAGGCCTAAACGATATTAGGCAGGTGTACCAGATTCTTTGGTTCTTCAGTGTAAATAATCATCAAGACAAAACAACAACAGTTGCGGCGGGGGTCACTTACTGCCGCTACGGTTGTTGCATTACGTCGCAACTTGGAGTCCTCATCTGTCCCAATACATCGGGACCGTTATGGACCTTCTTGTCTCGACATCCCGACAAGCCCTAGACTTGTCAGGATTATGCAAAATACTGTTACGAGCCTGGCTCTAGTACTGAGGTTAATACGTAAAATGAAAAAAAAAAACACTTGCTGAAACAGAGGAAATCTTTCGAGAAATATGGTGTACCAACTACTTCTGCCGCAACAAGTTCCATTTAATTGTGTTCTAGATAAAAAGTTAGTATATTAAAAAAAATTTTACTTAATTTCAAATGTCATTCGAGTGACGCAACCAATAACGGTGCCGTTGTGTTACACCCGACACGCAGAATGCTGCCGACTTTATGTTAATAAGATAAGAGGTGACGGAAACGCAACTAGCTGCAGTGATCTCGATCTAGGACAGCGCTCTGATCATAACATAAATATGGACGAAAAAGTAAATCACATACAGTTACTCGGAGTTGCAGGACGATACAGTACTTCTAGTATGAAACGGCGAAGAAAACAACACTCGCAACGTTAATTATGACAACAAACAACGAACAGAAGAATGGGGTCAGGGCAGTTTAGAGTCAACAAGTAACATGAGGGAAGTTATCTTTCAGCATATCTTACAAGCAAGACAATGAAAGGACTGTATTCGCACAGGGATATTAAAAAAAACTTCTCTAGTACATACAAATACACTCCTGGAAATTGAAATAAGAACACCGTGAATTCATTGTCTCTGGAAGGGGAAACTTTATTGACACATTCCTGGGGTCAGATACATCACATGATCACACTGACAGAACCACAGGAACATAGACACAGGCAACAGAGCATGCACAATGTCGGCACTAGTACACTGTATATCCACCTTTCGCAGCAATGCAGGCTGCTATTCTCCCATGGAGACGATCGTAGAGATGCTGGATGTAGTCCTGTGGAACGGCTTGCCATGCCATTTCCACCTGGCGCCTCAGTTGGACCAGCGTTCGTGCTGGACGTGCAGACCGCGTGAGACGACGCTTCATCCAGTCCCAAACATGCTCAATGGGGGACAGATCCGGAGATCTTGCTGGCCAGGGTAGTTGACTTACACCTTCTAGAGCACGTTGGGTGGCACGGGATACATGCGGACGTGCATTGTCCTGTTGGAACAGCAAGTTCCCTTGCCGGTCTAGGAATGGTAGAACGATGGGTTCGATGACGGTTTGGATGTACCGTGCACTATTCAGTGTCCCCTCGACGATCACCAGTGGTGTACGGCCAGTGTAGGAGATCGCTCCCCACACCATGATGCCGGGTGTTGGCCCTGTGTGCCTCGGTCGTATGCAGTCCTGATTGTGGCGCTCACCTGCACGGCGCCAAACACGCATACGACCATCATTGGCACCAAGGCAGAAGCGACTCTCATCGCTGAAGACGACACGTCTCCATTCGTCCCTCCATTCACGCCTGTCGCGACACCACTGGAGGCGGGCTGCACGATGTTGGGGCGTGAGCGGAAGACGGCCTAACGGTGTGCGGGACCGTAGCCCAGCTTCATGGAGACGGTTGCGAATGGTCCTCGCCGATACCCCAGGAGCAACAGTGTCCCTAATTTGCTGGGAAGTGGCGGTGCGGTCCCCTACGGCACTGCGTAGGATCCTACGGTCTTGGCGTGCATCCGTGCGTCGCTGCGGTCCGGTCCCAGGTCGACGGGCACGTGCACCTTCTGCCGACCACTGGCGACAACATCGATGCACTGTGGAGACCTCACGCCCCACGTGTTGAGCAATTCGGCGGTACGTCCACCCGGCCTCCCGCATGCCCACTATACGCCCTCGCTCAAAGTCCGTCAACTGCACATACGGTTCACGTCCACGCTGTCGCGGCATGCTACCAGTGTTAAAGACTGCGATGGAGCTCCGTATGCCACGGCAAACCGGCTGACACTGACGGCGGCGGTGCACAAATGCTGCGCAGCTAGCGCCATTCGACGGCCAACACCGCGGTTCCTGGTGTGTCCGCTGTGCCGTGCGTGTGATCATTGCTTGTACAGCCCTCTCGCAGTGTCCGGAGTAAGTATGGTGGGTCTGACACACCGGTGTCAATGTGTTCTTTTTTCCATTTCCAGGAGTGTAGTTAATTGAGGTGGAAGGAGGACACAAGGATTACTAACAGCAATTCCTTACGTGGTATAATGATGATTAATTATGCAGTGGGTATACAACAGGGTACCACTAAATACTTTAAGACAATAACGGAATAAAACTCTGTTTTCGTGACATAGATGAAATCATATCTGAGGGGCTACAGTTCAGTCTTTCTTTGTAAAGGGTATTATTCAGTATGTAACAATATATGACTGACTTGTTGCTATACATCAATAGAAATCGGAAGAAATTAATATGCCATTGTAGTGCTATATTAAGTTTATTTAAGTGGATCGGAGTCGGTTGACGCAGCCACTGTATGGCATGGTGGGACTGACGGATGACATCGAAAAAGTACAAGGAAGGGCAGCTCGTTTTGTATTATCGCGAAATAGGGGAGACAGTGTCACAGACATGATACGTGAATTGGAGTGGCAATCATTAAAACAAAGGCTTTTTCGTTGCGACGGGATCTTCTCATGAAATTTCAATCACTAGTTCTCTTCTGCGATTGCGAAAACATTCTGTTGACACCCACCTACATAGGGAGAAATGATCAAATAAGAGAAATCAGGGCTCGGACGGAAAAATTTAAGTGCTCGTTTTTCCCGCGTGCCGTTCGAGAGTGGAACGGTAGAGAGACAGCATGAAGGTGGTTCATTGAACCCTCTGCCAGGCACTTTGTTGTGAATAGCAGAGTCATCACGTAGATGTAGATGTAGATAGATAAGTAAATACATTTATAAGATTTTATGAGACATGTTGATAATGCAAATACTGTCTCATATGAAATTAATTATTCACATACCTTAACTGAAAACTATGTAATAGCATCCTGAGAAATCTGGTTAGGTGAATAGTATAATAATGATCACTGAAGGAAGTGGAAGCATAACAGTTAACTGTTGTAACACCATAGTTGCCATGGCCAGCAGCTTAGGAGGTAGAAACCCCAGGTATTGACGATTTATAGCCCGACTGCACCAATGTCAACCAAAAGTTAAATGAATTTAAGTCAGTATTTAACCCTGGTCAACATAGAATTCGACTGCAACAGCTTTGGTTAATCCTAGCAGTACTAATGCATTTTCCATGACGCACTTTACCAAGGGGGGCGGGGGAGGTACTTTAAGTCCACCCAAAAAAGTTAAAAAACCGAAATTTTTTAAAATAGTTGTCGAATTATATATGAAACATACTTTTAACGATGTACTGATGGGTAGGCAGGCTCCAGGACGTGAAAATGTTTTTCAGCACACTTTAGCAATATCAATGCACGTTCAATAACTTCATGAAGAACACAAAAAAATTTATAAAATGGGAATTTCGTTACTTTTGTTCGCTTTTACTCTCAACATACTTATTGAAGAGATTTTGACTTGCAAGTAAGACCCTGAAACTGAAAATATTGAATACAATGTTCAATGGGAAAAAGTGACATCTTCTACTGAAACTTAAATTTTTGGGCTACGTTTAACTGAAAAATTTAAGACATATGTGGAAGTTGGTGGAAGAATTAATTAAAAACAATAAACATTATTCCAAAGTTTTAGAGTATAAAATAACTGACTAGATTATATTTCCAAAATATGGGCAGAAAGTCACCCCCCTCCTCCCCCGCCACCCACTTTAGGTATTGTGAGGGTTAACGTTAAACGAGCGAGTTAATCCGGCTAAAGATGACTGGTTAAAGCTGATCAAAGTTGGAGGCTCATTTACCTTGAATTGATCTCGGTTAAAATGGAGTAAACAATGCCGTATTTAAGAGGCAGCGCCTTTTGATGTTATAGATGGCATAGAAGACGAAGAAATGTTATATCTTCACCATGTAAATAGTCGCCGCAACCATATTGACATACTTTTAAAAGTGAAATCCTTTCGCAGATTATGGGGGCCGGCAACTTGAAGGCAGATTTCGTCTTTCAAAACAAATGGTGAGGTGGTTATTGGATCAAATCAACGAGAGGTAGGATTTTCCTACTTATCGGAATGATCCTGTCTCGCCCATGTGTACACTTCTAATGGCTTTAAGGGGATGTGCAGCTTGTTCATTTAATGTAGTTATTAATGACAGTGCTAATGTACATAGTACAACAGCGCAAAGAATTGTCAATGATGTAATGCGGAACTTTTCTACAACAGAAAATGATATTTTCCCTTTACTTGACAAACCATCAGTGACCACAGTTTAATAACATGGGATATTGTTGTTGGGTGGCCTATAGTGGAATTAAACTCTGTAGCTGTATTTGACCACGCTTCCACTTTCTCCCTAACACTACAATCGTCCGTTTTCTTGCATTGAAAATTTTCGCATTGCAGTCGAAAAGCTCTAAAATGATACCAGTTCCAAATTTTGAAAAATTGCGTAACATTTTCTTGCCCTCCGTAGCACAGTAACACTACTCACGTACGATGACAGACTGAAAAGCGCGTGTAAGTACCATGGAGGTAACAGGTAAGTACCATAGACACTGACTGTTGTTGTTGTAGTCTTCAGTCCAGAGACTGGTTTGATGCAGCTCTCCATGCTACTCTATCCTGTGCAAGCTTCTTCATCTCCCAGTATCTACTGCAACCTACATCCTTCTGAATCTGTTTACTTTATTCATCTCTTGGTCTCCCTCTACGATTTTTACCCTCCACGCTGCCCTCCAGTACTAAATTGGTGATCCCTTGATGCCTCAGAACATGCTCTACCAACCGATCCCTTCTTCTAGTCAAGTTGTGCCACAAACTCCTCTTCTCCCCAATTCTATTCAATACCTTCACATTAGTTATGTGATCTACCCATCTAACCTTCAGCATTCTTCTGTAGCACTACATTTCGAAAGCTTCTATTCTCTGCTCGTCCAAACTATTTATCATTCATGTTTCACTTCCATACACGGCTTCACTCCATACAAATACTTTCAGAAATGACTTCCTGACACTTAAATTTATAATCTATGTTAACCAATTTCTCATCTTCAGAAACGCTTCCTTGGCATTGCCAGTCTACATTTTATATCCTCTCTGCTTCGACCATCATCAGTTATTTTGCTCCCCAAATAGCAAAACTCATTTACTACTTTAAGCGTCTCATTTCCTAATCTAATTCCCTCAGCATCACCCGATTTAATTCGACTACATTCCATTATCCTCGTTTTGCTTTTGTTGATGTTCATCTTCTACCCTCCTTTCAAGACACTGTCCATTCCGTTCAACTGCTCTTCCAGGTGCTTTGCTGTCTCTTACAGAATCACAATATCATCGACGAACCTCAAAGTTTTTATTTCTTCTTCATGGATTTTAATTCTAACTTTGAATTTTTCTTTTGTTTCCTTTACTCCTTGCTCAATATACAGATTGAATAACATCGGGGATGGGCTACAACCCTGTCTCACTCCCTTCCCAACCATTGCTTCCTTTTCGTGCCCCTCGACTCTTATAACTGCAATCTAGTTTCTGTACAAATTGTAAATAGCCTTTCGCTCCCTGTATTTTACCCCTGCCACCTTTAGAATTTGAAAGAGAGTATTCCAGTCAACATTGTCAAAAGCTTTCTCTAAGTCTACAAATGCTAATAACGAAGGTTTGCCTTTCCTTAATCTTTCTTCCAAGATAAGTCGTAGGGTCAGTATTGCCTGACGTGTTCCAACATTTCTACAGAATCCAAACTGATCTTCCCTGAGTTCGTCTTGCACCAGTTTTTTCATTCGTCTGTGAAGGATTCGTGTTAGTCTTTTGTAGCCGTGGCTTATTAAACTAATAGTTCGGTAATTTTCACATCTGTCAACACCTGCTTTCTTTGGGATTGGAATTATTATATTCTTCTTGAAGTCTGTGGGTATTTCGCCTGCCTCACACATCTTGCTCACCGGGTGGTAGAGTTTTGTCAGGACTGGCTCTCCCAAGGCTGTCAGTAGTTCTAATGTAATGTTGTCTACTCCCGGGGCATTGTTTCGACTTAGGTCTTTCAGTGCTCTGTCAAACTCTTCACGCAGTATCGTATCTTCCATTTCATCTTCATCTACATCCTCTTCCATTTCCATAATATTGTTCTCAAGAATATCGCCCTTGTATAGACCCTCTATATACTCCTTTCACCTTTCTGCTTTCCCTTCTTTGCTTAGGATTGGGTTTCCGTCTGAGCTCTTGATATTCATACAAGTCGTTCTCTTTTCTCTAAAGGTCTCTTTAATTTTCCTGTAGGCACTATCTGTCTTACGCCTAGTGATATACGCCTCTACATCCTTACATTTGTCCTCTAGCCGTCCCTGCTTAGCCATTCTGCACTTCCTGTCGATTCATTTTTGAAACGTTTGTATTCCTTTTTGCTTGCTTCATTTACTGCATTTTTGTACTTACACCTTTCATCAATTAAATTCAATATCTCTTCCGTTACCCAAGGATTTCTATTAGTCCTCGTCTTTTTACCTACTTGATCCTCTGCTTCCGTTACTATTTCATCTCTCAAAGCTACCCATTTTTCTTCACTGTATTTCTTTCCCCCATTATTGTCAATCGTTCCCTAATGCTCTCCCTGAAACTCTCTATAACCTCTGGTTTAGTCAATTTATCCAGGTCCCATCTCCTCAAATTTCCACCTTTTTGGAATTTCTTCAGTTTTAATCTACAGTTCATAACCAATAGATTGTGGTCAGAGTCCACATCTGCCCCTGGAAATGTCTTACAATTTAGAACCTGGTTCCTAAATCTCTGTCTTACCATTATATAATCTATCTGAAACCTTCCAGTATCTCCAGGCTTCTTCCATGTATACAACCTTCTTTCATGTTTCTTGAACCAAGTGTTAGCTATGATTAAGTTATGCTCTGTGTATAATTCTACCATGCCGCTTCCTCTTTCATTCCTTACCCCCATTCCATATTCACCTACTACGTTTCCTTCTCTTCCTTTTCCTACCATCGAATTTCGGTCACCCATGACTATTAAATTTTCGTCTCCCTTCACTATCTGAAGAATTTCTTTTATCTCGTCATACATTTCATCAATCTCTTCGTCATCTGCGGAGCTAGTTAGCATATAAACTTGTAGTACTGTGGTAGTCATGGGCTTCGTATCTATCTTGGCCACAATAATGCGTTTACTATGCTGTTTGTAGTAGCTGACCCGCATTCCTATTTTTTTTATTCATTATTAAACCTACTCCTGCATTACCCCTATTTGATTTTGTATTTATAACCCTGTATTCACCTGACCAGATGTCTTGTTCCTCCTGCCACCGAACTTCACCAATTCTCACTGTATCTAACTTTAACCTATCCATTTCCCTTTTTAAATTTTCAAACCTACCTCCCCGATTAAGGGATCTGACATTCCACGCTCCAATCCGTAGAACGCCAGTTTTCTTTCCCCTGATAATGACGTCCTCTTGAGTAGTCCCCGCCAGGAGAACCGTATGGGGGACTATTTTACTTCCGGAATATTTTACCCAAGAGGACGCCATCATCATTTAAACATACAATAAAGCTGCATGCCCTCGGGAAAAATTACGGGTGTAGTTTCCCCTTGCTTTCAGCCGTTCGCAGAACCAGCACAGTAAGGCCGTTTTGGGTAGTGTTGCAAGGCCAGATCAGTCAATCATCCAGACTGTTGCCCCTGCAACTACTGAAAAGGCTGCTGCCCCTCTCAGGAACCACACGTTTGTCTGGCCTCTCAACAGATACCCCTCCGTTGTGGTTGCACCTAGGGTACGACTATCTGTATCGCTGAGACATGAAGGCCTCCCCACCACCGGCAAGGTCCACGGTTCTTTGCATTTATAATGGGCGCTTACTTCTGTTACTCGCGGTTAACCGTGGTCAAATTCCCATTTAGTTGAACGTGTTTTGCTAATAGACATTTAACGTTGGTGCAGCGCAGAGACAAACGTGACTAAGCTTTAACCTTGATCACGACACCCTCGTTTATGTCGCTTTTTAATCAACGTTGCTGCAGTGTCGCTTGAAGCCGTAATAAAGTAAGCGTTCCTCTTGTACCACGTGACATAAAGTAAATTGTCTCCCTATGATTACAAAATAATTACGTCCAGCGAAAGTAAGTTGACCAGTGAGACAAGTTGGTGAGCGATATGGTAATTTCTTTTTGATGTAGATGTTACCTCCTCATACAAGAAGAAGTAAGCTTAGAAGTAATTATAATGAGTACTACTTAATATTTTACCCTCTATCTTGGCCTGGTAAGAGCATAACAATGTTCGCTCTAAATGAACGTCAGTACTTGAGGGACTGATGACCATAGATGTTAAGTCCCATAGTGCTCACGGCCATTTGAGCCATTTCAGTACTTCAGTTCGTAACCGTGCTGCTGCTACGGTCGCAGGTTCGAATCCTGCCTCGGGCATTGCTGTGTGTGACGTCCTCAGGTTAGTTAGGTTAGTTAAGTCTAGGGGACTGATGACCTTAGATGATAAGTCCCATAGTGCTCAGGGCCATTTGAACCATTTTTTGAAAGTCAGTAGAGGAATATGATTTTCATTGTCACGAAAATAAATTATCCTCTACTCTGTAGAATGGAACAGTGTAGTAGACATAGAAAGCAGAAAAGAAAAAATGTTAATGAAAATCATAATTTTGTATCGATTTGCCAAAATAATGACATTGCTAGTTGATTGACTTAATACACTCCTGGAAATGGAAAAAAGAACACATTGACACCGGTGTGTCAGACCCACCATACTTGCTCCGGACACTGCGAGAGGGCTGTACAAGCAATGATCACACGCACGGCACAGCGGACACACCAGGAACCGCGGTGTTGGCCGTCGAATGGCGCTAGCTGCGCAGCATTTGTGCACCGCCGCCGTCAGTGTCAGCCAGTTTGCCGTGGCATACGGAGCTCCATCGCAGTCTTTAACACTGGTAGCATGCCGCGACAGCGTGGACGTGAACCGTATGTGCAGTTGACGGACTTTGAGCGAGGGCGTATAGTGGGCATGCGGGAGGCCGGGTGGACGTACCGCCGAATTGCTCAACACGTGGGGCGTGAGGTCTCCACAGTACATCGATGTTGTCTCCAGTGGTCGGCGGAAGGTGCACGTGCCCGTCGACCTGGGACCGGACCGCAGCGATGCACGGATGCACGCCAAGACCGTAGGATCCTACGCAGTGCCGTAGGGGACCGCACCGCCACTTCCCAGCAAATTAGGGACACTGTTGCTCCTGGGGTATCGGCGAGGACCATTCGCAACCGTCTCCATGAAGCTGGGCTACGGTCCCGCACACCGTTAGGCCGTCTTCCGCTCACGCCCCAACATCGTGCAGCCCGCCTCCAGTGGTGTCGCGACAGGCGTGAATGGAGGGACGAATGGAGACGTGTCGTCTTCAGCGATGAGAGTCGCTTCTGCCTTGGTGCCAATGATGGTCGTATGCGTGTTTGGCGCCGTGCAGGTGAGCGCCACAATCAGGACTGCATACGACCGATGCACACAGGGCCAACACCCGGCATCATGGTGTGGGGAGCGATCTCCTACACTGGCCGTACACCACTGGTGATCGTCGAGGGGACACTGAATAGTGCACGGTACATCCAAACCGTCATCGAACCCATCGTTCTACCATTCCTAGACCGGCAAGGGAACTTGCTGTTCCAACAGGACAATGCACGTCCGCATGTATCCCGTGCCACCCAACGTGCTCTAGAAGGTGTAAGTCAGCTACCCTGGCCAGCAAGATCTCCGGATCTGTCCCCCATTGAGCATATTTGGGACTGGATGAAGCGTCGTCTCAAGCGGTCTGCACGTCCAGCACGAACGCTGGTCCAACTGAGGCGCCAGGTGGAAATGGCATGGCAAGCCGTTCCACAGGACTACATCCAGCATCTCTACGATCGTCTCCATGGGAGAATAGCAGCCTGCATTGCTGCGAAAGGTGGATATACACTGCACTAGTGCCGACATTGTGCATGCTCTGTTGCCTGTGTCTATGTGCCTGTGGTTCTGTCAGTGTGATCATGTGATATATCTGACCCCAGGAATGTGTCAATAAAGTTTCCCCTTCCTGGGACAATGAATTCACGGTGTTCTTATTTCAATTTCCAGGAGTGTATTTAAGGTTCTAAACAGCAGGCAGTAAGAATATTTTCTGTAGTTCATTAGTGTTAATTAGTAGAAACCAGTGCTATCTTTATTGTGCGTAGAGCATTCCAATGACTTTTTTTTCTAAACGATGATGGTTTAAGTTTACCACTTATTGTCCTAGTGTGTAAAAAGGGAAAGGAAAAGAGGGAAGTTTATTACTTTGAAATGTGTGCTGGTTATAGACAGTTAAAATGATGTCAGTTTAATGTCTTTTAGTTATTTTCAATAGATGAATACTCAAAGAAGAGAGACTACGTAATTACGAGTGTGGGTCTCAAATAAATAGATTCTTCCCGGTAATTTCGCGATAGAGAGCTTTATCTGTCTCTTTTTGTTGAGACTAGTATCTGTACGGATTGGTGTTTCTAATATGTCATTTTCGGCTAAATGAAAGCCATCGAATTAAACATTGGCCAATGAATGGGTGGCATTGCCTTTCCATCTTTAGCCAAAGAGGATTTCACATATGTTGATCTGTGTTCCCGTCTTGGGATCACTTAACACGAAGTATTTCTTCCCGAATATGGAGCAACGGAAAAAAGTATATGGTCGGATGAGTCTTGCTACACACAGTTTCCAACTTACGGCTAGTTTACGTCCAGAGAATCAGACTTGGCGTGAGTTCGGTGATTGTTTGGCCAGCCGTATCGTGATATTCAAGGGGTGCCACCTCTACTCTGAAAACTCGCATTACTGCCAAGATTTATGTGACCCTTCTGGCTGATCAGGTCCAGCCCGTGGTGCAATGTTTTTTCTGCAGTGGTGATGCTGTGTTGCAAGGCAACAGGGCCCCGGCTCATACAGCTGGACTGGTTTTGTGGGCACGAGGATGACTTGTCGCTTCTCCCCTGGCCACATCATTCACCAGATGTCGATTTCAGTGAGCTTTTTTGGTCTGCTTTGGAGAGGAGGTAGCGTGACCGCTAATCCACCTCCATCGTCGTCATCTGTTCTTGCCCCTCTATTGCAGGAAGAATGATTAAGATTCCATTGAGAGACAAAGGCTTTCATACGCCATATTAGGCATGGTAAAGTGTTGTGTTGTTCCTGTATTTTTGTCCACCACCTGCAGATTGATTCTTCTGGACGGTTCGCCTTCAGGACGGTTCCCTCGAACATCAGCCAAGTCTTCATCGTTATTAAGCTGTGATCCGATGTTATTTCTGCTCTTAGATATGTCTTACAATCAAATATCTGATTTCGGAGTTTATGTCTGACCATAACGTAATGCACCTGGAACATTTCCATATCTCCGTCGCCTTACCAAGTATACCTCCTTTTACGATTTTTGAACAACGTATTCGCTATTATTAGCTGCGCCACTCAATTAGTCTTCCTCCTCTCTCATTCCTACTACCAACCTCAAAATCTCCCGTATCTCTTTCCTCTGTTACTACCCCCACTACCGCTTTCTATTCACCCATAATTATTAGATTATCATCTCCTTTTACATCCTGAATTACCCGCTCAGTATCAGAACACACTTTCTCTACCTCTACATCTTCTGTTTGTGACATCGACATGTATTCCTGAACATTCGTTGCTGGCGTTAGTTTGCTTTCGGCTATCGTGAGAACAACCCTATCACTGAACTATTCGTAATAACTCACTACGTGTCTTACTTTCATCGATGCTGTCGATATTATCTTATATTCGTCTGACCCCCACTATACCAAGACTAAGCATTTGCATTTCCCTTTTCGTATTTTCTGGCTTTCCTACCGTTTCGAACTTCTAACATATCGTGATCCGACTTCTTGCATGTTACCCTTTCTTAGTTATTCACTCTTTTAATCATGTTTTCCTCCCCCTTGGCAGTCCTCTCCCGGAGATCCAAATGGACGTCTAATACGAAATCTTTGGCCAATTGAGACATCATCATAACACTTTTTTCACTTAATGGCCACATGTCCTAGATTTTTAGATTAGATTAGTTTTTAGTTCCCTAGATCCGTGCTGAAGAGATCCTCGTGGATGTGGAACATGTCAATTTTTTTTAAGCTGAAATAACAATACCAATAGTATGAGTATATACAATACATCATTTTTTAAGCTGAAATAACAATACTAATAGTATGAGTATATACATCATTTGTTTCTATTAAAAAATTCATCAATGGAGTAGAAGGAGTTGGCCACTATAAGTCTTTCAGCCTCCTTTTAAACTGATCTACATTTGTAACTAAATTTTTTATGTTTGCTGGCAAATTATTGAAGATGAGTGTTCCTGAGTAGTGGACCCCTTTGTGAACTAAAGTAAGTGCTTTTAGGTACTTGTGCAGATCACTTTTTTTCTTGGTATTGTATGTATGAACTGAGCTGTTTGTTGGAAAAAGAGATATATTATTTAGGACAAATTTCATTAAGGAGTAAATATACTGAGAGGCAGTAGTTAGTATACCCAGTTCTTTGAAGAGGTTTCTACAGGACGTCCGTGAATTTACTCCACAAATAATACGTATTACACGCTTTTGGACTCTGAAAACTTTTGTTTGACTTGAAGAGTTGCCCCAAAATATTATACCATATGACATTATGGAATGAAAGTAAGCAAAGTATGGAAGCTTTTCCATTTTTATGTCGCCTATGCCTGATAACTCTCGAATTGCAAATACAGATTTGTTAAGGCGTTTCTACAGTTCTGTGGTGTGCTCCTCCCAACTGAAGTTATTATCAAGTTGTAATCCCAGGAATTTAAGACTGTCAACCTCTTCTATCTGCTCTTCTTCATACTTTATGCATATGCTGGGTGGAAACCTCTTATAGATTCTGAATTGCATACAGTGAGTCTTTTCGAAGTTTAATGTCACTGAGTTGGCTTTAAACTAAACCATTTATTAATATCCATGAAAATATCATTAGGAGATCTTTCTAGAACTACACTCGACATACTATTTATTGCAATACCTGTGTCATTTGCAAACAAAACGAACTCTGCTTCTGGCAGTGTAACTGATGAGAGATCATTAATGTACACAAGAAAATCCTGTCGATACACATGTTGTTTTTAATGTAGTGGTTTCCGTTGCCTTCTGCATCCTCATGCCGTCAGTCATTGATGCTTCTTCCGACATTTAGGGTCAGTTTCCCACCCCAAGGGAAACAGTTTTCTTTGGAAGTCTGACCGTTCCTCCGCCCTC